>NW_017729027.1:15615432-15620817 GCF_001723915.1 Gavialis gangeticus
AGGCTACGGGACCTGAACCTGTTCAGCCTCCACAAGAGAAGGCTGAGGGGGGATCTAGTGGCCTGTTACAAACTAGTCAGAGGGGACCAGCAGGCATTGGGGGAGTCCCTGTTTCCCTGAGCACTACCAGGAGTGACTAGAAATAATGGTCACAAGCAGGCAGAGGGTAAATTCAGATTAGACATCAGGAGGCACTACTTCACTGTCAAGGCAGCTAGGAACTGGAACCAACTTCCAAGGGAAGTGGTGCTGGCTCCTACCCTGGGGGTCTTTAAGACAAGGCTAGACAATCACATTGCTGGGG
This sequence comes from Gavialis gangeticus, assembly GCF_001723915.1. Classification (NCBI taxonomy): domain Eukaryota; kingdom Metazoa; phylum Chordata; order Crocodylia; family Gavialidae; genus Gavialis; species Gavialis gangeticus. Next base: position 15,615,737 of record NW_017729027.1, read on the forward strand.
TCATTTGACCCCAGTACTCTTTCCTGCCATGGCAGGGGGTCAGACTTGACGATCTTCTCAGGTCCCTTCCGACCCTACTAACTATGAAACTATGAACGTATTCTGAGTATAGCTCCAGGGCTGGGAAAGCTCAGTCACTGACCCTAGCCCCAGGACTGCACTTTTCCAACCCTCCCTCGCTCTCCACCATGCCTATGGGCTATTTTTAAACCCCGACCCCCAAACCAAAAACTCACCCTACTCCATGGACCAGATGTCCCCCCATAAGCCCACCAACTCCCCTGATTCCACAAGTTGCTCCCTGGTGCTTGTTTTACTGGCATTTCATAGTTTCATATTTGTTAGGGGCTGGAAGGGACCTTACAGATCATCAGGTCCAGCCCCACTTCACATGTGCAGGAAAGACTGCTGGGGTCAGATTAGCTCAGCATCAAGACGCCTTTTGAAGATCACCAGGGTTGGTGACTGTACCACCTCTGGGGGGAACATGTTCCAAGCCCTTGGCACTCAACTTATAAAGATGTTTTTCCTTATGTTTAATCTGAAAAGATCTGCAATCAGTTTGTGCCTATTATTTCTTGTCTTCCCCTGGGGATCCTTGTGGAACAGATGCTCCCCCAGGCCCTGATATATGCCCCTGATATACTTATAGGCTGCCACCAAGACCCCTCTGAGTCTTCTCTTCCCCAGGCCGAACAGTCCCAAGTCTTTCAGCCTTTGCTCATGTGACCTGGTCTTTAGGCCTCTAATCATGCATGTGGCTCCACGTCCTTCCTGAAGTGTGGTGCCCAGAACTAGACACAATACTCCACCTGCGTTCTCACCAAGACTGAGTAGGGTGGGAAGGTGATATCCTTAGCCTAGTTTCAGATGCCTCATTAGATGCATGCCAGTGTTTGATTAGCTCTGCCAGCTAGGGCATCGCATTTGTGGGTTATGTTCATTTTGTGGTCTATCACAACAACCAGGTTTGTACAGTTGTTGTGCTGGCAAGCGTAGCACTGCTGATCCTGTAAGTGTGCTGGGGATTATTTTTCCCCAGATGGAGCACTTTATATTTCTCCAGATAGTACAGGTGAATGGTAAGCAGGTCATGGTATATACGAGATTGGTAGAGGAGCCTCTTAGTAGGTGTAGTCTTTAGGGTGCCACTCTCCCCACTTTGAATCTGGTTAGAGGCTTAATAGTTAATGGACATAAGGAAAGAACAGTGGGTTTCAGGACAAACCACTTTATCTAGTCCAAAACTGATTAATGGAGCAGGTAATCAAAGCACTGGAAGCCACAGCCTTGAACAAAGTTGCAAAGTTTCGGAAAAACAGAGCTAAACACAGACAAAATGCAAGCAATAAATGACAGACTGGGATGGGCTACATGGACTCTTTTTGTTTCCAAATGTTATAATGACATCCCTTTTCCTGAGTATTCCTAAAGATCTGTCTCTTCTGTGATAGTAAATCTATATTTATGGGGACTTACACAGTGGATTACATTGCTTCATTATTATAAATGAGAGGATTGCCTTCTCATTTAACAAACAGAGGAGACAGGCTAAAATTGCACAATATCTGAACTACAAAAAATGAGCTTTTATTGACCTTTTTAGATTAGTAGGGTAGGAGTTCACATACAAGTTTTTACAAGTTCTTCTAAGAACTTTTGGAGCAAGAAAGTTCAAGCTTAAATGCTATTTTGTGTTTGCTTTTGATCTATCCATTAGTATGGTAAAGACTAATTATTATTTTGTTTGTTTCTATAATTTATCATAGGGCTTGGTAATATGTTTATAAAGCTTCCTTGTTTACCAAAGAAGGAAAGCACACGTGTTGTGGTTTGGCATATATAGCATTTGGGTGTGCCAGCTGGAAGAGATTATCAAAATCATTTCAGCTGGCTTGATACATTGTCCTGACTGGTGATTTATATTAAGTTGAGAACATGTGGTCAAGTGTGGCACTCAGATGGAACAACCATGAAGTACTAATTTATTAGACAGCGCAGTAGGTGGCTGGTATACAATTACACAATCCCAGAATTTCAGCATATAGCATAATACTAGTGACAAGGATCTAACTGTACGTGGTGTTTCATTATTCTTTACCTTTTCAAAGGTCTTTTTATGTGAGATACTGCTTTTTCTGTTGACATGAAATGTAAGAACAGAATCCTATGAGTAATTTCCCTTTAATGTTTTTCCATAGAGAAAATTCAACACTTCAAATGTCAAACTGTTGGAAGCATAAATAAACAAGTACTTTCAGTGCAATGAAAAACAGCCTTGACGGCCTCAAGCACACACAAATGTTCAAAGCGATATATTTGTGTGAAAAAATGCTTTTAATGAAAACTTGGAGAGTTTATATTTTTCAGTGAGGGAGAGGAGATAAAAAGGAAAATGATTGCATCCAATTCAGAAGCTGATTTTAGCCAAAAAGATTCTTATACAATTGAAATTCACAGATTTGGAAACAAAACTTTTGGTAAAGGAAATGGAAATTACTTCAAGTTCAAAAGGTAACATTAAGGTGGGAAAATGTAACTGGAAAAGAATGTGAGATGTGATCACAGGGGCTAATTTAATATTTCTCTGTGTTCATTTCCAGTTCATGTTCCCTGAAAATAAATCTATTGTGCATACTGAATGGACAATATTTTTAGCAGGTAACAGATATATCCCTATATGTTCAACAGCCCTAGCTCTTGGATTCATTGACATATCCATTACTGAAGAGCTAGTGCCACATTTTGAATTAGAGTTTTTGCTATAGACAAAACGGCAGCTTCATACTTGAAAATTCATTGTGCTGTGTGCAAAAATGACATCACCACATTTAATTTTTCTCCTATTCCGTATTAAATTAGCTCATCTTACAAACTGCAAGGATATCATTTTGAATGCCAGGACAACAAACTACACTTGGGATCTGAAAGTTTAGTAATCCTCTTCCAGATATTTACATCATCATGTGTAATAAATATTCTGCAATTAAATTTCAGCTGACAATTTTGTTGCTGCAGGTTGCAGAAAGATTCCAAACAGTTTGTGGCTTTGGCCCAGTTGTGTAAAGGGTGGTAAAAACCTTGGTTTAGTCAGGAAAGTAATCAAATGTGACTCAAAAACATATGGTGACAAGATAAGCTGGGTATGGAGAGTATGTTTTTATTATTACGTTTCTGACTTTATTGAGTAAAAATTGCCTGGCATTTACCAATCAAATACTATAATTTTTTCCTGGAAAATCAGCATATTTAAGAATATTAGGATTTTCAGAAAGATTAATAATCACATTAAAATAGCATTTGGCTCACAGGTATTCATTATTGTTTTTGAAAGATCATTATCAAAAGAAAAAGGAAGGATGAGTTAAAAAATAGGCATCTGAAAAAGAATACTCTATGTTATTACTTGTAGCCTTCTCAGAGACAGTTCTGATGTGCTTATTTTGTCTAAATCAACGTATCATCAAGTTCTTATCTGTGGGCACACTGCTCTGAGTATACTAGCAAACTTCTAAGACTGACCCTTTTACGCTGCATTGATCCTGTTCTGGAGAACCACTAACAGGGTCTAAAGATAAGTCAGTTTCCATGCGGTTTAGATCTTGGTGCTTCTGCAGTGTCTGCCAACAAGCATAGCATTTAATGACTGTTATGTTAGACATTTGTTGACGGGAAACTGAACTGAGAATGTACATTTCTTTTCCACAGGAAGCCAAAAATGCATGGGATGACAATTACTTTTTTGCAACAATAATCCACAAACAGGAATTAAAAGTGCTTTCCTATGGGAAAGCTTTTCAGCAGGGGTAGATTAATCAGAATAGAATGTGATTGTAATTATTTTCTTGGTAAAGCAGATTAATTTTGTGAAACTAAACAAAGAATACCTTTACAATGACACTTTTTCTGTTTGCATCAAATTTTTAGAGAAATTATGATTTCATGATCTAACAATAAGAATGAGCCAGAAGAGATTTTTATTTTTAATGTACTGAAACAGATCGTTGGTTAAAATCAGGTTTATTAGAAGGATAACATATTTTTACTGGATTCTTTTATGAGGTACTTAATTGATTTTGGTCTACTGGAATGTTTTGGATTTATATCAAATCCAATATCCATATTTGTTTTATATTAAAATATGATGAAAACTTTTAGTTTATAGAAACTTCTGAAAATTAGCTTTATAATATAATAGGCAAGGACCAATTTCAAGAAATTAAAATATGTATACAGGTTTGTGGTACTGCTAGCAATATAGAAGTTTAGCTTTATGAAAATGAGTCATCAATCATATTGATGTTATTGGGACTTGTAACTTAAAATTAGCTATGTTTAAAAGTATATTGCTGAATAAAAGTATTTACTCTATACTGGAGTAAACATTTACCCACAGTAACTACATAATAGTATTTTAGGTGTCACACTTAAGCTGGAATGTATTTCCCTTTGTGGGCATGTCCACACATGCAAGCATGTGTGCTTGCAGCAGTTTAGATAGAAGTGGTGCAAGTTTGAGCTAGGGCTTTTTGCTTCAGTGCATGTGCCGGGACATGCATTTTGTTGTGGAGCAAATAGTGCCACTTGCATTGTACTCAGCAGCCTCCTCTGCCTGGGTCAACTAGGTCAAGAGTTTTATCCTGACAGTGGGTGATGGGTGGCAGGTGGGCTCACTCCCACCCATGCTCCATGTGATCCACTGGAGGACAGGCTCACTGCTGTACTTGGGGGTCTACCTGTCCCCCACAGATCCCTCCCCACCGGAGAACTGGCACCAGCTGGAGGTAAGGGTGTGGAGCGGCTCTGGGCATGGGTAGGGCTCCTGAGGTGTCTGTCCCTGCGTGGGAGAGTGATGGTGCTGAACCAGCTGGGCCACTGCAGGGCCACTTTCCTCCCACTTGTCCATGCACATTTCTAGCCAGAGCACCAGTGAGCAGCATCCACCAGCTCCTTGGATGCCTTTGAGGACCAGTGGGTGCAGCCCAAGGTCTCTGCTCAGTTTCCCCCTCAGGCTCACTCATTTTCACATTTTGACACTTTGACCCTTACGTTATTCATGTCCTGTTTTTTTACTTTGTTTT
>NW_017729027.1:15625817-15626085 GCF_001723915.1 Gavialis gangeticus
CCCTCCCCAGGGGCTACAGCTCCCCCCTAGCCCCCTCCCCCGCTGGTCTCCATCCCTGTGCTCATTCCCCTTCTTGGGGACTGGAGACGAGCAGGAGAACAAGCAGGAGGCTGGAGACCAGCAGAGGAATGAGCAGGAGGCTGGAGATAAGCCCCTGGAGAGACATTCCCCTGCTGTCTCCAGCCTCCTGCTCATTCCCCTGCTCATCTCCAGCCTCAGGAGGCTAGAGGTGAGCAGGGGAATGTCTCCAGCTCATCTCCAGGGGCTT
>NW_017729027.1:15626184-15626706 GCF_001723915.1 Gavialis gangeticus
GATGGGCAAAATTTTATTGCTATATTTACAATGTTAAAGCAATTTGGAAGCCTACCAGTGTTTCTATTATCTTAATAAAATTCATCTTAAATATTTATGTTTTAATGTTTGCTTTTGTTTTCATCATCACATGGTGGGAGGATGTGGGGTTTTCAGGATGGGGGTGGGAAGGGGAGTGCGGAGATATGGGTGGGTTTGTAGGTGAGTGGGGAGGGATGTGAGAGGATGCAGGTTAGTGTGTGGGTAGGTGTGGGGGGACTGTGGGTGTGGGGGCTGCTTAGGAGGGGTGGATCCCCTGCATGAATGTCGCGTGCCTCTGGTGGCTGGTGGGGCATAGCGGTGCTGGCAGCAGTGGTAAGCAGGGAGCCCCCGCAGACACTGCTGGTGCTATTGGCAGTGGGGGGAGGGGTGGCCAGCTCCCCATTTGTTCCCCTCCTCTCCATTCATTCCCTCATCCCCCGTTCATTCCCCCCATCTTCCGTTCATTCCCCCCACCCTCTGTTCATTCTTCCAGCTCCCCAC
>NW_017729027.1:15626939-15653102 GCF_001723915.1 Gavialis gangeticus
CCCTCCCCAGGGGCTACAGCTCCCCCCTAGCCCCCTCCCCCGCTGGTCTCCATCCCTGTGCTCATTCCCCTTCTTGGGGACTGGAGACGAGCAGGAGAACAAGCAGGAGGCTGGAGACCAGCAGAGGAATGAGCAGGAGGCTGGAGATAAGCCCCTGGAGAGACATTCCCCTGCTGTCTCCAGCCTCCTGCTCATTCCCCTGCTCATCTCCAGCCTCAGGAGGCTAGAGGTGAGCAGGGGAATGTCTCCAGCTCATCTCCAGGGGCTTGTCTCCAGCCCCCTGATCATTCTCCTGCTCTGTCTCCAGTTCTCCAGAGGCTGGAAACAAGCAGAAGAATGAGTAGGAGGCTGGAGATGAGCAGGAGAGTGATCAGGAGACTGGAGATAATTCAGGGATTCCCCAGTTGACTCTACGCTCCTGATCGCTTCCTTGCTTGGCTCCAGCCTCCTGCACTGCCTGCAGCTTACCAGTAACAGCAGCGGTGGTCGGGGCTACTGCGGCTTCATGGCACAGCCCCCCTGCATGGCATGGGGCAGTGTGAGGCAGCAGGGCCTGGCCCTGGCTGCCTGGCACCTGCGCTGCTGCTGCCTCATTGTGCGGGTGTGGTCTGGCTTAGCAGGGTACCGCAGGCTATCTCAGATCTCTGACCACCTGGGCTGAGCGGCGCTGAGCCCCAGGTGACAGCTGCAGCATTCCCGAGCTTCCAGACAGCATGCGATGCGGAAGCAGGGATCCCAGGCAGCTAGGGCTGAGCCCCACTGCTTCCCGCACAGGGGGCCTGTGCTATGAAGCCCCGAGTGGCCCTGACCACTGCTGCTACTGCCGGTGAGCACAGGGGAGGGGCGTCTGAGAGAATGAGCAGGGAGCTGGAGGAATGAAAAGGGGTGGGGGGAATGGATTGGGAATTGGGGGAACAAACTGGGGCTGGGGCCAGGTGGGTCTCCCCCATGGTTTCCCCCCTCCTAAACCCCCCCCAACCTCCTACTTACCTGGCATGAAGCCGGGTCCAGGTTTCTGCAGCTTGCACCACTGCCTGCCCCACAGGGGCATGCAGCGTGCTTCAGGCCAGGGCAAGGGCCAGCCATAGAGACGCTTGCTGTAGAGGACCAAGCCTCCTGTTCCCCTGCCCTGCTTTTTCCCCCTGGAGTATTGTTTGACCCCTGGATATCCAGGGGTATAATTTTGCCCCTGCGCTGCAAGGTTTTTTGTTCCTGCATGTGTCTCTTGCAGCATCTCGAAGGGGTTTGAGTCGCTGCAAGATGCACGTGCACACTCATCTGGACACACTGTGTGTATCTAAACGGCAGCTTCTTAGCCATGCAAATGGCACTTTTGGCACTCACACAGTTAGCAATTCTTTTTTTCCTCCAGTGTGGACCCCTCATAGACTGAGAATCCAGTAGCCTATGCATTAGATAGGCACATATGAGGTTTCATATGCACTCCTATTCTGGCTGCATATATGCATCTAAGTCATGAAAATGTAGCAAGATAGAAACTTGTGAGTAGCAGGTACTAGACTGAGGAACATCCTCCTGTATTTTACCTGAAATAACTGACTGCCTTGGGCATTCACCTGGGGAGCCAGAGATCCAGATTCTAGGATCCCCTTATCCAGAGGGGATTTTAACTTACATTTCTGACTTCCATACACAATGCTCTGTCCATCACACCCTAAGTCAGGCATTAGCCAGTCTTGTCTCTTTGTGAAGCTGTCCCCTGGGCAGCCAAGAAAAATGGAATTTGTAGGCTAGAAAGAAGAGAAGAAATAGAGCATATGAGACCCAGTAGATGCTGCCCTGGATGGAAGCAGGTCTTGGGCTTCAGCCTGGACTGCCGGTTGGGCTTTAGCCTCCCATTGCTCTCAGTCCATTTTCATCAATGCAAGGGGAAGTGGCTGAGCTGCAAAACAAATTCTGGAGTGGGGAACAGGATAGCACCTGACTTGTGGTATATATTCTTGCCCAGTGTATAGCTCTGCTGCTCATGTTTACACATCCATTGTGTAAAACCTGCCCTCCCCCCACCCCCAACACCTGTCTCTCACCTACTGACAACCTCAATTTACATTTTAACTGACTGGCTTTCTTGCATATGTACTGACCTCTGCCTGCTTTACCACTCCATTCAGGAACAGCACAGACCATCTGTAGATGTTTATTCAGTCTGAGGAAGGGTATTTATGGCCAAAGGCTTGCTAAGAAGAATTTATACCTAAGAAACTTGTCAACCAGATATTATTGCACTTAAGTGGAACACTTATGCATTAACAACTATAGTTTTGAATACTTCATTGTACTTCACTAGAGCGTTGTCTAGGAAGATGATGTCTCTGTCAGAACCATAAAATAAGAATTCTGATTACACAGCGAATATGCTACAAAACAACGTGTTCTGGCAAACCAAGTGTTTGAGCAACATGGGAGCTGAATCTCTTTTGGTTGCACAGGCTGATTGGCAGCACATCCTGTATTCAGTTTACTTGATTAGACTGCATTTATGTGACCTTCCAATCCCTAGTTATACAGCCAAATCCTTAGCTCCTAAATCAGTTGCCTGATCAACACCCTCCCTCAGGAAAATCCATGGACTGGCCAACATTGCCTCATGGATTTTCTACATATATTTTTCATCTGGATCAGGGGGGTTGCTCCTGCAGGACAGATCACAGAAGCCATCCTGAAACTCAGCAGGTTCCCTAGCCTGTGTAAACCTTGATGGATGCCAGTGCAATCACCTGTCTCAAATCCCCTTTCAGTCTTCTGAACCCAAGTACTGCTTGATGCCGTGGTATTAGAACTTCTCCAGTTCTCCTTCCTTAAAGTGGATCACTAGTGTTTGGAGGCTATTTTATATTTTTGAGGGGATCTCTGTGCCTCTTTCTACCTATGGGATTGCTTCTTATCAGATCACGCCCGTCTCCCACCCAGAGCTGTTGTGTGACTTCAAGGAAAAGGAAGTTGTTACCACAGAGACAGCTGGCGCCTTTTCTGTTAGCAGATAGGATTCACACATGGAGGGGACTTCTTTTATAACATTTTAAATTTTATACAGTTTGTTTGATTTCCACTGAAGTCAGTAGGAGATTTCTCTTTAGAAAAGTCCTTACAAGTTGGCCCATTGTTTGCTGTGAGCATCCAAGAATAGTGCAGCCAGACTGTAGCTACTCCCCACTGATATTTTTCTAACACAAATCTTCTCACCTTTTCTCTTCAGCCATGTCAGATTTTTGTGGATGAAGACAGAGATGGCCACCCCATTAAGGAGGGGAAAGAAATTTTTAGCAATCTCAGCCCTATACATTTTCCAAAGTTTCAAACTTTCTCCAAAGTATGCGCTTAAGGTATATCTCTTGAATCCTATCTACAAACCATGAGGTAAATTAAGGTTGATGCCTTTTTTGGCTAGGAAATAGATTCTTCATGTACAGGAGGAGGTCATTGTGCTCATATCATGATTGTGAAATTAATCTCTATGTCTTTTACTAGACATATTTGTCTAAATGCTTATTCCTTTAGGAAAAAAATACAGTCTCTATTGCATGAATTTGGTTTTGATATTCTGGCCATGACAATATATCTAAGAGAGCCCTTTCCATAATATAGTTTAGTTTGAAAGAAAATAAGAACAAATATAATTTTCCAAGAAATAATATCCAAATATCTGCAGCTGCCATAGGGACTTTGTGATGCCTTTCACTGTGTTGCCATTCTACACACCATAGAATTAGAGAACAATTGAGTTGGAAGGGGTCTCAATAAATCATCTAGTACTACTCCTGCTCAAGGTAGGATCATCCCTGTTTGATGTTTGTCTAAATTTGCACTTAAAATTTTACATATATGGAAAAGTAATCTGTCCCAGTGCTTAACTACCCTCATAGTTCAAAGTTCTTCCTACTATCCAATTTTATCTGCTTTGTTCAAATTTAAGATGATTACTTCTTACCTTGTCTTCTGTGGATCCAGAGAACAATTGATTGCCATCCTCTTTCTAAGAGCTTTCTTCGTGTTTGAAGCCTGTAACTAAATCCCTTCTCATTCTTCTCTCCTTGAGAATAATTAATCCCAGTTTCTCCCAGGCATTTCTGATATGTCATATTTTATAGACCTCTAATCATTTGATTGTTTTTCTCTGGACTATTTGTAATTTGTTCACATCTTTCTTAAAGTGTGGTGTTCCAAACTGTACAAAGTACAGCCCTGCCAGTGAAGGATACAACTCTCTTGATAGTGCTTAATATACTCAAATCTTGAGTCTTATCATCCTCACATGCTTTCCTGTAGTACTGCATCTTAGCCATTCATTCCTCATTTTTTTTTCAATGTATCCAGCTCATTTGGAATCCTAACCTGTCCTTTAAAGAACCTAATTCCTATGCCCCCTCATTTCCCTCTCCAGTGTGCTGTCAACACAAACTTAGGAAGCATATACTCAGTTCCATCATCTAAATATTTTGTAAAGATTGTTTTTAGTTTGCTTATGTAATAGCAGAATTAAAACATTCCAATAACATGAAAGGATCCTCCAGTACTAAGCAAAGGATATGCATTAGCTGTATTGATATATAAGAATGCACTGGTTCTAGGAATAAGCTCAAAATTAAATTCTATGTTATAATAAGGTTTTGTCAGGTCTTTTAAATAAAGTTGATTATTCCTTTTTGTTCTGTTATCATTAGGAGAGACAGCTGTCTGAAACCTTAGCTGATTCTGGAATTCTTGACCGTAATAAAAGTTTTATTACTTTTAAAATGGGATTACTAGTTGCCTTTTGCTGTTTCTAGGGATATGTTTATCACATTTTTCGAATAATGGTTTTAATGACAATTTCAGATGTTAATAGATTGTAAAAGAAAAGGGAAGCAGTTAATCAAAACATATAATTGTCTTATATCTATCCATGGACCACATGCAATTTTCTGACTTAGTTGGCAACAGGATTGTTGTATGTGGTTCACGTCTAGGAGTCAGTTAGCAATTAACACCATTTTATAATATATTGCATTGCATCAGTAAAGAAAAACAAGTAGTTTAAGTTTGGAGGTAGTTCTCTTAAATGCACTTTAAGAAAGTCTTTATTCCACTTTAACACATTAAGCTCAGTTCAGAGGTTAATTCAAGGGCTAAATTGTATTTCAACGTGTTTTAGGCTAGGTACAGGCACTCAAAAAGCCTGAGGCGGATTCGATTTAAGTTATGTGGTTTTTTGTAAGCAGCCTAGTTTAGAATTGAACATGCATTTTTCCCCTCTCCCCCCGCTTTGGTGGGGGTGCAAATCTTAGACTAAATTACATTTTTAAATCAGTCTCTGTGTACTGAACTCATTTTGTTATGGGTGTAGACTGGTTTCTGGTCACCTATAACTGATAAAAATGTAATGTAGCCACATGACTACAATTTTTAGCATCTATAGACTCCTATGAGACTATAATCTGAATTAGTGTGTGCACATGCACAGAATCCATGAAGTACTCTGTACCCATCTTCCTGGATGAGATATACTGTAGGAGGTCATTGAGAAGGCTGGTGCAAAAGGAACTCAGGAGTCCTGTGGACTAGATTTTTGTGCTCTCAGAACTTTAAAAACCATGTCTGCAGCTGAGCTATCCTATCAATCAGCTGATTGTCAGCCACAGCCCAAGAACAGATCTAGGAGTGTCAGACCCAGCCCTAGCAATCATCTGATAATCAGACCTGGGCCTGGCAACCCCAGGTCCAAAACCTGCAAAGGACTGGGGGAAGTTCAATGTCCAGGACAAAGCTACCCCCAACCCAATCTATCTGTGGGATGCTTGGAAACAGAGAAATTTTATGCCTCATTCCAAACATTGTGCCTCCTGCCATACATGTCTGGTATAGCAGGGGCACAATTTTTGGGATATGGCATAAAATTCATCCATTCCCAATCAGGCCATTGTTTGAACATCTGCCAGGGGCCTTAAAATCATTCATATATTCATGTAGGGTGTTTCACACACATTTTTATTATTGCACTTATACTTAGATGGCCCAAACAATACCAAATATTTAACCTAAGCATATACATAATTTCTGATTAGATACACCAACTCTCACTGCAATTTTGAGAACAAGTGCTGTATAATCTTTATTGCCTGTAAATGATAATGAATTTAGTTGTACACAAGATGGGGTAACTTTTCACCTTAGACTAACTAAATCATAGAAGGTGGAGATCTGATGAAGTAAGCCTGCTGCTTATAGAAAGCTTATGCTATGCTTCTATGATTTAGTTAGCCTATAATGCAGACTTCAGACAAACTCAGCTAACTATCTCTATCAGTTTTTATATGTCATCAGAAAGATATTACTTATCAAAGCCCTAATGTGTAATATGATAAAGAATTGGTAATAGTTTCAGAGGGAAGAAGGCTATCTCCTGAGACATTTTAAACACTTCTTGTGACACAGGTGGTGCATCTACATGTGTGCTTTACTGCACAGTTGACTAATTAGGTCAGCAGTAAAGCAGTACCATCTACACATGTGCCCATATTAGGGCACAGTCAATTAATTAACTCCACTATAGGATAGTACTGTCCAGGACAAGATGTATCCTATAGCGGAGTAATTTATGCTGCTGCAATGCAGATGTAGACAGTAATCGTGGACGGTGCTACGGTGCAAGGGCTGCCTGCTGGCTAGTCCCACGCTGTAGCACCCTCATGCCCAGCCAGTCCCAACACTGCCTAATGGCACCACCTGGAGTCCAGGGTTGACCCTTTGCCCCATGCCAGCCCAAGGCTGCTTTATCCTGGTTCAGATTGCTTTGGTCCTGGATGTACATGTAAATGCTGTACACAGGAGCAGCTGACTGGTGCAAACTGCATCAGATGACATTTACTGCATCAGATTAATTGCTCACATAGGTGCATCCAGGATGTCTTGTAATTGTTTCAATTACTTTCTAGATCCAAGACTGTTTAATTTATGAGATCTGATGGAATCTGACCTTATTTACATCTAAGAAGACTGCAGGAACAATGCTCATTCTAGTGCACTTTCATTTTCCATTAAGGTACCTTTTTACCTTACTTGTATAACTTCATATTATTTATTTTTATCAGCTGATTCTTAAACTAAGGTTATGGAAATGTAATTTTCTACTAAGAAAATTAATTAGACATTTTAAAATTCTTTTCATTTTTTTCTTTTTTGCGTCTTATTTGGGATTCTTGTACCATTTTATAAAATGTGGCTTTTGTTAGTTGAGAAAACTTTACAAAACTTTAATTTGTATGTTGTTACACCTCAATCTCTTTTCTAGGCCAAAGTTTTCCTTTGTGTATGAGACTCTATATCAAGCCAAAAAATTCTTGTTAAGTTTTCGGCAGAAAGATGATGTCATCTGTCTGGTTTTGGATCGATTTTCAGTGAAATAAAGCCATTTGTGGATACAGAAAACATATTTGGACAGATGATACTTTTCTCTATAGACCTTATCCAGCATTTGTAATTTCTAATACTTAATTGAGCATATCTCTTCAAATCAATTATTATTATTTTTCTTTTTTTGCTTGCACAGATCAATGTTTTCTTCATTGCTAGGCAGCTCATCAGCTCTTCTCTAGTTATGGTATATTTTTGGCAGAAAGCTTCTTTTTCCAACATGTTTGTTGAAAGAGCTTCTTGGTTTCTCAACCTCATGGCTTTTCAATAAGTCTGACTTCAGTCCCTAAAAGACTGGAATGAATATTAAGAGAAAAAATCTATGCAGCCAAACTCTGCTTAAAGTCACCAGTCTGCAGCTCCCCCTGAAGTCAAAAGAAATAATATACAGATAAGTACAGCTTCAGTCTTGCAATAACTTAGGCACATGCTTATTAACTTCTTCTCCTTACTCTAAAAAGGGAGAAAAGCCTGAACTGTCAACAACTGCTTGAGGGTTGACACTGACTTTTGAAGTTAAACATATAACCAAAGCTTTGCCAAACCGAAGTCTGAAGAGGCCAAAAATGTGGAAAACCTGGGGTTGATCTGTAGAACTGTTATAAATGTGACCTAAATATTAAGAAAGTTAATGCATAGCATATTACATTATTGGAAAGTATACAGCTATAGGTCTAGCTTAAGAGTGTCCTGTTGAGAAACAAATAGGAAAGCACACAACAGTCAAGATAAGTAAGATCTGAGTAAACTCTTAAAGGACAATAACAGAGCCATTAGCTATGAACAGGCAACTTATAGGCTCCAACAAAAGTTACACAGCTATTTTGCCAAGGCCAAGACTCTAGAGATCGAAATGAAGTTAACAGTCAGATCCAAAGAAGAGGTTAAACATTTAGGGAAGACTTAAATGGATGTTAGGCACTCAGCTGTGATCCCTTGTCTCAGGATTATTTCTTGTTTTTTATCCAATATCTATTTATTAATATAAATGACACAAACTGTCTAAATCCAGAACTCCCTTCTCCTCTTAGCTGATTACTATAAATAGCACAAACTGTCCAAACCCAGAACTCCCTTCCCTTCCTCGATGATTACCTTAACAGCTAGATGGTATCATCTGGCTCCTTCTTTCTCGTTTTCCTTCTGGCTCCATGAATCTTGCATTTCTTTCTACATCATGGCCCAGCATTGGCAGGAGAGCATTCTCCCCATCAACTAAGCTAGCCCATCACATGGTGGTTAGGACACCTTCCTAGAGATGGGAAATGTAGATTTCTCAAGAATTGGTCTCTCATTTCTGAACAAGTGCTCTAGCTCTTAGACCATGACGTACAAGGTGGACAGTGCCATCATCATTCTTTTGTCTGCATTCAGGAGAAGACTTCAGGCTCTGAATCTCAACTTGACCAAAAGGCTTCCCTTGGAGTCATACAGCTATGAGCCAGAGAGGGTCAAGAGTTAAGACATGCTCCTGTGCTTAGGACATCATGTTGGCTACATCTTATTGGCTCTGAGCTTTAAATTACTCCTTGAGGTCCTAGCAGCTAAAATGCAGGCCATATAGATGTGCCTAAATCTTTTTGGGGTTGTCTCTAAATGCTTCCAAGGACTTACTTGAGATGGGTGGAGGTGGGAATTGTCATGAATTGCTGGAGGGAGCACAATGACAGGGGGAGAGACTGCAGCAGGGCAATTTGTATCTACCAAACTGAACATGGGTTTTTCAGGTTAAGTAGAACCCACTTAAATTTGCAAAAAAGGGGATAAAGGGTTTTAGGTAGCATGAGCTATGTACGCACATTTGTCTTTTGGGTGAATTCAAAATACATTTGTTTTTAAGAAGCTGTTTGAATCCTTTTCTGGGTCTGCTAATCATAAGTTTCTGGAAGAAATTTTCTGTAAGAACCAAATGAAGTTTTGTCTGTTGAGCTATTTCTGAAGTTGTGAAAGAGAGGAGTTGCAAAGTAGGGATTCTGCTGAAGAGTGGTTTCTCCCAGAAAGAGCTGAATGTAGAGAACCTGTAGTGAAAGGGGTACAGCCAGGAGAAACCATTCAGGGATTAAATCCACTGTCAATTCATTTAACAATAGAAAATGGGACCATCGAAGTGTGTTTATAAAGAACAAATATTGCTGAACATACTTAAGTATTTAAAAACAGAATTGTAAAATTAGTGGGTAACATACTTGAGAAATGCCTCATTACAGTTTGTTTCAAAATTAATTTAGATTGGCTGAGACCTGATTGAAAACAGGCTGAGGTAATAATAGAACCACACTGAGTGTATAGTTGGGTTTCACAGCACAGAGACTTTTCTTTATAAAATATATTATTCCTATGTAAAAAGAATAATTTTAATTAACATGCAGATGATGCTAAATTGAGAGATGCTATAGATAACAGTGAAAAAAGCAATAATGCAAAAAGATGCACGAAAAATAAAAGCATGTATAAGAAATACCAAGATAGATTGCTAAAATAAGAGGACGGCAGTCTTTTTCTCTATACCTTTGACCAGACTGCACTTTAAATATTGCATTTGTTTCTAAACATGTTAGAGCATTTAACAAACGTGATTAAGATCAATCCAAAATGATTTAAGTGAACAGGATTCAATAAGTATCAGACATTCTTAGTAGAAACAAATTTTCCCTTGTAAAACAGGGATATATTTATGCCAAGTAGAATATAGGGGAAGTCTCAAAGGAATTACGGAAGGTAATAATATACTGGGCCATCGTTTGCCTGAAAGAGACAATGCAGTTAGTGCTAGAATAAAATGTAGTGCTTTCCCCTACAATGCTTTTCCAGTTGCATAAAACAATCTTTGTGTAAGAAGCCCTACTATAAACTTTTCCTTATAGTCTAAGATGGGATGACCTTCCTGGTCATGTGGGATACATTAGTCAGCCAATCAAGGTCAAAATAAAAACATTGTGACCTCAACTATCTTGACATTGTTTTCTTGGTCCTGGAGTATCTTACATGATCAACTCAGCTTATTACAAAAGAACATTTAAGAAGGGTTTCTTCTAGTGACAGGCTGACATGTAGGGCTGTGAGAAACACTATCACTTCATTTTGACATCTGTTTCACTATTTCAAAGGGATGGTATTTCATTTCATCATTTCATTTCATTTCAAAGCACTGTTGCATTTTGTTTCATCAAAACTGTTTCACTGTTTTGACACATTTCAACGTTTCGAAGCCTTTTGTTTCATTTTGATTTCGCTGTTTTGAGCTCAAAACACATCAAAACAGCTTCAAAATGAAACACCCAGAGAAATTTTGCACAGCCCTACTGACTCACCCTAAATAACCATTGCCAAAGAACCAGGACTGAACTGAAGAAATGCTGCCAATGGCAGCTGAAAGACTTTGAGGGCATGAGACATTAGTGATTTGTGCTTTAAATGTGAACCACTAGAGAAATTGAGCATGTGCTCAGCATGCCTTGAAGAGTCGCACAGGACCACTATGTTTTTATTTATGTACTGGGGTAGGATGTAATAAATTAGCTCATTATGTACATTTATTTTGTTGGCACCTGTGGTACTGTTTAGGGTGTGTACTTTTCTGCAGAAGAGATGGATGTTAATAAGAAATATTTAATGCTTCCCTGAGACATTTAATTAATACATAGAAAAATATATTTGGAATAAATTATCACATATTGTCATCAGTCTGTGGATTTCAGTAGCACTATAACAATTTGTGCCAGCTGAAGGTCTGTCCCTTTAATTCACTAACTGTTGCTTAAATTGCTAAAATTGTGTCTTCAGCTTTAAAATATCAAGAACAGTCTCCTATTTTTGGTCTTGTACTATATATTTCCACTGGAGGAATTTGCAATAAATGGATAGCAAGAAGGAATTCCTTAAGCAATTTTATTTTTTTGGAATTCCAGCTGAAATCTTGTTAACATATTTTGTGTCATTTGGGTTTTTGGGGAGAGGGAGCGTTAATTGCTACACTCTCTACAGAATATGTCAAATCACTATTAAGATTTGTTTTTTTTCATCGTCTTCAAGTGGTTTATTAGAGGCAGCCAGATATTTGGAGTGCGTGGACAGAGGGCCCAATCCAGAGGGGGAATGAGGCGCCTTCATGTCAGGCACCACAACGCCTAACTTTTAGGTGCCAGAGAGGCTCGCTAACTAACTCTCCAGAGGAACAATGGACCATACTAGCTCTTTGATTTCCAGAAGACAAAGATTAGGCTAAAGGCAAGGCTAAGGGCCACGTGGAATTACTTTGATCACTGAGATCAGTGAGTAATATCTCTCTTCATGGCTAACTTCCCAACCCAACACAATCTCCTCCCTCTCCTTGTGTCTGCTAGTTCACCTGCTGTTTCTTGTCATAATCCTGGCTTTCAGGTATAGGAGTCATCTTTGTTTTATTTATTTACACTGAGCCTAGTAGTGTAGGCCCTTATCCCTAAGGATGATACTTATGACATTATATGGGTTCTCTGGAAAACTCATATAATGTGGAACTTGTTTTAATATAAGAGTTTGCCACATAGTACTCAGCGGTAACCAACAGAACCAGCTCATTAAGTTAGAAAATGTAGAACAAAGAATGAAATCTCTCTCCCAGAAAATAAAGTGAATGGAGTAAAATACAGAAAAGTATTTTAGCTATTTTTTGAAGCTAAGAATTTCAAATAACAGCACTATTAATCTTTTCTAGGGCTTCATTAACTACCCTTAACAGAGCATTTATTTTGGCAGTGGGCTGATGGACAGAGACAGTCTGAAGGCTTTTTAATGGATTTACATAGTTTTCACGCCTGATGCAGAAATGGGCAGTCCGAGCAATCAAAAAGAAGAGAAAAAAGTCCTTAAAAATATAAATTTCTTTCCCCTCAATTTAAGGTAAGAGGGGTAAACTACTGATTGCAGGAAAATAGTTTTTTCTCTCCATTTGTTTTATTTGCAGCTTATTGTCTCATTGTTTATGAAATTACTAAGAATATGCTAACTTCTGGCCTTTGTTATCAGAGTTGTGCTTGAGTGACAGACACGAGATGTACAGAGCTGCAAGTTGAGGACAGGACATACCAGATATTTGAAGAAGATTGCATGTAGACAGATGCTTGGGCAGCCCTCCTTTTGAAGCATGCTAGGTAGATTCCTGATTGTATTTAAAATGATAACTGCACATCAGTTATACTCAGAAACATTTTAAGAATGAATACAAGAAAACAACCAAGATAAACTGCCTTAGCTGTATAATTGAATAATATCTATGTAAATGGTAATATTTTATGTTATAATTAATAGGCCTGATTCAAAGTTCACTGAAATGATAGGAGTCTTTCCACTGACTAAACTGGATTCAGGGTTAAGTCCAATAGACCTTATATTTTAACTGCAAATAGAGCCTGGAGTGAAGTAACACAATATGTAAAACTCCACTAAGTAGCTGGGGTTGCCACTAAAAATACAGCAGGATTTTCCGCTATCCCCCTTGCTTAGAAACTTTTGGTGACAACTGCAAAGCTTAGGGTGAGCTAATAATAAATACAGCTGCCAGCAACACATGATAGAACAGACCAAAAGAATAGGTGTGAGTGAGTATTATATGTGTGAGAGCGAGTGAGCCAGAGAGAATTAACAAAGCTTTATTACAATTGAATGCTTAATCTAAACTTTCACCAAATCAAGATACTCATCTAAGCATGACCCCTGAAGTCCAAGGTGAGGTCAGGAATTTTAATTGGATACAGAGCTTCATCAAAATTCAACAAGTGCTGCACTGATTCAATTAAAACATCATTTAAGCAGTCTGGGGGGGAGAAGGGGGTTGTTTGTTTCCATTTACAAAATGATGAAAGCTTTTCCTTCCAATGCCTTTTCCAGCCTGAGAGAGGAAAGTACACCCATCTTGTATCTGTTGGTTTGAAAGGCATGTTAATTTATCTCCATTAACCACATTGGTTCAGATAAAAACCATCTAATCTGAGCACCAATAGTAAACTGAGGGGAAGAAATCAATGGTCAGATATTTTTCTCCATTGCGTGTTTATTGAAATGCATGGTTTCAGTGACAGGAAACAGAAAATTTGTTTATTCAAAGGCTAATATTGAAATAAACCTGAAAAGTAAAAGGACCCGTCAAGTTGAACAGGTCAGGTCAGCATTGTCACTTTGGGAAAAGATGTAAATTTCATTTGATTTTGTTGGCAACTTTCCTAGTTTTTCACTTTAGCTTTTTACAAGATCTGACATGCATGACACACTGCTGGCTACAAATGACCCAGACCAAACCAGCTACCATTAAGCACTGGAGAGACTATGAGTGTATTTTACTTGGTGTAAGGTTAATACATTATTTATTACCAACAAGCTAGCCAGAACATTCAGACTGTGCTACACAGGAACAACACAAATGTTGCCTTTGCAAAGGTTCTTCATCCATGTATGTCAGTTCCATAAAACTCAACGTCTTTACAGAGGAGGAACCTTGATATGATCTCTCCTTATAGACTCGGGAGCTTTGGAAAGACATTTCCATTTGCTATGATTAAAATGCTGAGTAGATCTGGTTGGGAGTTTTTCACCAAAACCCTTTTTTCCCCTTTTCTTTGGGAGTGTTTATTCATTAAAACAACATTTTTCTGCAAAAAAACTCCTTTCAATTATACCTTTCATTAGTAAAGCTATCCAAAATAGGTCCAGGTGGAATTTCTGATAAGACAGAAAAAGCCCAGCCAATAACTAATTGTCCAGTGGCTGGGATGCCTGCTTAGCATTTGGGAAAAACAGGTTCAAGTCCCTGCTCTGAATGAGGCAGAGGCATACTGCCAAATCCTATTTGAACTCTGTTACACAACTATCCATTGCAGTGCTTATAGGCCACATGAAAATCTGTGGCTAAGAGGGTTATGATGACAGGTATGATCATTATATTTTCTCCATAGTTTCTTTGTACATATGTAGTCTTTGTTTTTAGATATGCTGTCAACAGGTTAACATCTTGTCCCTTGTAAAATTGCCAAATCCTACAAATACTTAATGATGAAGCAAATTCCAGTGACTTTAGACTCTTTCAGTTTATCAAGCTGATTTCAATATTATACTTTGAATGAATAAATTTTCCATTCCCTAAAATAAATTAGGGTAGCAAGAAATTTATAAAATGATTGTGATTTATTCAAAGTACTTTTAAAAAGTGCAAGTGCAAAAGAATAAACTCCTAGAAGAATGTTTCAGACTGGATATAAGGAAAAACTTCTTCACAGTTTGTATGACCAGACTCTGAAATAGGCTCCCAGCGGGGGTGGTACAGGCACCTATCCTGGAGATCTTTAAAAGGAGTCTGGACGCACACCTTGTAAGGTTATTTGACCTCAGCAGTCTTTTCTGCCCAGAGCAGGTGGGGCTGGTTCTGATGATCTCACAAGGTCCCTTCCAGCCGTTTCAAACTTCTGTGAATCTGTGAGAATCACAGTTTGGCTACAATGTAAAGCAGTAGATTTGCAAACTTGCCTAAGGGACATGGATGCTAAATTTCCAATTAAATGAATTGAAACTTGCATATAAATTCTGTAGGTGGCTTTTGAAAATACCACCCCCTACTTTTTATCTATGACTGTGAAATATGTGGAACCATCAAATGTTGCAAAACTTTGTTCAAAAGGGCACATTTTTAAGCAGAACAGAAGTTTGTACTTTTGACTCAATAGTTTTTTAATCTAAAAATAGCTACTGTCTAGGGAATATAAGTCACTGGAGGGTAATGTTCTGACTGGGTTGAAGTTTTAAAAAAGGTTACTTAAATTCAAGATAAACATGGAACAATCTGTTCAAGCTTTAAAACAGCTTTTGAAATAGTTACAAGCTGGTGTATGTATGCAAGGAAGCAAGAATCCCTCACTAGAAAATCATTACACCAAGGAAAATAATTAATCCCAAGGCTAGCATACCTTTTAAAATAATCTTGTAATAATTTACAAAATTCACAACAAAATTATATTTTGTGTTGCTTTAGTTGAGTAAAACCAGAGGAAAATCTGAACAATCTGTACACTTATTGCATGTAGGAAAAACAGAGCCATCCTCAAACTTGATATCCAAAATTAGGATTGGCATTTCTGTTCTGGTCCAGCCAAGCAAAATAGTTTGTTCCCTAAGGCTTATCAAATAACTTGGGGGAAATACTGAAAGCAGAGTGAGTTGAACCCAAACTCATTATTCGGAAAGTCACTTGTGATCTTTGGTGGTCTGACTGCAAGCTCGGGTATTATCAGTCAAAGTTACACCAAAAATGGAGAAAGTAGTTAGCGACAGTAGTCTAAGGGTGGTGTTACAGGTTACCTTTAATCCATTCTAGAGACACTTACAATGGGAACATCCACATAGTAAAGAGTGCTAAACTGTGCTATGTACCTTCTAAACATCTTAAAATTACTTCACTTTGGGTGAGAGTTATCTTTGAGCATGGGCGACTGGTGCCTCCTGTGTCTGGGGGGCACCAGACCACCAACAGAGGGAGTGGTCCCCCAGTGGCCAGTTGACAACTGGGGGTCCCCCAACGGCTGATCGCCAAGCCAGTGGTGAAACTGGAAGTGCACGTCTGCCGGAACTTCTGGTTTCACAGCTGGTGCTTCCAGGGGGTGCACCTCTGTGCACCCCCTACACGTTGCCAATGTCTTTGAAGCATTCTATTCAGCTTGAGCTAGAGTATTGTGAGTTGGCTCCACAGAGGTAAGATAATTTACAGTCATTTAGCCTAGGATGCATGGCTTCCAGCCCCTCTACCCCTGACAAACTTTCTACCCTCCTAAGCTCTACTGCCCAGGGGGCCCCAAGCTAACACCCCATCCCACATGGTGTCACACTGCCAGCTCCAAAGACCCAGGGAGACCTGATTCATGATCCTGGACTGGAGGCCAGGCATGTGGCTCTCCTCTCAGTGAACTAAGCCTTTACCCCCCATCTGAGCAGCTCTCTCCTAGCCACAAGAATCTGGGGGGGGGAATGGCTTCCTTCCCCAGCCTTCAGCATTCCTGTGGAGGAGAGGGGAAAGAGATGCCTAGAACTGAGGGTGGTGAGAGCAAGGAACCTGGGCAGGCATGCTTTCCTGGGGTCCATGCTATTGCTCTGGTGAACGCTCTGAAAACAAAGTCACCAGGCAGTGAAAGCATGGACCCCAGGGAAGCATGCTTCTCCAGCTCCATTCTCTCACTGTTAGGGACCTAGTGAAATTGCAGCAGAAGTGCAGTGTGTAGAGGCTCTTTTAATCTTGCAGTTTCCCCTCGCATGCTCCCCCCCCACTGATTGGCAGAGAGTCCCTGCTGCTTGCTCCTTATTGATGGGGAGGTCAAAACCATGGTTTTAATATAGCATAATCTTTGCCTCCCACCACCGACTGGCCAAGAGGCTCTGGTGACCCAGCTGCTTGTTGCTGAACATCCTGGAGGCCCAAAACTGTACCATATTTAAAACCACAGTTTTAGGAGTGAGCAGTAAGTTGCAGGGCCCTTCTGCCAATCAGCAGCAGCGGGGCATGTGAAGGAAACTGCAAGACTAAAGGAGCTACCACGCAAGGCACTTCTGCCATGATTTCGGTAGGTCCCTACATATTGTGGTTAACCCTCAGCCACTCTGTTTCCAGAGGAGTCCTAGCTCCTGGCCATGCCCCTGTTCTCTGCTAGTGGCAAGTCACAATTGTGTAGGTCAGAGATGGCCTTAAGCCTTAACTTGTGATTGCTCTGAAACTGCTCTAACTTAACACACCTACATTCCAGTGATTTAAAATAGTTTTAAAATAGCCTGTAACAGCCTTCTAAGTTAGACAGAAGGCAGAGAATTGTGGCACCTATAGACTAACTTGTTTAGGGAGACTTGGTAGCATCTGAAGAAGTAGGCTGTAGTTTAGGAAATCTCATGCCCCTCTAATGGGTTAATCTACAAGGTGCCACACTCCCCTGACTTCTGTCTTACAGCAAGAAGTTTTCAGGTAAAAAGATACCAGCCCTGAGTGACTTTGCAAATAAGTAGTCTTTAATGTGACAAGATTGAATTACTGAGTCAGAACTGTTTTGCCTAAAACAACACTTTAAAAAACCTGCAATTTGTTCTCTTTTTGGAGTTGAAACATCAATATTGAAAATACTACATGCTGTGAAGCATTTGTAACAAATTATTATTAAGATGGAAAAACAACTGCACAACAAATAAGAACAAATAGAAATCAATGACCTTGGGCTTTTACTTTTGTATAGACAGGCATTTTCGGGTGGCAACGTGTAAAATGGTAACTTTTTGACATTTTGCAAAATCTTACTAAAACAAATAATATTCAAGGATAATTTGATATATTGCCTTCCCTGTTGAAGCTGGATCACTGTACGGATTCAAGAGATACATAGAACCAGAAAAAAAGAAACCAAGGGGGATCAATGTCTTTGCAGATCAGTCATTAGGAAATTCAGCTAAGTCGGGGAGACTTTGTGTCTGGTGCCTTCTTTCATAATAGTAGGAGCAGGGGCCAGAATCCAAATCTCCCACTCCCAGCTGAGTTACCAATAGGCTACAGAATCAGGCTCTTTTTTTATTTGGTGTCTTTTTTGGTTTGCCACAGCAACCCAACTTCAATAGGAGGGTGGAAAGGAACCACCTTGATTTGTTCTCTTCTGGCTGTGTTTTTTTAAATACAAATACACATGGATATGAAGCCCTGCCCTGCCCCTATCTAGTGTTGGCTAGAGATATGATTACACCATAATAACAACCTGCTGTGGCTGGGACATTTTGAAGCATGTCTCTTTTATTTGCTCCTACTACAAATGTGCAAGTGAAGCCACTTTGGGTGTTTCCTCAGAATTCACTGTTAAGCACACTGGAGAACAAGATATCAGGAGCAGCTTCACAAGTGTACTCCTGATTTTAGAGTATGTGTGGGTGGGCAGAGTTACCTTAGGAATGTTCTGAGCCAGACACACTGTTGTCATGATCTGGTTGTACCCTAGAAGGCATAGGATCCTAGAAAATTGGCTTGGAAGGGACCTCAAGAGATCGTCTAGTCCAACCCTGTGATCAAAGCAGGACCATCCCTAACCAGGTCATCCCAGCCAAGGTTTGTCTAGCCAGGTCCTAAAAACCTATAAGGGATGGAGATTCCACCACCTCTCTGGGTAACCTGTTCAAGTGTTTTATGACCCTCCTAGTGAGAAAGTTCTTCCTAATATCTAACCTAAACTTCCCTTGCTGCAACTTGACATAATGTCTTCTTGTTCTGTCATCTACCACCACTGAGAACAGTCTAGCTGTCTCCTCTTTTGAACCATCCTTCAGATAGTTAAAGGCTGCTATTAAATCCCCTCTCAGTCTTCTCTTCTCCAGACTGAATAAGCCCAGTTTCCTCAACCTATATTCAGAAGTTATGTGCCCCCAGCCCCCTCATCATTTTTGTTTCCCTCCACTGGATGCTCTCCAATTTGTCCACATCTTTTCTGTAGTGGTGGGCCCAAAAGTGAATACAGTACTCCAGAGGTGGCCTTACCAGTGCTGAATAGAAGGGAATAATCACTTCGCTTGATCTGCTGGCAATGTTTCTACCAATGCAGCCCAGTGTGCTGTTAGACTTCTTTACAAAAAGGGCAAATTGTTGGCTCATATTCATCTTATTATCTACTGTGACCCCCAGGTCCTTTTCTGCAGAGTTGCTGCCCAGATAGCCAGCCTCCAGCCTGTACTGGTGCATGGGATTGTTCTGTCCTAAGTGCAGGACCATGCACTTGTCTTTATTGAACTTCATGAGATTTATTTTGGTCAAATACTCCAATTTGTCTAGGTCTCTCTGAATCCTAGCCCTACCCTCCAGCATATCTATTACTCCCCCAATCTTGGTGTCATCTGCAGACTTGCTGAGGGTGCACTCTATGCCATCTTCCAGATTGTTAATGAAGATACTGAACAAAACCAGCTCCAGGACCAACCCCTGGGACACTCCACTTGATAATGGCTGCCAACCTAATATTGAGCCATTGATTACTACCCTCTGAACCTGATGATACAGCCAGTTTTCTATGCACATTAAAGTCCATTCACCCATCTTTTACTTCCTTAGCTTGCCTGCGAGAATATAGTGGGAGATCATATCAAAAGCCTTGCTAAAATCAAAGGTACACCACATCCACTGGTCTCCCTGAATCTACAGAGCCAGTCATCTCATCATAGAAGGCAATCGGGTTGGTCAGGCATGACTTGCCCTTGGTGAATCCATGTTGACTATTCCTAATCACCTTTTTCTCCTCCAAGTGTTTAGAAATGGATTCCTTGAAGATTTGCTCCATGATTTTTCCAGGGAGTGAGGTGAAGTTGACCAGTCTGTAGTTTCCTGGATCCTCCTTTTTCCCTTTCTTAAGGATGGGCACTATATTTGCCCTTTTCTAACCATCTGGGACTTCTCCTGATTGTCATGAGTTTTCAAAGCTGCTGTCCAATGGCTCTGCAGTCACAACAGCCAACTCCCTCAGCACAGGTGCATCCCATCCAGCCCCATGGACTTGTACATGTCCGGATTTTCTAAATAGTTGCTAACCTGTTCTTTTGCTACTGGTGGCTGTTCACCTCCTCCCCAAACTGTGCTGCCAGGTGCAGTAGTCCAGGAGCTGACCTTGCCTTTGAAGACTGAAATGAAAATTGCGTTGAGCACGTCAGCCTTTTCTGCATCCTCTATTACTAGGTTGCCTCCCCATTCAGGAAGGGACCCACACGTTCCCTGATCTTTCTCTTATAGAAACCCTTCTTGTTCCCCATCACATCCCTTGCTAGCTGAAACTTCAGTTGCACTTTGGCCTTCCTGACTTCATCCCTGCGTGCCCAAGAAATACTTTTATACTCCTCCCTATTTGTTTGTCCAAGTTTCCACTTATAATCTTTTTTTTTGGTGATTTAGTTTACTGAAAGAGTTCCCTGCTAAGCTAAGCTGGTCTTCTGCCATACTTGCTAGACTTCTTACACATCAGCATGGTTTGTTCCTGCACTCTCAATAAAGCTTCTTTAAAGTACATCCAGCTTTCCTGGACTCCTCCCCGCTTCAGACTGTCTTCCCAAAGGATCCTACCCATGAGTTCCCTGAGTGAGTCGAAGTCTGCTTTTCTGAAGTCCAGGGTCCTTACTCTGGTGCTGTCCATCCTTCCTTTCCTCAGGATCCCAAACTCAATCATCTTCTGGTCACTGCTGCATTCTGCATGCTTAGGTAACTCTGGAAATTTATGTGATGATATGGAGTGCAGTGAATCCTAACTGCTCAGATTGGAGAAGGTGCCAAAGGGGTTTTAGGATTACAGAAATGGAGTTATTCAGGATAATTTTTTAGAACCTGGATGGAATGGAAATTCCATGTAAGCACCAAGTTTAGTAATCTCAATAAGGTCCTTAGGAATTAGTATACTGGCCCTATGAGGAGAGGCTACGGGACCTGAACCTGTTCAGCCTCCAAAAGAGAAGGCTGATTGGGGATCTAGTGGCCTGTTATAAACTAGTCAGGGGGGATCAGCAGGCATTGGGGGAGTCCCTGTTCCCCCGAGCACTGCCAGGAGTGACCAGGAATAACGGTCACAAGCTGGCAGAGGGTAGGTTTAGGCTAGATATCAAGAGGTGCTACTTCACAGTCAGAGTGGCTAGGATCTGGAACCAACTTCCAAGAGAAGTGGTGCATGCTCCTACCCTGGGGGTTTTTAAGAGGAGGTTAGATGAACACCTTGCTGGGGTCGTTTGACCCCAGTACTCTTTCCTGCCATGGCAGGGGGTCGGACTAGATGATCTGCTCAGGTCCCTTCCGACCCTAGAAACTATGAAACTATGAAAATAATGATCCATCTAATCCAGCATCCTGGTTTCTGTGATGGGCGCTAGTTACTTCCAAAGAAAGCACAGGAATTCCTAAAATGATGGATTTTTTTTCCTAACTCTTCATTATAATTTGGATTATGCATGGCATAGTTGGTTTATATCTTGCCTAAATTTTACTATTATATTTAGTAACATAATTATCATTTTCTGTATAACTGCCTGATCCCCTTTTGAATTATGCTAAACTCTTAACTTCTATGATCTCTCCTCACATAGAGTTTCTCAAGCGGTTTTTTTAATTCAGTTTCAGTTTCTGAACCTTTTCATTACGCTATATTCCTTTTAAAGAATGGTGACCAGGGCAGAACACGTATTCCAGATTAGAAAATACCACTGTTTTATATAATGGTATAATACTGATGGCATAATACATATAATGACATATTATATATAATTTGCCAAATAATTTCTTATTCCTCCTGCTTCATGCTTTCTAGGAGTTCTTCAATTTTATGATTACAACAGTTCCTCTTCCTGTTCAAGTTAATTTACAGCTCAGATATTTAAGAAGTATCTCTTTTTCCTTCTTAAAATAAAATGGGTGAAATTCAGGCCCCTTTGAAGAAAATGGTTAAGGGTCTCTAAAATTGCTCTATATATTTATGGCACTATGAACATCTTATAGCTGGCCACCTCTAGCAGTCTCTATCACCAGTCAGCTTAGTGTCAGCAAGTCCACGGCTGAAGAGGTCACCTGGGAGGTGTGTCTGGTCATTCAGAATGTCCTGGCCAACCACTTCATCCACCTTGATAACTCACAGGAAGTGGTTGCTGGCTTCCACCACATGGGCTTCTTCAACTGTGTGTGAGCTGTGGACGGCACCCATCCTCTGCCCACTCCAAGGTACCTGGACATTCATCAACTGCAAGGGCTACTTCATGCAGGGCATCATTGACCATCAAGACCACTTCACTCACATTCTTGGTGTCTGGGCAGGCAATGCCCACAATTCCCATAACTTCTGCAACACCTCCTCCCCCAGATGATGGAGAATGGGTGCTACGCTTCTGGGGCCCCCAGTTTCATCACTAGCACTGTCTTCATCCCTTCCCTCATCACTGGAGACGTGACTTACCCCCTCTTGTCCTAGCTCCTGAAGCCTTACACAGACCACTGAAATGGGCACTCAAGTACCACCTGATCAGGTTCCACATGACTGTGGAGTGCACCTTTGGCTATCTCAAGGTGTGCTGGTGGGCTCCCAGCTTGCACCTCAAGGTGGAGGAGCAGAACCTGCCACACCTCATTGTTGCCACATGTATCCTCCATAACACCTGTGAAACCAGGGGAAGGTCTTCTGTGAAACCTGGGCAGAGAAGACAGACACAGTGCACACACTAGGCCTGTGTGAAGCTTCAGTTGCTGATTCAATTCAGCAGAGATTTGGCCCCTGGAGTCAGGGAGGGCCCCTTCCCCACCCCCACCCCTCCCTCGGCACGCGTTTTGTGGTAGACCCAGAAGTGGACCGGAAGTGCTTCTGGTCCACTTCTGGGTCTGCTGCCGAGCACACTGGGGACCTCCCTGCACTCCTGTGGGATGCTCCATCTGCCCCAGAATTGCAGCATTCACGAGCTGCACCTGGTACCTTGAGGTATGTAGAAAAAACATTTAAAGCTGTGTGTATGGCTGAATCACTGATTCTCCAAATCAGCATTGAATCTTCAGATTCCAATTCGGCCAGATCAAATCGGGACAGTGATCTGAAGCAATGAATTGAATCCCTGTCCCTGATTTGGTCTGAATCCAAATCCAGATTGAATACGGCCCATTTTGCACACCCCTAGCATACACCAGACATGGTGGGCTGAACATGTCTGGCATAGGGATGCATTGGAAAGAGAGCCTCCTCACTGATGTTGAGAGCACCAGCTCTGCACACTGGCAGGGAGTCCAGGTCTGTAAAGCCTTGGCCAACTATCTCCTGGCTCAAGGGGACTGGGAGTACTTCCCAGATTAGTAGGGTCAGAGGGCTTCAAGTTCCTGAGTGCCTGTGCCCTAGCACCAGGTCATTGTTCTCCCAGCCTGGGCTTCTCAAGCTCTGAGTCCTAGGTGGTGCCACCCACAACCCTGGCT
Organism: Gavialis gangeticus; assembly: GCF_001723915.1. Classification (NCBI taxonomy): domain Eukaryota; kingdom Metazoa; phylum Chordata; order Crocodylia; family Gavialidae; genus Gavialis; species Gavialis gangeticus. The sequence goes on from NW_017729027.1 coordinate 15,650,296, forward strand.
GTCTGAAAACCATTTCCTTCCCACCTTCCCATCCTCTGCCCTTAGTGGCACACACCAGGCTTCAGGGGAATGTAGTATGAGAAAGAGATGTGCCTTAGTTAACATTTACATTGCTAAGCTTTTCTTATTTATATAAAAAAACTCTACTGAACATTGCCTATGTCAGAACTTAGGGGGAGGTTTGTAAAAGGGGTGAAATAACCTGGAGGGGCAGTTAAGACACGGAGCAGGGAAAGGGTTGGGGTCAGGGGGAATGCTGTAAGGGCAGAACTGAACACAAAAACTTGGAGGGATGCACAGGGAAGGGGACTTCAGAACTGGGACACTAATTCCCAGTCAGGAATAAAGACCAGGGACTTCTTCATGTAGGAGTTGGATAGGTGGGTGATCCTTAGAGTGACCATATTATAATTAAGGGAATCTGTTATGGGGTAAGGGAATCTGGAATGGGGGATCCTGCCACCATGTGCACACGTGTGCGCGCGCGCGTGTGCACACACACACACACTTGACCCCACAGCTCTCGGGAGCCCTGATGGTGAGGTGGGGTGGGACAGCGCAGAGGCCTGTGACTGGCTTCCATCGCCCCATGCACAGAGCCTGGACCTGGATGGGAGTGGCCCCTCCTCCTCACTGCCAGCACCCACCTGGGGCCACCACATGCTTTCCAGGCCTTGGTAGCAGCTGCAGCAGCAGGGCACGAGACTAATGGCGGTGGGCAGCAATCTCAGCTTGCCCTACCCAGGTGCCTGAGCTCCAGCCCCCTCCCTCAGTCCACTCCACCCCTCCTCACCCTGGCCAATCTCTGCCTAAGGCAGGAGGAGCGGTGCCCAGCCCAGCCTGCCCCTCTGTTTCCAGCCGCCGCTCAGCAAGAGCCAGGCTGGGTACTTTGAGTAGCAGCAGCAAATGCCTCTACCTGCAGCAACTAAATCCAGAACTTTTGTTTCAATGTACACTGGGACACTGGGATGGCCTATGAAACCTAGGACCATCTCAGCCAATCCAGGATGTACTGGACCCACTGTCCATCTGGGAGGGCTGTGGGGTGGTGGGATGAGGCATCTGCAGAGTGGGAGACATGACCACAGCAGGGCCCATGGTCTCCTGCCACTCCCTTGTGGGACCCCCATCCTTCACCCCAATGCCCTCAGGTTCCAGTTTCCCTTTGTGGGGATCCCCCACCCTGCAACCTTTGGCCATGCCTGGGGTGCACCTCATGCAGCAAGGATGAGTCTGGGGGCTGCCCAACTCTGCCGTGGCTGTGGCACTCCCCTGCAGTGGGAGCCAGGCCAGGAAAGGGGTCGCAGGGAGTGTAAAACTCCCCCCTGGGCTTCCTGTCTGGTGGGTAAATGATCTAGTTTAGGTGGGCTCCGATGCCAATGGCTGTCCCAGCAATAGCCAGGCTGTGCTCTCCCTACGGTTCTGGGTGTTCCTGTGCCCCACCAGGGCTGTCTGGGAAATGCTTGGGGGAGGGGGGGGTTGCATACATGAGTCACCTCCAGGAGTGGAGATGGAAAGGTCACCTAAATGAGGAGGGATGGCCTTAGTCTTGGGCAGAAATGTATAGTTATGGGTTTAAATAGATTCTTCTGGGTAAATGTAGATCAAAGTGTGATATCTGTACATGCCCTAACTGTCTTGTACTGGTCATGTTTTGAGTTCTGCTAGAAAAGTTAGAAAGTTACTGTCATTAAGAACTGTTATCTAAACATTATAAGAATAATCAATGACTTTATATTTTCTGCAGTATAGCAGCTTGTATCAGAACTTCCCAACACAGTGCCTGAGGTGCTGAGTTAGTCTTGAACTAAAGCCATTGCAGCTGGAAGGAGCCTTTCCATGAACTTTAAAGGAGGTTGTCTTCAGATCTTAAATAAGATTACTGAAAATGTTCAAAGGGGTCAAATTCTGATGTGATTTAAGAAATTAAAGGCTACATAACACCATCGAATTGTATGAGTATCTAATTCAATACACCTATCATTCTGATAGTTTCAAGGCTAGAATACTGGTACGCCAAACTATTCAGCGGTCAAAAAAAACCTGCACAGAAAAAAGCGGGGTGGGGCATGAGGCAACTGGAGGCTGGGTCCTCCATAGAGATGGTCTGGCTGCCAGGAGGCCCCGGAGCCCCCCAGCCCCTGCTTAGTAAGTAGAGGATTTTCTTCTTTTCTTTTCTTTTTTTTTAAGTACCGGAGGCTGGGATGGGGAGGGAGCAGCCATGGTGGGGTTGGGGGTGTGTAGCAGGGCACTAAGGTGCCTGCTACTTGGAAAGCCGGAGTAGTGGCTGAGGTGCTGGTTGCTAGGGGGCAACCGGAGGCAGTTAAGGACACACACCTGTTTAGTCAGCTGAATGGAAGGGGCAGGGCCTGGCTCAGATATAAATCGCAGGCCAAAGCCCAGGGAGAGGGAAGCCTGCGGCCAAGGAGGAAGGAGCTCGGCCCTGAATGCATGAAAGAGAATAGGCCTGGATATGCAAGCAACTAGTGACATGAGTGAGTGATGGAACACCTGCAGTGTGATTTGGAGGACATTTTAGTCATAAGGCATGGATTTCATAGAATCATAGAAGTAGGGTCGGAAGGGACTTTGAAGATCTTCAAGTCCAACCCCCCGCCTGGGCGGGAGGAAAACTGGACTCAAATGAGTCCAGCCAGGTAGGCATCAAGCCTCTTCTTAAAGATCCCCAGGGTAGGAGCCAGCACCACTTCCCTTGGAAGTTGGTTCCAAATCCTAGCCACCCTAACTGTGAAGTAGTTCTTGCAGATGTCTAATCTAAAGCTACTCTCCAATAATTTGTGTCCATT
>NW_017729027.1:15653282-15653802 GCF_001723915.1 Gavialis gangeticus
CCTGAAATGGGGCGCACAGAACTGGACGCAGTACTCCAGCTGTGGCCTGACCAGCGTCGCATAGAGGGGGAGGATCATCTCCCTGGTTCTACTTGAGATGCACCTGCGGATGCACGACGAGGTCCAGTTAGCCCTGCCAACCGTGACCTCACATTGAGGTTTGCATTATAGCCAATTGGCTTGTGTTTTTTTTGTTACATCAGAGGACTGGGTGAGGCTATTAGGGGTTGGAGGAGGCCTCATAGGGGCTCCAAGGTAGCATGGGGACCCCGGTGCCAGAGAGGGCACAACATTCAGGGGTGCAATGACCTCAGCCCTGAGAAGGGGCGCAGAGGATTGGGGGCCAGATAAGGCCGAGGCAACCTGAGCACCCATTATAGAACTGAGACACAGGGTAGCAGCAGAACTGTAGCCAAGGGAATGAAGGGCAGTCTCCCTATAATAATTACATAACATCAAAGTCATGGCAGGTGAGATTCCAAGGGTGCTTAGCAAATGTTTGGCACAGTACGGAGGGCCC
>NW_017729027.1:15653813-15654214 GCF_001723915.1 Gavialis gangeticus
GAGTGACTTTGGGATTTTTTCATCAGGGATTTTTCAGTTTTCGAATAGGGAATACTAGAATTCCTGATAGGGAGGCCAGTAGCAGGACCCTGCCCGCTCAAAGCTGGCACCTTGGACCCAGCTGGCTGTGGCTGAACTCCCGGCGCCAAGTGGGGCCAGGAGGACATGGTTTCACAGTTCAAAACAGGCCACGACATCTGGAACATCTTCTGGGTGATAGCTGCTCAGATGCCTGGGTAGGGGACACACATGGCAGTAGTCCTGCACAAAGGCCAACTCTGCAGCCACAGCCTACTGGCAGCTGGCCCAGAGGGGCAGATACCTCTACTGGCTATGCAGTGCCCATCCGGGTCGGGCAGGTGTACAGCAGGTCACAGTCAGGCAGCAGCCCCCACTGCCAG
>NW_017729027.1:15659214-15672387 GCF_001723915.1 Gavialis gangeticus
ACTCTCAGGGCTGCTTCAGCAGTCCAGCTGACACAAGGGGTAGTGTCCCCAGGTACCAATTGGCTGGGCCCCAGAAGCTCCTGAGAGCAAGTTGCCCTGAAGCTATTTGCCAGGGCAGCTTTTTATACTGCTGGGGACAGCACAGGTGCTAGCCCCAGGCTCTAGCTCCCTCTGACTGCAGATCTGGGAGGAGTCAGGCACGGTTATTTTGCCCCAAGTGGCACAATTTGCTCCACAACAAAGTGCATGTCCGAGCACGTGTGCTGAGACAAAAAGCCGCAGCACAAATTTGCACCGGCTTTTATTTGAGCTGCTGCAAGTGCACATGCTTGGATGCACTGCATCCAGGCCTATAGACTTATACATGCCCAGCTTTTCTAAATAGTCCCTGACCTATTCTTTCACCACTATTGAGTGTTCCCCTTCTCCCAACTTGTGCTGCAAGGTGCAGTAGTCTGGTAGCTGACTTTGCCTGTGAAGACAAAGGTGAAAAGGGCATTGAATGCTTCAGCCTTTTTCACATCATCTGTCACTAGGTTCTCTCTCCCATTCAGTAAGGGATCCACACTTTCCCTGTTCTTCCTCTTCTTGCTGAAATACTTGTAGAAACCCTTTCTGTTATCTTTCGTGTCCCTTACTAGCTGCAATTCCAATTGTGCTTCGGCCTTCCTGATTTCATCCCTGCATGCCCAAGGAATACTCTTATACTCCTTTTTAGTTGTTTCTCCAAGTTTCCACTTCTTGTAAGCTTCTTTTTTTGTGTGTGTTTCAGCTCACTGAAGAGTTCCTTGCTATGCCAAGCTGGTTTTCTGCCTTACTTGCCAGTCATCCTGTGCATCAGGATGGTTCACTCTAGCACTCTCAGTAAGGTTTCTTTAAAATACAACCAGGTCTCCTGGACTCCTTTCCCCCTCACACTGGCCTCAGTTCCTGCTCACCAGTTCCCTGCTTTTCAGAAGTCCAGGGTTCTTACTCTGTTGCTCTCCTTCCTTCCTTTTCTCAGGATCCTGAACTCTATCATTTTGTGGTCACTGCCCAAATTGCCATCCACTACTACATTCCCCACCAGTTCTTCCCTATTTGTGAGCAGCAGGTCAATAAAAGTGTGGCCCCTAGTTGCCCTCTCCAATGTTTGCACCAGGAATTTGTCCCCAGTACTCTCCAAAACTTCCAAAACTTCCCTGTTGCCTCCTTCCCCCCTCCTCTCCCACCCTTTCTTGTGCTTCCTGCAGGTCATCCGCTTCCCCATTTACCTCAGGGCTTGGGTCTCCATCCCCTGGAGAATGAAGTTTAAGCCCTCCTCTCTAGGTTAGAGTCCATCTCTACCCAGAAATCCTTCTTTTTGGAACAATATCCCATGGTCAAAGAAGCCAAATCCCTGCTGGTGACACCATCTTCACAGACCTGCTTTGATCTGCAGGATGCATCTGCTCCTGCTCAGGCCCTTTATCTTGACCAGAAGGATCAAAAATACCACTGGAACCCCCTTTCCCTTTACCCTTGTACCCAGAGCCCTGTAGTTACTTTTGATCTGATCAGGGTCTCCCCCGGCAGTATCACTGGTGCCCACATGGATAAGCAACATGGATACTGCATCCATGACATCTCCGATCCAAGCTCCAAGCATAGCAGACCTCCCGAGAAAACATGTCAGACCAGAAGATGGATGCCTCCATACACTGCAGAAAGGAGTATCCAAGCACCATCACCTGTCGCTTCCTCTTGGTGGAAGTGCTCTTGATCCTTCCAACCTTGGGGATGTCTGGCCTCATACCTTCTACAAATGGAGTGTGCTCCTTCTCCTGTGTTGCTACAACTCCATATCTGTTTCCCAGGAAAACTGCTGCAAGTGGAGATGAAAACTTCTGGTTGCTGCCAGAGGTCACAAGCTTCTAGCTTCCACCTTCCTATGAGTCCATGTCCTCTTCCTTCTCTAGCACTGCCTGTGGTAGTCCTTCCTCCACAGTCTTAGAGGTCTTTTCCAGCATCAAACTGATGATGGCCTCATGGCAGAGGATGCTTCAGAGCCTTGCACCCTACTCTTGTAGCAATCTTGCCTGCTTCCTGAGGGCACCACCAGGAGACACCACTCACATTGCAGACATTCCCCCACCTGGCTGTTACTGAAAGGAACCTGTAAGCTGCAGTCCCCACAGCACCAAACCAGGACCTGGGTGGAAGTCTCAACAGTGAGCAATCCTGCCTGGACAGACACCTCACAGGTGCAAGCAGAGAAAGACTGGTAGTGGCTCTAGCTCTGGTATTGTGATGTCCTCCAGCCATTTCTCTGGGTCTTTTAAATTTGCTGCCTCTCTCTCTTCCTGCCCTTCTTTTCAAGCAGACCTTCCCTAGCAAGCTCCTATGTAAGCTGGCCTGTTTGCTGCTTTTCTTTTCCCTGCTAACTTGCTTCCTCTCACCAAGGCTACAGTGAAGGAAGGTGAGAGAGAGAGATTTTGGGCAAACTCCCTAATGAACTTCCTCTTGCTCAGGACTCTAGTTAAGCAAAAAGCTTAAGTATTGCTCTAACTACTGAGTTTTAGCTACTTACACTAAATATATGTAGGTTAGCTACTCTTAGGGTGCATCTACACATCACCATATAGTGACAGTGCTATGGCACCATGCTTTAATACTTCCTTTTGGAAGTTCTAAAGCATGGTGCAGTAACTGCCTGTACTGCACTGTGCTCAGCGTGCATGGTTAGATTTCACCACTACTTTGCCATAGTGGTGTACTAAAAATGGAGGAGCGTGCTGCTGTGGTGAAGTACCTGCTGATTACGTCTAGACTCACATGATCACTGCGTCACCATAGCGTGCTGTATGGTGGTGTTGCATGTTGCTACAGTGATGTAGGGTGATATGTATATGCACCTTTTATTAAAGAAAGAGCTTATCTTAAAGGTTCCCCTTCAAAGAGGAGGTTAGTGAACTGCCCTGTGTACTGACTTGCTAACTGCTTGCAGACTGCCCTGTTTGCTGCCCCTGTTCCTGTGGTCCTTGGTCATTTGGGGAATTTCCTTTTATTACCTGCTGGAGCTGGACTGGCTTCCCTTTATTTGGGCTTTTGTCAGACGCAGGCAGCAATCACTCAGCTAGCAGTACTCCCGGTTGCTCAGAGCACAAACCCAAAAACAGCCCACCAAGCAAGGACTCAGCAGACCAAACACACAGGCAACCCTGGCTCACTTACTTGCCCAGAGCAGGACCTAGTGCCTGGTTCTTCTTCCTTTTCCCCTTCCTCCTTTTGCTCCCAATTAACTGCTTACAAACTGCCCTGTTTGAAGCCAGTAATATTAATGTCATAGTTCAACAGGAAAAACAGTATTATTTTCCAGCTCTACATAGGAAATTTAGAAAAGAATAAAAATGAATACACTTAATCCTCTCACCAACTGGAAATACCACAATAAACAGTTTGTTTGTAAAACCAAAACTTTATTGTGTTGAGTAACACAACAAGTTGGAAGTAAGGTGGTTGTTAGATTGAGAGGGGTTGTTTGTTTTTTCGTTTTAAGGATTTATTGCTAAATTTCCTAAAGCACAAGTCTCCATAAAATTTAACCACTGACTATCAAAACTACATTTTCTAGATTCTCACAAAGGGGAGAGTTCAGTTCTTTGTTAAAAAAAAAAATTGCTAGTTTGATTACTTTCATTCCTCTATAAAATTTAATTCACTACAGACTGCTAGATATGTGGACAGCAGTTGTGAAACCAACAAATGTTACTAATATCTTTTGCTGTGTGCAGCATGAGCTTCATGAAGCAGCCACATATTTTCAGTGGACAAGATAAGTCTACTTGGCTGAATTCACCAGGAGTCTTTTGCAAGAGATGGCCAGACCCCTTCCCCTGCCCTTAAAAAAAAAAAAAAAAAGGGACCTGAGGACAATGTAGAAAAGTGAATTCTAACGGTGTCAGCAATTATTAGGAATTTTAAGAAAAAATGGCTATTGAATGAGAAGGATACTCCAAAATAAGAGTGTTTATGACTTTCCAACAGAAAAGCAGAAAATGCCGACTATAGTGAACATTTTCTATGCAAACTGTCATTACAGCCTTGGTCCAGCAAGGGAGATCCACTGATCTGTACCTCAGGATCATTAGGACTGGATGAATAGTATAAATCCAGCTTAATTTCCATTTGAAGATACAGACACTATATTGTGTACAGAGGCAAAAGAAACAAGACTTCATAAAAACTGTGAGAGAGACATGAACATTGCCCATAAGCATAACAAGGATGGAAGTCTCTAACCAAAGTACAGGAGGAAAATGTCGATACTAGTAGCTTTAACTAGCTCATAGAAATAGAGCTTATGTCTGTGCTGTATAGTATTAGTAAAACTGTCAAACTTATTTAGTTTTTATTCCATATCCTATTCCTAATTAGGGGTTTAGCTTCTTTTAGACAGTAGAATTGGTATGCACCAATGACACATGGCTGGAATTGACAATGAGGCTTGTGTTTTTACAAAAGATTTTTAATGTGCTTGAGGAGGAGTTTAGATACACAGAAAATCTGCTTTCTGGCTGGTAACCTGAGGACAGAATTGTCTTGCTGGAGTTCTTCAGGGAATGTTGCAGCTGTGTATATTTTCATGCTGCTTGTCCTGTTTTTCTCCATTCTTCTTCAAAGCTAGAATTGAACCATTTTCTTTTTTATTCCCATAAAAAATAAAAATCATCAAGGAATATCCTGAGACTATGCCTCCTCTCTTTCCAAACTGAAGAGAATCTACTCTAAATGTTTTCTGACATTTCTGAAACTGGGACAATATCATAATCCTGATCAGGATTTCATTATTTAACTGAAGATGAATTCAATTAAAGACTTCCCTGTAATGTAATGTTAAATGTATTAACAGCATACAAAACTTTTTCATTCGAAATGGAATATTTCTGAAGATTTACTGGAAATCATGCAAAGCCAATAGCAGTTTGTCTTTGAAGAAAATATCTACATTATAAAACATCAAAGGCTGGATTATAATACCCTAAAGCATTGTAAAACACTGTTTTTGTTGTCAACAAAACCCCCCCACCAAAACTGCAAATGCAGAGATTTAAATGCAATGTGTTTGGTGGGACTTGCACACACTGTAATGTTGCTGTGTACTGCAATCCAGCTATCTCATGCATCTATGGAAAAGACATTTTAAATGTCAAAGCAAAGAACATATGCAACGCATGATAATAAATGTTAAACTTTTTCCCCTAAGGCATCCACACTGAATTTTCAAAGCAAAAACTCATAAAAGATAGATTCTTTATTAACTAAATTGTATAGGCTGCTCTGAAAAATGTGTTAAAATATTTAAACATTAAATACTCTATTCTGTGTGTACATGCATGTACTGAAAGATGCCAGTATAATAAATAATAACAAATGATTTACACTTACAGCCTACTGAAGTCTAATAAAAGACTTAAAGGACATTGGAACCAAAATACTAAAGTTGTGATTCAGTCAGCCCCTTTAAATAAACACATGGGAAAGATATTAGAAACAGGGAGAACTCAGTTTGATAATACATGGCATTCCACTTATGGAAAAAAATGCTTTGCTTTATTGCCTAACACAGGAAGCTTTCTGCTACTACTTAATACCAAAGCACATTCAAAGAACAAAATGTCAAAACATTACTGCTTTCCCTATTTGAACTATTTAAATACACAGATCCAAGAGACCATATGAGTGACAGCAGTGACTTAGAGAAGAAATATGTTATATTCAGTTACCATACTTGGAATAAAAGATGAACACATTACTGCGGTGGTAAAATCCTACCATATATTTATACAGTATAGTGCCTTTCACTTACGAATTTCAAAGTACCTTTAGAAATACTATTTAAATAGTATTTTTCTCATGGAAAAATTGGGCAACTGTGGCCTCAACTACACCACTGTCTTATGGCTGGGGAACTGGCTCCGAAGTCAGACCCAGAGAGTGGTAGTTGACAGATCTGAACCAACATGGCACTCAGTGACCAGTGGTGTCCCCCAAGGCTCCATTCTCAGACCTGTGCTCTTTAATGTCTTTATAAATTATCTGGCCTCTGGTGTCAGAAGCAGACTGGCTAAGATTGTTGGTGACACCAAACTTTGGGGAAGAGTGCTTACTCTTCAGAATAAGCTGGTGATCCAGGCCGACCTCAATAGGCTTGCAAGGTGGGCGAATGAAAACCTGATAGCATTCAATACAGAGAAATGCAAGGTGCTCCACCTCAGGGGGAAAAAACCCACATCACACTTATAGGCTTGGCAATGCTACACTTGCTAGCACCACGACCAAAAGAGACTTGGGGGTCATGACTGACTGCAAGATGAACATGAGCCACCAACGCAATACTGCAGCCAGCAAAGTGAACTAAACCCTGGCTGGAATCTACCAATGCATCTCAAGCAAGACCCAAAATGTCATCCTCCCACTGTACTCAGCCTTGGTGAAGCCGCAGCTGGAGCACTGCATCCAATTCTGGGCTCCACAATTGAGGAAGGATGTGGAGAAGCTTGGGGGAGTCCAGAGGAGAGCCACAAGCAACATCAAGGGCAAGAGAGCAGGCCTTATGAAGAGAGGCTGTGAACAATGGGACTCTTCAGCCTGGAGAAGTGCAGGCTCAGGGGTGACTTGGTGGCAGCTTATAAGTACACAAGGGGTGTGCATCAGGATCTGGGGGAAAGCCTGCACACCAGACGACTCCAAGGGATGACAAGGCCCCATGATCTCAAACTCCTCCAAGACCATTTTAGGCTGGACATAACGAAAAATTTGTTTAGTGTCCAAGCCCCCGAGGCCTGGAATAGACTCCCCCCAGAAGTGGTGCAAGCACCTACTCTAGGCACTTTTAAGAAACATTTGGGTGCTTATCTTTCTGGGATCCTTTGACCTAAGCTGACTTCCTGCCCTTTGGGCAAGGGGATGGACCCAATGATCTTAGGAGATCCCTTCCAGCCCTAATGTCTATGAAATCTATTAAATAAATAGCTAATTCATTAGTTATGGCTCACAAAGACACTGGGAGGGAAGTATATGTTACTATACTCCTTTTGCATTTGTAAAGCTGAGGTCCATAGAAACATTCATGGTCCCACCAAAATATGTGTGAGAGAATTCTGAATCTGAGAACACTTCCCAGGATGGATATGGCATGTTCGTTTCCATTATTTACTCTATTTTATCATTTTTAGAATATTGGCCAACTAGTCCAATAAAGGAATGTGGGAGTTATGAGAGCTGGAGGAAAAATATGATCATCATAAAATGAGTTTATAGGATCATAAGAAAGTAGAGCTGGAAAGGACCTTACAACGTCATCTAGTCTAGCCCCCTCCTCAGGGCAGGATCATCTCAGACTAAACCATCGCAGCCAAGGGTCTGTCCAACCTGCTTTTGGAAATTTTCAGGAATGGAGATTCCACAAATTATCTAGTTAGCCTGTTCTAATTCTTAGCTAACCTCGCAGTTAGAAAGTTCCTCCTAAAACACCAAGTTAAATTTCCTCTGGTACAGCTTGAGTTCATGCTGCTACTCCTGCCCCCTCTGGTCACAGAAAAAAGCTTATCTTCTATACTCTATGTAATCACCCTTCAGGTATTTGAAGACTATTATAAAATGCTGTCCCCTAACTCCAGTCTTGTCTTCTTCAGACTAATTAATCCAGCTTTTCCTCATAAGTCATGCCTACTAGACCCCTAATAATTTTTGTTGCTGTGCACTGGACTCTTTCCAGACTGTCCACATCGTTCTTGAAATATGGGGCCAAAAACTGACACAGTACTCCAGGTGAGGCTCTTGATTTGCAAGTGAAGTTCTTGTTAATATAGCCTTATGCTGTTGGCTTTTTTTGCAATGGGAGCACACTGTTGGCTCACATTCAACTTACAGCTTACTGGTCTTTCTCTGCAGTACTTCAGTCTACCCAAACATTCCCAAGTCTGCATTTCTGAATGAAACTATTCCATCCCAAGAGCAGTACTTGGCATGTATCCATATTGCATTTTATCTGATAGATTTATGTGTTTTTCCAATCATAGAATCATAGAGAAGTAGGGCTGGAATGGGCCTCCAGAGGTCATCTTTCCAACCCCTGCCTGAGGCAGGATAATCCCTATCCAGACCATCCCATCCAAACTATCTGGGTCATTCTGGGTCCTAGCCCTGCCCTCCAGTGTCAGCAACCCAACCCAACTTGGTGCTGTCCACAAAGTTGCTATGCATGCGCTCAATACCATCATACATATCATTAATGAAGATGTTGAACAAAACTGGACATCAGACAGAACTCTTGACAGAACACTTGATGCCTCCTTCCAACTAGAGATCGAGCCATTGATGACTTCTAAGATTACCTGGGACTTCACCCAATCTCCATGAGTTCTCAAACAGGGTAGATAATATCTCTGAAATTACCCCAGCCAGTTCCTTCAGAACCCTATAAGGGATCCTAGCTGGCTCTGTCAACTTAGAAGCATCCATCTTCTCTAAGTAATTCTTTAAGCTGTCCTTCTACTACTCTAGGCTCTTTGACTCCCTCCCTATCTTTGTTGCCAGCTGAGCTTGTCCTCTAGTAGCTGCCCCTATTTGTGAAAAATGCAGTAAAACGGTATTAAATACTTTGGCCTTCTTTGCATTATCTATAACTAGATTGCCTTCTGTTGTCTGTAAGGGACCTGTGGTTTCTTTGGTCTTCCTGTTCCTCTTGACATACATGTAGAATCCTTTTTTATTGCCTTTTATGTCCCTTGCCAGTTGTATCTCAACTTGTGCCTTGACCTTTCTAATTTTTCCTCTACATGCCTGTGTAATACTCTTATAACTCACTGAAGAGATTGCTGTCTAGCCAAGCTGGTTTCCTGTTGCATTTCCCATTCTTCTGTCACTTTAGGATAGATTGCTCCTACATCCTTAAAAGGTCCTATTTAAAATACAGTCAGCTCTCCAGGACTCCTTCACCCTTCAGACTTGCCTCCCAGGGGATCCTGCCCACCAGCTCCCTGAGTTTGTTAAAGTCTGTTTTTAAATCCAGTGCCTTTATTTTGCATTTTTCTTTCCTTTCTTCCCTTAGAACTTGAACGAGGTCCTGCAAGCTGGAAGCTTCCATTGATTCAATTGGTTGAAAAGCACTGACGAAGCAATTTCCCTTCACAATGTATCATAGGAATGTGGCTGTTTTGATCTATTTTTAACAGGAAAAAAAAATTTAATGTGAATACACTGTATTAAAGTAAACTTTGGCATATTTGCCTATGGGATAATTTACCAGTGTGGTTTAATTTGCTGTTGCTTTGACTCGCTATCAGTCACCCTCCCTCGCCTCCCCCAATTCTCAGTTTATGATAACTGGTCACAATTATGTAATTCACCAATTTTTGCATTCCCCTCAGAGTGGCAAATTAACAAATTTACTGCATTTTTTTCTCATTCTGTTTTCTTCTAATGATCCTGTTTTGGTTCACTTTGACTATATTATTTTGTTATAACCTCCCAACATTATCAGCAAAACATTTGGATGGTGTCAAAACAAAATGTTGCTTTGATGTTTTAAAATCAAAATATTATGGAACAAAAATCAAGTTTTAAAATGTTGGAATTTCCCACTGCATGGAAAATCTGTTTTCTAGACAGCTCTGATCAGAAGCACTAGACATAAAAAAAATGAAAACCCAGACAACCCTTCCCCAGAAAACCCATGTCTTGCAGTCCTGTCCCCTTTGATCTTTCCTGACATGCATTTGCATTTTTACAGTCCTACATTTTGCACATTGGCTTAAGCTTCTGTTCCACCCAAGAGAGCAGTCAAACACCAGCAGATGGAGTCTCCCTATGCCTGAAGAAGGGTGCTTGTGCCTGAAAGCTTGTAAAGGACAATTTTTTTGCAACTATTTAGTTGGTCTAATGAAAGATTTCATATTTACCCAAGGAACCTTGTCTGCCACATTAAACAGAGATCTATGTTTATTCTTATAATCAGAGCTATAGAATCTTCTGGAATTCACCATTTGCCTCAGTTACTTCAGAAATGCTTCTGGTGAAGAAAATACTCTTTGAAATTGTGCCAACTTCAGTTTGTGCTCATTGGCACAATCCAGGTTTCAGTAAACCGGTGAAAATGATATTGTTATAGATGTATTGTTATAGATATTGTTATAGATGACTTGAACTAGAGATTAACTTGGTCAAATGCCTCTCCTCGTAGTCAAGCTGAACTTTAAACCTCAGAGGAAGGATAAGAGTGAAGAGGTTAGCACTCACTAATTTTTAAGTGCTTTTCCCCACTATCTGAATCCTGCATAATACTGCAGAAAAACAAACAAGAGTGTGCCGTTCTAGAAATGCTATCTCCCTGTTGCAGATAGAACTGAGATCAGAGGGCTCATTGCCTCTGAATTTTCTGGACTTCTTAGACACCATCCTTAACAAGGTTACAGACCACTTAAGCACTGTCACATGCAGGCAGGCAGGCAAAACAAAAAATTATAGAAGACGTCTATCAATGGGGAGCATTCTATCTGTAACAGACATATTGCAGATGGAACATGTATCACTATGATGGAGCAGAGGATAGATAATATGCACTATAAGAATCATAACATAACTGATATTAATTATTTTTTAAGTTTCTTTTCTTTCCATAACTTTTCTTTCCAGAAAGTTGAGATAAAAAACCTATTATTATAATTGTTGTTGTTGTTGCGACAAGGAGCCGTAGTAATGGGCCAGGTTCCCATTGTTCTGGGACATGTAAAAAGACAGAAAAGACAGTCCTTGTCACAACCATATTAGAGAGATGGAAACTAGACCCAGAAAGTATACCAACCAGTACTGTTCAGAATTTTGGGTATATTTAGGAGTTGTCCCAGCCAGTATGCAATGCTTAGCCAAATTAAAGTCTCATTAGCAGTCAGTGACAATGACAATAACAGTCCTAAGTCTGTTAGGCTTATTAGTGTTGAGTGGAGCAATGTTTGCATGTTTTAAAAAATGTGGGCTTCATTCTTTGATTCACCCCACTGTGTTTAATTTTAGTATTGTGGTATACAAATCATACAATACTCCAGCTAGGGACATCACACAGAAGCTTTCATCCCGAATTCCCTTGACTGTGTCCTTTTCAAGTCTGAGTCAGATGCTGACATTTTAATTAAGCTTTTCTCAACCATACCATATTCTGTCAGTGGTTTTTCGTTTAGAGACAGTTCAAAGCAAAGCATTCATTTTGACATTGAATTTGGGCATACTGAGCACATTTTTGTAATATCCCAAACCAGCCAATTCTAAATAAGACCTTGAGATTTACTAGCCAAGGCTTCTAGTCTTATACAATGCAAAGTGTTCTACAAGTATCAGGTATTGGTGATATAATCATAATATATCAATTGAGTCCAAAGAGAAAAAATGTTTATAATATACCCAAACAAAGTCTTTGACTGAATTGTACCTTTACATTATTTTTTAAGGAAGACCATCTGTAATAGTAGGATTTGTGCATGGTTATAGTTACATTATCCTGTAAAAAACTATGCATTCATATATATTTGTATTTGTACAGTAGAATAATTGCTGCACCAAGAAAAAGAATAAAATGAAAAGAAAGTGAGATTCAGTGAATAAAGCATACAAGTGATTATGCAAGAAATAAAGAGAACTATCAAGTGATGTTAACCTGGCAATTATTTAGCAATCAGGATAGGGTCATGGACTTGAAAATGTTCTAGAAATGTCCTTGTATATCTAAGACATTTATGCCATTGACAGTAAAACACTACTGGTCAAAAAAACTGGCATTTGCTTGAAAAGAAAAATAGGTAGAATCATGTAACTGTATGTAATTTATAAAAAAAATAGTAAAGGTGTCAATTTGGTATGCAAAATGTGGATATGTGCAAATGGGCCTGAAAAAGGATACTAGTCATGAGGCTGAGTTTCTACTAAAAAATGGGCTATTATTAGTAAGTGATGCTGGGCTAAGAGAGAACTGCAGTAACTTACTTTCTTCTGTCTTTTTTTCATTAGCAAAATTGATGATATGACTAAAGATTTATGTATATTATTATTGGTGGTGTTGTAGTTGTGGCTGTTATTATTATTAAGATTTAATATCCCTTCGATCTGGATTCAGCATTCAGTTTTGGCAAGCAGAAAATTGTTTTGACCAATAAATCTGATATGGAAAGGCAAGAGAGTTAAAGGTATCAATTTTAGATAATAATTTTTTCTGATCATAATGACGTTATAATGACCTTGCTACTGCATTTTTTTCAGCTGCTACAATGAAGTGATGTCAATATACTTAAAGAGCTGTGGTAAGTTCTTAATAGAAAATGTTAGTCTTCATTTACTTTAATGTAAATTAAAATGTATATTCCTATCAGAGAAGAAACATGAGGAAGTTTATAATTTCTCCAACAAGATGAGTGAGATTGTGATAGAAAAGTAGGGAAATGCTCATTAACTTTTCAAATACGAAACAGAGGTTAATTAAAAAGTATTCCAACATTCACAGAATCAGATAAGAATGAGAAAACAGTTGCTGTGCTTTTTGAAAGCCTCTGAATATTCAGAGACAAAAATACATTGTGGTAATGTAACAAAATAAAATTGAATTTAAATTCTGCTATACGGCCAGTAAAACCAATGAAAGTGTCTTTTTCCTTTTTCTGTCAAGGAGCATCCCAAATATTTTCCAGTGTGGGTTATATATTTGTAACTAAACATAATGTTCTTTCCTGTGGAAATGAGAACAGGGAAAGAATTTTAAATGTCCTATTTTTTTTAAAGTTTGCTTCTTTATGCTCCATTCCTATAATACTGCCCACCAGACCACCTTCTTTGTAAGAGAACAAAAACATAGGTGTTTTTTTGTGGGGGGTGGGGACATTCATGTTTACTTATTCTATGAATAAAGATAAACTATATCGTGTGCCCCCTAGCAATACCACTTACACAGTAAATAAAAAGCAAACACCTAAAGGTATTTAGATATTGTAAAATTTCATAGTTTTATAGTTTGTAGGGTCAGAGGGACCAGCACAGATCATCAAGTCTGACTCCCTGCCATGGCAGGAAAAAGTACTGGGGTCAAAAGCCCCTGGCATGGTGTTCATCCAGCCTCCTTTTAAAGACCCCCGGGGTCGGAGCCAGTACCACTTTGCTTGGAAGTTGGTT
>NW_017729027.1:15677387-15682711 GCF_001723915.1 Gavialis gangeticus
TAGCATGTCTTGTAGAGGTCCCACGTTACCTGGTACCTTCTTTTTACCCCCTATTTATTTAAAAAAGGACTTCTTGTTGTCCTTGATCCAGGTAGCTAGTCCCAGTTCCATCTCCGCCCTGGCCTTCCTGACTGCCCCCCTGCATCCCCGAGCAACCGAGGTATAGTCCTCCCTGGTGATGGCCCCTCCCTTCCATTGGGTGTACGCCTCCCTTTTAGCTAGAAGACGTTCCCGGATGCTTTTGGTGAGCCATGGGGGCTTTTGCACCTGCCTGCCCCCTTTGATCCATGTTGGGATCACCTCCCTTTGGGCTTTGGAGAATCACTCTTCTTGGACACCTGGCTCCCCTCCCCTCCGGGACCTCAGTGCTTCCCCAACTATTCTCCTTAGCTCATTGAAGTCTGCCCTCCTGAAATCTAGGGCTGCTGCCTTGCTGCAGGCCTTTACCACCTTGTGCTGGATGATGAATTCCAGCAGGCAATGATCACTGTCACCCAGGTGGTTGAGCACTCACAGCCCCCTCACTAGGTCATCACCCATGGCCAGCACCAGGTCCAACAAGGTGTCTCCCCTGGTGGGGCTGTGCACCTTCCGGGTTAGATGGAGGTCCTGCATTCTGGCTAGGAACCTACCTGAGCAGTCAGACCTGGCTGATTGCTCTTCTCAGCAGATGTCTGGAAAGTTCAGGTAACACATGATGACCATGTCCTTTGACCTAACTACCTCTGTGAGCTGACTTAAGAATTCCTGGTCTAGCTCTTCCCCTTGGTTGGATTGTCTGTAGTAGACCCCCACCGTTAAGTCTCTTTCCCCTCAACTGCCTTGTATTCTAACAAGCCTTCATAGAAGGCTGGCATTGATGAAGAGAACCAACATCACCTCAAATGTGCTAGTGCAGCCTTTGGACACCTGAGGAATTGAGTGTTCAAAGACAGCAACTAGATTCTAAACTGAGCCCATGGTTTATCAAGCAGTTGTGATCCCAACCTTACTGTATGGAGCTGAGAGGTCACAAAGTACAGGAGACAATTCAAGTTGCTGGAGAGTTAATATCAATGCTGCTTATGGAAGATCCTTCAAATCCAGTGGGAAAACAAATACACCATTATTAGCATCCTCTCACAAGCAAACACCACGATAGAGGTAATGATCATTCAACATAAACTTTGCTGGCCATGTCATCTGGATGTCTGTCTCCAGACTCCCGAAGCAAGTTTTCTTTTCCTAGCATAGACTCAAGAAGAAGTCAGAAAAAGTCCTTCAAGGACATCCTTAAGGCCCACTTGAAAAAAATGCAGTATTGGCATCAACTCATGGGAAGCTATTGCCCAGGTCCACCCCAACTGGAAGAAGAGTTTGCTTCAAGAATCTCAGTACTTTGAAACCTCATGACAACAACAGGAGATGGAAAAGCAGGAGCAACAGAAACAGAGTGTCGTGGATCAAATCAGGAACCCAGAGCCATCCACCCCACACAGAAACACATGCCCAGGCATGTGTAGCATGACAGGAGGCATGATTGTGTAGATCATGTGTTAGATACCCTCACATTTTTATCTGAATGTGTAGAGGGGCTCCAAGAGCCCTAATAGAATGCTATAGCTATGATAATGTAGGGACAAATGGTGTTCAGTGTTGTAGAGCTGATCCAGATGAGCAGTGGGGAGACTCTTGGTGCTCACCTTCACCCAGATATACTGCTTCATGCTTAGATGGAGGTACTACCAGAAGTCAACTAGGTCTGCTGACTGCAGGGAGAACTTGATGTGATTGAAGGCCCCCCCCAGAGGGACATAAGGTGCCCACAGCTGCCAAGCAGAGGGTGAATGAAGTTCTGATGCATTTGAGTCCAGCCTCTCCTAAAGAGTGCACTTAATGTTATCCCCCAGGATGAGAAGCCCATTTTAATTGGTTACGGTTTGTAAGAGTTTGGCCAATATTTTGAAAAACTCACCCTCTCAAAATGGATTGGGCACTATGGATTCCTGTTTGAAATCTCTGAGTTCATCTTGTGAGTCATTTGCAGGTGTTTTCACATTTAATAGTGTTAATAGTGTACATCACTCATAAAAGGATCTCATGGCACCCTGGCTGAGAATCACTTCTTTAGGCACCTGGGCCTGGAACTTGTCAACTTTTTCTGACATGGGCTGTGCAAGAGGGTTTCTTAGCTTGTTGACTTTTGCAAAAAACTCACTCCCTTATGAAGAACTCACTCTCTCAGCCAGTTGATCAAAGCAATGTTCAGTCTTTTAGGCTAGGGGCAGAAGTTACATATAAACTGGTTTAAGTGACAAGAAACTGTTTTAAATCTGTAACAGAACAGAACCTCAGCACACATAAACCAATTTGAAAATGGTTTAAACTGGTTTAAGATAAACCTGATTGAATGGAGTATCAGACTTAACTGCTTTGGGTCAACTGGTTTATAAAACTTCTGTCCCAGATCCCTTCCTTGTTCCAAGTTAAATCACAGTCCCACCCACATGATTTGCAGCCCTGGGCTGGGCTAGGCTGGGCTGTGCTGTATGATCCAGAGAACAGAGCTGGCCGCACCCCTTTGCTCCATAGCTGTAGCAGTGAAGGCTGGCTGACAAGGGGTGGGGGATGCAAGCCCTCCTGGGGATGCAGTGCAGTCTGCAGGGGGGGAGGGGACTGCCCCCCACCTCCAGCAAACCTAGGCTAGAGTCTAGGGCCAGGGAGTGGGATTAAACACCCCTTTCCCCAAGCAAATTTACTGCTGGCTGCAACTGTGGACTACAAATCCCAGAGGCACCTGGAAGCAGAAAGAGGAAGTGATGAGCAACCCTGCAGGGTCCTGTTGTGATTTTGGACTGAAGATCCCAGAGACCTTGCGGGCAGCAGGAAGAGGAACTGAACACACAGCCCATGCTGACTATATGCCAGAGGGCTGTACTCTAGTGCCCCCCGCCCCCCATCTTCTGGCTTGAGGTACTGCAGGCATGTGGCTGTATTTCCTCAATCATAAGTGAATGTCTGTTCACTTCTGTTTCAATTTACTCTTTCCAGCTTAGATTAACTTTCATAGACTGAATCAATTCAGCTTTGAGCTTTTTGACTGCCTGTATTTAACCTAAGTAAACAAGCAAAACAAAATCCTTCTGTCCTCTCCCAGGAACTAAGAGGGGATTCCCTTTATGTTCTGTCCCCAGCACAGCCTGTGCCTGCAGTAAAATGTTCCCTTCCCAACTCGTTTGATTCCTCCTTTCTTTTACTTACTTTTCTGGGAGCTTTAAAAGTAGGACACTCCCTGCTTATCTAAATACTCAACAGCTAGGCTTTTTTAACAGGGTTGACTTATCGGCTTGTCTATTTAAATGGACAGATGGCCCCTTTACCGATTGCTACCAGACAACTGATACTTGCTATATTAAACCTCATTCTCAGTCTGATAAGGACACAAGCAACAAAACAATATAATCCTTATCTGTGTCAGCTTCAGTAAAGTTGTCTATGAAGAGAAGTTCTCTTCATCTGACTCCCAAAAGTGGAATGTCAAATTATAATGTTTTAAACTGGACAGTCCATGACACTGATCTGAAATCACTATTATTGGCACAATCTAATTAGTTGTGGAATCACCCCCTTGCTGCTTTTCTAACCACTTTGTTCAGGAATGGGACATTCAGGGCACAGTCCAATTTTACTTCATGTGCACAAAAGGTCACTTACTTTTCCAAGTAACAGCCATTTTTAGCCTTCATGCACAGCTTGTGATCTTATTCTGTGTGCCAAGTGGCTGCATAAACCTCTACACAAGCCTATGTGCACATTCAATAGGCTGCATCCTATGTGACAGGTACGTGGCGCCAGATGTACCTGAATATAATTCCCAAAATGAGGGAAAAGCAGGGGAATGAGGAGGGGGCAGAAGGCAGCCCTGAGGCACTGCATCTCTCATTCAATATTGATTAGATAGAGTGGATGGAAAGTAGTAGGAACAGGAGTCCAGGCTAGAAATCAGGGGTTGTTTCCTCTCAGAAGTGACCTAACAACTAACGTGTTAGAAGGCCCTCCTACTCCTTTGCCTCCTCTATCTAACACTCACTAGTTTCTGCCTGGCTAGAATTCTGGGACTTTTGATCACTGAAGTACAAACATCTGGAGCCACATCCTACCTGGGCAGGATGCAGCCTCCTGCATATGTACAGTAGCTGTATGGATGCTGGTTTGTCCACAGTCCATATAGGAAAAGATCTCAAATTGTGTGTACATGCCAAAACCAGCACTTATTTTGTGTTGGTAAGTGTCGTTTTGAGTGTACAAAGTAAAATAGGATTCTTCCCAGTGATTGGTATTAGATGAGGTTGTTTGCATCCAAGAATGGTTTCAGAAGAAAATAAGTGCATGGTATAGTGAAGGTGATGGGGAACTTTCATGGAAGGAAGTATTTATGTTTCCTCATTTTGAGGGCTAGAAGTTTTGATTGGGTAGCCATGGGTCAGCTGCATGCGATCACTTTACTGCCTTGTATAACAGTTAAAGCTATGTCTTGCCTGAATGTTACAGGAGGAAAAGATGTTACAGATCAAGAATATAGACATAAATTACTCTTATCTTGAGGACTTGTGTAAGATTAGGCACAGTCTTTCCTGAGAAGCAGAATGACTATTCTTCATCAAGCAGTACTTGGATATTCATTTATGGTCACTATGGCAGAGTAATACTATCCTAGTGATGTGATGGTATAAGTTATTAGGAATTCATAGTGACTTCATTTATCTTTGGCTCTTCATTTATCTTTGGCTGTTTGACTTCCAAACACTTGCATTTAAATTTCTTTTCCTTTCACTTCAGTTACACCAGAGTATTTGGGAAGTACTGTGATCCATGAGAGCAACTGGGAAAGCGAGAACACTTTACTATTAATACGTTAGTAACAGTAGACAGTATGGAAGGCATTCTATTCTTTCCTGGTCATCTAAGTGGATATTTATTTGGCTATCTACAAGCATTTTTGGCACTCGCTTATTACCTAACCCATCTTAATTTTAAGCTTCTGCACATAGATATTTTTAAACTTAATTATATTCAAATAGAAGTCTATTAACCATAATGTTGTAAAGGAGGATGATGTATTAATGCTTCACTCTTTTCTGCATTGTCAGTAGGTTTTGACACCAGTCATCAGTAGTTACAGTAGTAGATACAACATTCAAAGGAGCAACAGAATACTGACTTTAAATGATTATGGGAAGATTTCATATCAGTGTCCTGATGGTTATATTTTCTCATCAATTTCATAGACATTAGGGCTGGAAGGGACCTCGGAAGATCATCGAGTCCAGCCCCCCGCCCAAAGG
>NW_017729027.1:15683165-15688895 GCF_001723915.1 Gavialis gangeticus
CTGATGAAAGACCGACGCAAAGTACCCATTTAATAGGTTGGCTTTTTCCTGGGCTTCAGTTGTCAGTTGCCCCATCTGGTTCAGCAGGAGTCCAACGTTGCCCTTGTTTTTCCTTCGGCTCCCCACATATCTGAAAAAGGACTTTTTATTGTCCTTGATGCTCAAATCTAGTTGGAGTTCAATTGCAGCTTTTTCTCATTTTCCTTTTGAGTCATTGGCATTTATCATGAGTATGTACTAAATTGACCCTGAACAGCTAATGCCGAACAATTTCACTAGAGAGAGTTCATGCATAAGGCATACATCAAGTGCACCCAATTTGATTTTGTTCCTTTGGTTATGATGCCATTTCAGATAGCTTCAGAAGCACTCTTAATCTTTGTGTTATAAATGTCTGAGTAACAAGGCTGACAATGAGCCTTATATGACTGGCTATATGCATGAGAACTACTTAAAAAAAAAAAGAATGAAGAGTGGAAAACAATGTAGTAGGCTGAATTAGAACTTATGGGGTTTGGGACATGAGAGAGAAAAAACTAAATTATGTTTAAGCATGTAGATAAACTACTTTGAATGAAGAATTCCAGTTTCACAGTTATTGAGAGCTCTCAAAGGAAATCAAAGTTAAAAACAAGGAAAAGCAAACAATTTATCAAAGGAACTGGAAAATAAATTTAATATTTTTACCTAGATGCAAACAGAGCCAAAAGCACAATGGTGGAATTGGACACATGCATGACAAATTAAAATTATGACATAATAACTATTACAGAAGGCTTGGTTATCCCAAAGGAAGAAGTTAGGCTATAAGGTTACAGGATGTTCCAAAATAAAACGTTCTATAGAGAAAAGCAGAGAAACAGAGAGGTGTATCTTTAAGTGGAAAGAAAATTAAAATTGATATTGAATATAAGATAAAATAAATTTTAAAAAATATTTTAGGGAAAGTAACTGTCATGGAAGAAAAAATGGCAGCTAGTAAAGATGGTTTATTGTCAAATAGGCATGAAGCAGAAAGTGAGAAACTGGGGCAGACTGATGTAGTTCTATGGATTCAATAAAGCTATGATAATTTATATTAGGTAAGGATTTACCCTGGACTAACATGTGATACATGAACGAACAGTATAGATAAAGACAGATAAAAGCTAAATGCATAGCCCTACAAAGGAAACCACTGAGTAACTTACATGAGGACTATAATACATGATTCCTGTAAAGGATGGACTTATTATGCCTGATATGAGAATCATATCAGACATAATACCTGATATGATATAAGGCTTAATGCCTTAAAAAGTAGATGTAAACTAAATGATATTTGATTTGTGTTTCTCAGAAGCTGTGAAAAAAGAAGTGGGCAGGGGACCAAGAGAAGAAAATCTAGTGAAACATGGGGTGACATCTGGAAAACAGAGATAACTACATTGCTTAAAATGCTAGAAAATGTACTGGAAAGATTAATTCTGTAGTGGATTATATCACAGATCATTCCATCTCTAGCGTCTCTAAGATTTGGGTTTAAAGTCATCTTTAAAAGGAACTATAGTGGTTTTATGAACGAAAATGAGAACAACAATAATATGAAGCTCATAAATCTCCACAAAAATCATCTTTACCTTTTATATACACAACCACAAAAAAAATTAGCAAAACATATATTATTGCTTATTTGTAAGTGGTGTATGTTACTGTAACAATAAATAATGCAAAGGGATAGTATGCCTTATTTTGTCTGAAGTCTGTATAATTTGAATCAGCATAAAAAAAAAAGAAAATTTTCAAAATAGAAATGCTGGCATTAATCTACAGCAAGGGAAATAAAATCATCATTATTTTATAAATGGCAACATATGTGTATGTTTGTGTATGTATGAATATATATGCATATATTTGTTTCCCAGATGTGTTGAAATTTCACATTTGGAAGCGTAATGAAATTCAGATGCTGGTTAAAGTTACATCTTTGTTTTACTCATAGATTAAATCTCTGCTGGCAAGATAGTTTTCATTGACCTGTTATGTCTTCACAAATTTTTTGGACATTATGTAACTCATTTTAGATCCAGAAAAGATCATCTAGCAATGTTTCAGCTGTTTTTTCTTCATCACAGACAGTCAAATACAATAGAAATACTATATTCAGATGTTAAAGTTTTCAGTACAACAACCTATATGCAATAATTTGAGTTTACAAGAGGTGCGTCTATCTTTCATCAACTTGTAGAAAACAATCGAATCAAGATATCTGACATAACATTTACTCTCAATGATAAAAGTCAAGAGTTATGTTATATATATATATTTGCCCTGGATAATTTCAACAAGATAGCACAGAGCGAGAGGTTGTTTCTACAACTTCAAACATATGCCCCCAATATAAAGAATCATTTTCCTACCCTCATTCATATTGCATAGTACCTTTGTTCATGGCTTGAAGCCAGCCAAACAAATATACTAGAACAGGGGTGGGCAAAATATGGCCCGTGGGCTGGATCTGGCCTGCCAGGCCATTTTATCCAGCCCACGGGTTCCCTAAATTTTTTTGAAAAATAATATTTATCTGCCCCTAGCTGCCTGTCAAAGATGACAGGAGCCAGGGACAGTAGAACCCAGGGGGAGCCAGTGGCAGAACTAAACAGCTACTGCAGCAAGTCTGGCCTGACCCCACCCTCCCTCCAACCTCCTCCCTCACCCCAGTAGGGGCTGCTGGAAGTTTCTGGCCTTGGACTGCTCCTGCCTCAATTCACCAAGGGAAATACAGATAAGAAGGAGGCAGGGAAGACTGTGGGCAATATCCCCAGTCCTCAGGGCTGGCCGGGCTGGCTCTTGCAGTCCCAGTGCTACAGCCAGGAACCATGTGGTGTTGGTGGGTGGGTGGGCAGCTGGGGAAATGGCTGCAGCAGGCAGGAGGAAGGGGCAGCATGTGGGCATGCAGAATGCAGGAACAGCCAGGCAGGAGTGCAGGACCCTAGCCACCCCCCACAAATCCTTCCCCCACACACACACACCCTTCCCCACACCCCACATACCCACAAACCTATACCCTTCCTCCCACCCCCCGCCCACAATATACAAGAATAAGATTTCATTTTAAGCTATTTTAAGCTATCACCTCTAGGCACACAACACAAACATGTAAACATTATTGACTCCAAGATGAACATGAGTTGGCAATGTGGGGAGGCGGCTAGGAAGGCCAACTGCACCTTGTCATGCATCCACAGATGCATCTCAAGCAGGTCCAAGGAGGAGATCCTCCCCCTCTATGCAGCACTGGTCAGGCCGCAGCTGGAGTACTGCGTCCAGTTCTGGGCGCTGCACTTTAAGAGGGATGTGGACAGCATCGAGAGGGTCCAGAGGAGGGCCACTCGTATGATCAAGGGACAGCAGGGTAGGTCCTATGAGGAAAGGTTGCGGGACCTGAACCTGTTCAGCCTTCAAAAGAGAAGGCTGAGGGGGGATCTTGTGGCCTGTTATAAACTGGTTAGGGGGGATCAGCAGGCGCTGGGGGAGTCCCTGTTCCCCCGAGCACCGCAAGGAGCGACCAGAAACAATGGTCACAAGCTGGCGGAGGGAAGGTTTAAGTTGGACATCAGGAGGCGCTACTTCACGGTCAGGGTGGCTAGGGTCTGGAACCAGCTTCCAAGTGAGGTGGTGCAGGCTCCCACCCTGGGAGTTTTTAAGAGGAGATTGGATGACCACCTTACTGGGGTTGTTTGACCCCAGTACTCTTTCCTGCCATGGCAGGGGGTCGGACTAGAAGATCTGCTCAGGTCCCTTCCGACCCTAGAAACTATGAAATCAGGACAAAAATATTTTTTGAAATCAAATCAATGAATATTGTAGTACATGTTTGATTTTTAGAATATAATTTGGTATTTTTTTGGTTCAGGGATGGCCAGAATCTGTTGCTGAAAGGAGTTATTCTGGGGGGCAAGGGGAGGAACTTCTACTGGCAAAAGTCAGGGTTTAGGGAGTAGGACTTCCGGGCCCAAGATGGTGATCAGGGGGTAGGGCACCGGTCAAGGGGCAGGGCTACCCATGTGGCTCTCAGCAGCTTGCCAGAACTCAATAAGCGGCCCTGCACCTGAAATAATTGCCCACCCCTGCACTAGAAAATTCAACAAAATTCAGGTCAAAATACGGAAGCAGTAATGAAAGTGGGACATATGGTGCCCAGCTCAAATATAATTTGTTTTATTTTTTATCTTTGGTTCAAAAAGGAGAAATATTTTCTAAAGCATTCAAGTGACTATGGGACAACAAGTCCAATTTAAAAATAAATTAAGACACTTAAGAACCATATATACAATGTCAAACTTCTTTGTAATTCATTCACCAATAACATTTCTAAGGTGGAGGTTTGTTTGGGGTGAGCTACAGTAACTTCTCTTTCCCATCCTCTTTGAGCCATGGCATCACACAATCAGGGGAAGATCTAGAGGGCCTGCAGTGACATGAGCTCTTTTAGACTACAGTGAAGGAGCAGCAGCCAGGAACTTAAAAACATCCCCAAAGCAGGTGTCACAAATCCTGTTGTGTTTTAGGGGTGGGGATCATGGCATGTCATGACATTTTTCTTGTGTTTTACTATACTGATATGACATGTATGGCTGGAAAGCCATGTATTACTGGAAAACCAATGTTATCTTGTATCCATTGATATTACTGCTATCTCTCTATATAGATTATGTCATGTTGTCTGACTTTCTGTTTATTGTTTTGGATAAGGTTAGGAATGGCCCATCCAGCCAAAGAAATGTCACATACCACAGGCAGACCAGAAATTTCTTGATCTTTGGGGACTATAGAAAATGGGGGAGGGGGAAGGGCAGGAGAGAATGTGAGGTGGGAATTATTGGAAGGAATTAAGCAGTTAGCAGTGAGCTATGAAGGGTCGGAGAGATTGCAATGGTTAGGGCTGGCAGAAATTAGTAGGAAGGTTGATTTCTGGTGATGTTAGCAAGGTTCTCAGAAAGGTTAGGGTGTGTCTGGATGAGAGGATAAGGAACTTTTCTTGTTTTTTTTTTCTCTAAATTTATAGTCAACTTTGTATAAACCTTTTTACATGCAGGTTTACACTGTTTCTCCTATGTAATAAACATTTTTGAGTTTTGGTTCCTTACTGGTTGCCTATAGAAAAATGATTTCTAGGTCAATTATGTTCCAAGCTATTCCTCTCCACGGAGAGGAGGACCTAAAAAAATCTTCCATAACTCAATGGGGTGGCTAACAGAGATTCCTTCATTGCAGCTGTGGGGTCCAGTATTAAGTCAGTGGAGCTGAGGCTTGCTGGAGTAGGAAGCTATCCCAGGGCAACCTTGGTCTGTTCCTTGGGGCAAGTAGCAGCACAGTGGGGAGGAACTCAGTGCTCATTCCCCTATCCCCAGTCAGGTTTCTGACAGCAGGGATGAATCCATCTTGGCACCCCTCCCTTCCTCTGTATGCTCAGTGGTGTATCCCCTCATTCTCCCCCACCACTGCCTACTGCTGGTATCAGCTGACCCAGATGGGAGGGCTCTGAGCCACTTCCACCCTGCTCCAGCCAGGCTGTGTGAGGATTAGCAGCAGCAAGTGAGTTCCCCCTCCCTGTATGATCCACCTTGGTGTTCCCTCCAGCCCAGGAGCACACGCTGGGAAGGAGGACCTTCTCACCAGTACCATCACTACCATTGCCTCTAGGTCAGCCCAAGCCCTCCCCCCTTCACAGAGATCCTTATTAAGCAT
>NW_017729027.1:15689154-15694222 GCF_001723915.1 Gavialis gangeticus
CCCCACAACTCCAGCTGGAATCTGGCAGGAGCAGCTGAAACAGTGACAGCAGCATGAGCCCAGAGATGTAAGTAGAGAAGGCAAGGGGGGAATGGAAGGGAGGAGACATGCCACTGAACACAGAGGGGAAAGGAGGGAGTATTGAAGGATGGGGAGATTCTTACCTGATCCAGGGACTTAAAAATATCCCTACTGCATGGTCTGCCTACTCTGCTGTGGGGTGGATGGAAGGGATGAGGGAAGTACAGCCATTCCTGCAGTACTGAATACTGCTCTTGCATTCACCTTTTTTAAATCCCAGGTCCTACGCACAACTATAAACTCATTGTGTTGGAAGACTAAGAGATGTAAACTTAGGTATTGTCTTTGTGCAACCCAACCAGACAACCATAACTCCCCAAGAACTCACAAAGCCAAATGACTTTTCTGCTCCACAACAAACATTATGACATCTGTGATGAATGCTTCACAATACAATCCTCCAAATCCCTTGAAGTAACCAGATGTGCTTGCTGAGTACTTCCTACTACTTCTTCATTGTCACTCTGAATACACTGAATTCTGACTTGCTGCTTCCAACCAGATCATAATCCATGAGGTTAATATGGAAGGGGGTTTTCTAACATTTGTTTTCCTGTAGTTACTAAAAGAACTGGTATAAAATTTCAAAAGGAGGATGTAGTAATAAATGTTAACAGGTGGCCAGGAACTTTGTCCATCATAAATTATGTCAAACGTCACAGTTCACAATATCACAATGTATAAGTAAAGCATGGATTATGCATGTGGTACGTGGCTGCTTTCTCTATTAGGCTTTTCTTTGACACTGAGATTAACATCTTAGAGGATAAGAAACAATATTAAACAAATTTAAGATTTTCTGGGTGTGCTGCCTTGATAACATTATTAACTTGACATACTGGCTAGTTTACACAATGAATATCCTACTATCATCACCAACCTATTCCAAGAAATGATCCAACATCTATAAACATGTGGCTATTCTTTCATCAGTTAATAATGTTGTAAATGAAATTTGCCAATGGGTAAGATGACTGGCAGTTGTGCTGTGATTATCAACATTCAGGTGAAACCGTCTGGCCACGTATTAAGGATATGGATATAGGATGACAACTTACCAAAGAAGCTGCTCTAAAGTGAACTGGCCTCAGGCAAATGAAACTGTATTAGGCTCTGCATACTCTTTTTGGATTGCTTGAAATCTCAATTCAAGACATTAGATGTTGACTTCCATAACCGGGAACAACTCACAAAGGACAAGAAAATAGGGTGCTATGTTAACCCATGTAGAGAGCTGCCACATTTGAGTTGAGCTATTGCATTCTGATCAAGCATCAGAATACCACATCAACAATGAGCAGTATTTGATTGATGCCATTATTGTTCCTCAGTTTTGTGTATGAGCTCTCTATCAGAGTGCTATCTCCACTTCTATTGAGGCTGCAGGCAGTGTGTTTAGACCTTGAAGACCTTAGTGGCACAGGGAAAATAACCACCAGCTCAGTTTATTGCCAGCGCAGCACTTACTAACACAAACATGCATGGCCGAATGGTTACAAGCTCTTAGCCCTGGAAGCTTGTGGCAAGGTATTTGAATAACTTACATATTGCATCCCCCAGAAAAACACAAAGTTGAAACAACTTTGTTTACCTCAGTTTACAACATACATTTACTGTACCTGTAGCAGGGCACTGTGGTGTGCAACTTGAAAGTGAGATACAGCCTGAGAGGCAGCTTCCAGGTGGGGTGGGGGCTGATTGGAAACTCACCTGACCAGAAGAATGCCAGGCTGGGGCTAGATAAGCCCAGTGCTGAGTTAATAAGGAGCCTAGCCCTGACAGCCTGAGAAGAGGAGTTCTCTGGAGCAGGGGCAGAAGCACTCCTCAAGGGCCCAGGAAGATAGGGGAAGCAGAATAATTCTGCAGACCTGGGATCCAGAGAATATTACGCAGGGCAGAGAAGAAAGGGTTTATGCAGGCAAGGGGCCTTTTTTTAATGTTGGTTTTATTGTTTGAGTTACAAGTGTTGGGCATGTCTACATGTGTGCTTTAATGAGCATTAGCCTCTTTTAATACACATTAAAGAGTCACTCAAAAAACCATGTTTATTAGTTAATGCACATTAAAATAGGTTAATGCACATTAAAGCATCACTAAAAAACTGCTCTTTAGCATTAAAAGAAGCTAATGGGCATTTTCCTAGTACCTAAGAATGGAGGTACTAGATTTAATGTGCATTAACCAAAATGTGTTAATGCATGTGTAGATGCACCCCTTGAGCCCTGCTGTGGACAGGCTGAAGGCCTACAGAGAATTCCCCAGCCCAGAGAAGGGGCTGAGTGGGGATAAAGGGCAAAGGAATAGAGCCTACTAGCCCAGAGAAGGAAGATGAGTGGGGCACAGAGGTTTCCACAGCCCAGAGAAGGGACAGAGTCAGGGAACTGAGCAGAAGACCCATGGCCAAGAAGAGTCGGAGTGAAGGATTAGAGGATGTACAGTCTCTAAGAGGGACTACGGGAGGGGCTAAGGGTCTGAGTACCCAGACATAGAGGGCAGAGAGACCCAGAAGGTCTAGGATTCCTGAAAAAGACTAAGAGAAGCTAATATCTGAAGTGATAACACCCATGAGGCTTGGGGTGGATGGAAGGGAGCAAGGAAGGAAGGAGAAGAATGTAGGGGAATAATGAAACCACACAACTTGCCCTTCAGGTTATAGGTGCCCTACAAGAGCACTGCCAAGCCAAGAGGGCCCATTTAGCACAAACACTGGATTGAGACTAGTGGGGTTCAGGAGGGACACGTTGAGGAATTGATTGCACTCAGGACTCAAAGGCCTGTGGCCAGTCTCCCTTACTTTATCTCAATAACAACAAGGAATGGTGGGCAAGCATTTTAGGGAGGGCAACAATAGGGACAAAGCCAGGCAGAAGTTGTACAGCCACTATGGGGTATTCCGGCTGCTCCTGTGGCTTGAACCTGCTATAGTACCATATATTTTAACAAACATCAACATCTTTGCTGGATTACCCTAATCCTTGTCATTATTTTGTTTTTTCTGAGCCATCCACTACCAACCTTTTAAATCAGTCCTAACAATCAGCCTTGTCAAGGGTCTTTACAACATAATTTTACAGTCACACATTTTAGGTTTTTCTGTAAACTGTGGGTGCATCCTGATTTGGTCAATGTTTTAACAGAACTTTTAGGTGAACTGCATATGCACTGGACAATGGTTACCTTGATCAATACTCCAGTGAGACCTAGAGATTCATCCTTTTTGGTGTCATGAAGGACAGTCTTCTTTTGAAATGCTTTGGAAGACAAACTTTTCTGGCCATCTTGCCCTCTTTTATTTTAATCTGGCAATTAAAAATCTATAATTGTTTCCAGGCCACAGATTTTCAGTACCTCCTCCAAAAGTTTTTCTGGCACTGTTTAAAACTTTCCAAGCTTTAAATATGTACAAGAATAGAGTAAATTGGCCGTATAGAAAGAGAAATCCTCAAAAGAATGTATAATGATTGGAAAGCCCTGCACTAATATCCTCTGTGCATCTTGAAGTGGAAACAAAGCACACCCACACTATTTACAGAATATAATTATACTACTGGTCATTTAAATAATTTCCCAGGGAGCATTTTATTCAATTTTTAAATATCTTTAGGCTGTAATCCAGCCTTTGAACTGCAACTCAGTTTTTGTTCTGTATGTTTTACCATTGTTGTAAATTTACTGACTCCTTCATTTGACTCAATATACAAGCAGAATATTTTCCATGTGACAGGACTAAGCTACTGCATTGAAAAGTGATATCAAACTGTAGCTGAATGAGGGGAAAACACCCTTACATACATTGTCCACCTGTTAAGATGGAAAGTATCTGTTAACAAAATATCTCATAACAAGTTTAAAAGAAGATAAACCTTCTAAAACATGATATTGGCTCCTCACTGGGCTCATATATAATTGTAGGTCTCTCTTTTATAAATTGCCACTCTAGAAGCCGCTGAACATGACTGATTTAACAGCAAGAGCATGTGTTGAACAGCTCTTCAGGAATGAAGACAACTCCAGAATTTCAACCCAAGCTGTACATGCATATTCAGCTCTTCATTGCTTAACAATAAATAGTTGGCCACTTGGGAAAATAATGATGATAAAAAAATCTGGAGATTTTCTCCTGACAGGGTACATCTATCCATGTGCTTTACTGTGAAGTAGACTAATTAGCTTCACAGTAAAGAATCACAGTCTACAGTGCTCTGGTAACAGGGCACAGTAGATTAATGGAAAGAAGGGGTGATCACCAAGGAGGGCTATTCTGCAGTTGCTCAGGGATGTAGGGGGGCAGTTAGGAAGGCCAAGGCAGAGATGGAACTGGGACTAGCTTCCCAGATTAAGGACAATATGAAGTCTTCTTTTAAATACATAGGAGGTAAAAAAAAGGTCCCAGGTAATGTGGGGCCCTTACAGGACGTGTTCGGAAACTTGGTCATCACACCAGACGACAAAGCTAACATGTTTAACTATTTCTTTGCCTCTGTCTTCCTAAGTAGGGACCAGAACAACAACCTCCCAGCCGGGCCCCCTTCGGGCCCCGGGGGAGGCACACCTGGGCCAAGGGTTAGTGAGGACTTAGTTAGGGAGCTTCTGGAAGGGCTGGACGTATTCAAGTCAGCTGGTCTGGATGATCTCCACCCTTAGAGTTCTAAAGGAACTGGCCGAGGTCATTGCAGGTCCCCTGGCATGGCTTTACAAGCTCTCGTGGTGCACTGGAGAGGTGCCAGAGGACTGGAAGAGGACCAATGTGGTTCCAATCTTCAAAAAAGGGAGGAAGGAGGACCCAGGAAACTATAGGCCAGTTAGTCTTACCTCGATCCTAGGCAAGCTGTTTGAGAAAATAATTCTGGCACACATCCAGGAGGGGACAGCAGGGGACTGCATGCTTAGGGGCAATCAGCACGGGTTCATCAGTGGCAGGTCCTGTCAGACCAACCTGGTGGCTTTTTATGATCAGATCACCAGATCATTAGATGCAGGGGTAGCA
>NW_017729027.1:15694534-15707508 GCF_001723915.1 Gavialis gangeticus
GCAGAGGGTAGGTTTAGGTTAGACATCAGAAGGCGCTATTTCACGGTCAGGGCGGCTAGGGTCTGGAACCAACTTCCAAGGGAGGTGGTGCAGGCTCCTACCCTGGGGGTTTTTAAGAAGAGGTTAGATGAATACCTTGCTGGGGTCGTTTGACCCCAGTACTCTTTCCTGCCATGGCAGGGGGTCAGACTAGATGATCTTCTCAGGTCCCTTCCGACCCTAGAAACTATGAAACTATGAATTAACTCTGTTGTAAGACAGTACTGTTGGGACAGTACCGTCTTATGGTGGAGTACTTATATGCATTCAAATACATATGTAGACTGTGACAGGGCTGGCTGGGGCATGAGGCTGCTAAAGTGTGGGGGCTATTTATTGGCTAGCCCCACACTGTAGCATCCTTGTGCCCCAGCCCCGCTGCCACCTGATGTTGTCACCCAGAGACTGGGGCTGATCCCATGAGACACATGTAAGCCTGGACTGCTCCACTCTGGCTCAAATTGCTGCAGTCCCTGGTGCATGAGTAAATAAACTGGTCTGGAGTTTATTGCATTGCCCAAATAGCTTGTGGAGATGCACCCACAGTTACATTTAAGGCAGTCAAATATTTTTAGTTTGCAAATCAGGACTTACTTATCCCACATATTTGCCTTCTTTCAGTAAAAACACATTTTGAATCATGAAGTAGATCTATGCGGGTTTCTGGGAAAAGTAAAAGGGTGCTTTTTGGAAAGAAGATGTTTACTCCTTCCACTTACTATTTTGTAAAACAGCCAACTTCCTATAAGCAAACAAAAACCCTCTACTGATTTCATTCTGTTCAGGGTATATGAGCCACCAGGTTCTGCAAGAAAGGCTGGATTTGAACTTCATCATGAATTTCAATGTAGCAAGAGCAAGGACTCAGAAACGCTGCTGCCTCTTTGTTCATTTCCTGATGAATTTCACATAAACATGCTGCACACAGACTAGCTATTGTTGGAATCTACTTATGGCCATATGTTTTTCTAGGTTTTTTTGCTGGTCATAGTCAGAATCTGGAAACAGGATTCTCTTATTAAACTGATTCATTTTTCTTTGTTAAATTATGTATGAGAATCTTAAACATGTACTTAACAATAAGGGAAAATATCAAGGCTAGAAGAACATAAGGCAAGGTTCTCCAGTGTTTTGGGAAATTTAACAACTTTTTAAACAAACTTCTGAAATGATTTTTTACTTACAGTAGAATAAATACATCTGATTTCTATCTATACATTTATATTCTGTGTCATGAAAACCTAAATAAAAATAGAACAAAGAGATACATCTTCTGGAGGGATTAAGCTGTAAATGGATACAGAGCCTTTCAACTCTAGGTTTTGGGTTCAGTTTTAGTCTACATTATTTGTGACCTGAGATCCTTACCATATCGTGTAGTTTGGTGACTTTTATGAGATGAATTTGGAGTGTCAGTCTAGGTTTTACTAGACAAGGGTTTACATCATGGGCCACTCCCTTCATTGCCACCCAAGTTGATCAAGCAGTCAACGCACTGACTTTTCAGTGGAAGTCAATGGATATGGGATATGAACTAATTGCTCATACCTACTATTAATGTACCCAAAGGGAGTCTTGCCTAAAGAGGGATGACAAGACTGACTCATTATCAATGAATATGTATATAATGTTCTAATTATGTATGATGCTTTATACAACTTAATAGTCCATGGGTCCAAAGATTTTAAATCATAATATAGGTCTTTCTAAGTCAGAGTGAAGTATGCTGGTAATAAATGGTGGAGTAGCTTATACTAGTTCTGTCTGTACTGAAATTTTCAGCAAATAAGGATTTTTACGTGTGCTCTAAGAGCCACTCTAATTAAAGCACACACAGCACCTTGTGTATCAGCATCCCACCACTTCAAAATGGTGGTGGGAGCACTAAAGCTTGTTGAACAAGGTTTAGTTAAAGTGCCCCACCACCATTTTGAACAGCAGAGACACTGATACATGAGACATGTATGCTGCTGGAGTGTGCTAATTAGAGCAGATTAATTGAGTCTGCTCTGATGCACTAGAATTACAGTGCATTGGAGCAGCCTCCCTGAACATCTACAGGCACCCTTAGTATTTATTTCCAAAGCTATTGTAGTGTAGAGATAAAATTATAATTTAGATATACTCCCTTATTTACAGAATTGGGAACTGGGAATTGAGACTTGGTCCCTCAGCTAGTGAGAGAGAATTAAGTTCTGCCAAAGTTTGCCTACTGCTCTACAATAAAAGTCATTTTTAGTCCTCATTCATCTTTTCATTGAACCATATGATCACTACTTTGTGTCAAAGTGGCGAATGAGAAAGAACTTGAAAGAATGTGAGATCCAAATAGAAAAAAAGTTTGAAACTAAGAGGAAGTGAAGCAATGCAACCACATGGAAGGAGAAAGGTTTCTGTAACTGATTTGCATAGACATAGTCCTGGAAGTGTTGCAACCTCCAGATGCTCTTCTGTGGTTAAGCAATATAGAAGAGAATTGGAGGGTGTTCAGACAATGGTGTGAGTGGTGCCTAGTAGCCATAGGGGCAGAAGACAAAAATGGTAAGGTCAAATAATTTTTGTTCTTACATATCATAGCAGAGGAAGCCCTGGATATTTATAACAGGTGGTAGCACCAATTTAGAACTGACAGCCTGTGAGGAACTGAAGCTAGTTAAGTATGTGCTTTCAGTACAAGACTGAAAATTAATGCCTCTTGAAGATCCATTTGACTGCCAGAGACCAAATCAGGATAGTCTTAAGAAGAAACCAGCTGCTCCAAAATGCATGAAGCAACCACCTCCATATTGTCAGGGTGCAGCCTCAAGCCAAGTGCATTGGCCAGACCAGTA
Source organism: Gavialis gangeticus (assembly GCF_001723915.1). Lineage (NCBI taxonomy): Eukaryota > Metazoa > Chordata > Crocodylia > Gavialidae > Gavialis > Gavialis gangeticus. Next base: position 15,697,405 of record NW_017729027.1, read on the forward strand.
TAGCTACTTGTTCCAGCCTGCCATCCTATAACTGGTCACCCAAACTGATCACAGCTGTCATGAAGCCTTCATCAGGAACTAGTCCTCTGCCCACTCACTGGCACTGTAGTCATCAGCTGGGAACAATGGAGCCTCCAGGTCCCATCCAAATAACCACCTGATCCAGAACAGAAAGCATTTTGTAACAGGGCCTAACCTGAGTGGTCAATCCTTAAGGATGTGATCCTTAAAGCAGAAGGGAAGCCCATTCCAGGCCATAGGAAAGTTATTGAAAGGGTTGGGAGCCCCCCCTCCTGGCTCAATAGGGAATGTCTGGACCTCCTTAATCTTAGAAGTGTATAAGTGTTGGAAGATGGGAAATACCTCTAAGGAAAATTATGTATCACTGGACTGTATTTGTAGGGAGTGTACTACAAAATCCAAGGCTGAAATTGAGCTGTGGGAAACTGGCTGTAGGAATCAAGGACAATAAAAATGTCTTCTTCAGATATGTGGGAAACCAAAAGAAAAATAAGGGCAACATTGGACCCCTACTGAACCAAATGGGAGAGTTGACAACCAACACTCAAGAAAAAGTTAATCTCCTTGATTACTTTGCATTGGTTTTCCACCAGTCCAAGGGGATCACCCTATCTGACAGGACACAAGACTACCAGGATAAGTGTGACCATATGCCTACAATTGATAAAGATCTTGTGCAGGAAAACCTTGAGAGGCTGGACATCCACAAGTCAGTGAACCAGATGGAATGCACCCAAGAGTGCTAAAAGAGTTGACTGACATCATAGAATGGCCAATTGTGAGGATATTTGAGAACTCATGGCACTTAGGAGACATTCCTGAAGATTGGAAGAGGGCCACCATGGTGCTTATCTTCAAGAAGGGAAGGAGGGAAGACCCAGGGAACTACAGGCCAAACAGTTTGACCTCAATCCCTAGAAAGATCTTGGAAAAAAATTATTAAATAATCCATCAACAACAGGCTAACAGAAGACATCATTCTGAGAGATAGCCAACATGATGTTGTTACAGGTAGGTCATGCCCAATCAACTTCATTTCCTTCTATGACTAGGTGATGTGTCACCTGGACAGGGGAGTAGAGGCTGATCTCATTTACTTGGATTTCAAAAAAGCCTTTACTTGGTATCCCATGATGTCGTCATGGTAAAATTGGGGAGCTGAGGTCTCAACAACCTTATGATCTGATGGCCGGGGAACTGGCTCTGTGGTCAGACCCAGAGAGTGATTGTTGGTGGAACCAAGTCAATATGGTGCATGGTGACCAGTGGCATACTCCAGGATTCTATTCTCAGACCTGTACCATTTAATATATTCATAAACTATCTGAATTTAGGTGTCAGAAGTGGACTGGGTAAGTTCACAGAAGACACTAAATTGTAGGGAAATGCAGTCACTCTCGATGATAAGCTGGGGATTCAGGGTGACTTGGACAGGCTTGCAAGGTGAGCAGATCAAAACCTGATGACATTCAACATAGAGAAATGCAAGGTGCTCCACCTCAGGAGAAGGAACCCACATCATACCTATAGGCTCAGCAGTGCTACACTCACTAGCACCATGACTGAAAGAGACTTGGGGGTCATGAGTGACCACAAGATGAACATGAGCCACCAACACGATGCCACAGCCAGCAAAGCAAATAAAATCCTGGCTTGCATCTACTGATGCATATCAAGCAAGACCCAAGATGTCATCCTTCTGCTTTACTCAGCCTTGGTTAGGCCACAGCTGGAGTACTGCATCCAATTAAGGGCTCTACAATTTAAAAAGGATGTGGAGAATCTTGAGAGAGTCCAGAGGAGAGCCACATGCATTATCAGAGGTTAAGAGAGCAGGCTTTATGAGGAGAGGCTGAGAGGCATGGGACTTTTCAACCCGGAGAAGCGTAGACTTAGGGGGGACTTGGTGGCAGCCAATAAGTACATAAGGGGTGTGCATCTGGATCTGGAAGGGCATCTGTTCACCAGGCCACCCCAAAGGAAGACAAGATAAAATGGTCCTAAACTGCTGGAAGACTGTTTTAGACTGGACATAAGAATAAACTTCTTAACCATCTGAGTCCCCAGAGTCTGGAATAGACTCCCCCGGGAAGTAGCCACCTACTCTGGACATATTCAAGAAGTGTTTGAATCTGACCCCAGCTGACTTCCTGCCCTTTGGACAGGGGGCTGGACCTAATGATCTCACAAGGTCCCTTTCAGCCCTAATGTCTATGAATCTATGGGTCTATGAACCTGATCCTAGACTGCATTCCTGGTCTCCCTGCTCAATCTTCTGGCCTTCTGACCTGAATTCCTCTCTGCCTTCACTCTCTGCCTAATCTCATGGCTTCCTGAGTCAGCCTATTGCTAGACCCTGTTCTTGGATTGACCTTCTGACATGTCATTGGAATCTGCTCATTCCTGCCATCTCTAGTTGACACCTCAGTACCCCCAAGTGTCCCAGACCCAGCCATCCATTACCTGGTATAACACATATGGGAAGAAATGTACCTACAGATGTAAATTCAAATGCTATCATGCAGGAAGAGGAAATCAGCCTTAGTAGTCTGTAGCCAATGAACTTTTTGCCATGTCCAGAAGTACAGCTGCCAACACTATAAGTGAAGTTAGTCTAAGAAGTAAGTGAAATAATCTGAAAGACTCATAGAAACTTGCTAAAGGAACTGAAGAAAAGGGGAATAGAAAAGTGAGTGATAAAGACTCACTCCAGAGTGATATGCTAGTAATGTCTTCTCTGTAAATGGGTTCTTCTCTCATATAATTCATTTTCCCCTCTACATATCATTAAAGTGGCAGAGCCACACAATTGCTTTATCATTGATGCTTGCTAGGTCCTCATCCTAGGTGTGCAGGTATGCTGCACGTATAAGGAGGTTGTCAGAAGTCTGTGGTGCATCACCACACTCACGTTTTGGAATGTCCTTTAAGCTAGTCTTATAGAGTGTGGCATTAAGGCATACAGATCCAGAGTGAATCCTGTTTAGTTTAATCCATAAGTTGCGGGGGAGCTTGTGCCTGAGTAGATAGGGTGTTGGGTTGCTTATGAAGTGCTTGAGATGAGAATCAATCTCATCCCACTTTTTGTGGTGGTGTTCAAGTTGCCCATAGAGCACTGCTCCAACCTCCATACTGTTGCAACAGTACCTACACTTCATGTCTAAATGAGTTTTTTTTACTTTAGTCACTTATGTATTGGTTGCTGTAAGATTTCATGACATAGGTGCTCCTGGTTTTGTTGGGCATACTGAGCAAGGCCAAGGATTGCCTTCTGTCCTCTTAGTTGGGGAGATAATGTCCCTGATAGTATTGGCAGCATATCAACAGTAATATGTTATGCACCCTGTTACTATTATAATTGCTGAGTTTAGGGCAACATCAACTTTGCTGATGTGGCTACTGTACCCCCATGCTTGACAGCAGTATTCAGGAGGTGCATATACTAGTTATTGCAAGTATCCATGTCCTAGAGTGGTAAAACTGGATCCCCAGGTTGTTCCTGCCAATTGTCTTATAGCATCAATGTGAGAGTTGACCTTAGTTCATAGATTCATAGATGCTAGTGTTGGAAGGGACCTCAACAGATCATCAAGTCTGGCCCCCTGCCCTGAGCAGGAAAGAGTGCTGGGGTCAGATAACCCCAGCCAGATGCTTATTCAGCCTTCTCTTAAGGACCCCCAAGGTAGAGGAGAGCACCACCTCCCTTGGAAGCCCATTCCAAATTCTGGCCACCCTTACCATGAAGAAGTTCTTCCTGATGTCCAGCCTAAATATGCTCTCTGTCAGCTTGTGACCATTGTTTCTTGTTACCCCAAGAGGTGCCCTGGAGAACAGAGCATCTCTGGTTCTTTTCTGTGCCCCTCTAATGAATCTGTAGGTGGCCACAAGATCACCTCTCAGCCTTCTCTTACAGAGGCTGAGGAGATCCAGGTCCCTTAGTCTTTCCTCATATGGCTTGGCCTGAAAACCCTTAACTATATGAGTGACCCTCCTCCGGACCAAGGTTATCTATATCCTTCTTAAAGTATGGTGCCCAAAATTGAACACAGTACTCCAACTGCAGTCTGACCAATGCTGCATAGAGAAGTATCACCTCCTTGGTTCTATTTGTCATGCATCTGCTAATGCATGACAAAGTGCAGTTAGCTTTGCTGATGATTTTGTCACACAGAAAACTCATGTTCATCTTGGAATCCACTATAACTCCAAGATCCCTTTTCACTTCTGTGCTGCTGAGAGGGTCATTTCGCAGCCAATAGGTGCGCTTAATATTTTTACACCCTAGGTGCAGCACTCTGCATTTGTCCTTGTTGAACTGCATCCTATTGTGTTCTGCCCACTTTTCCAACTTGTCCAGGTCTACCTGCAATCGTTCCTTGCCCCCTGGTGTATTCACTTCACCCCACGATTTAGTATCATCCACAAACTTAGACAGAGTGTACTTCATGCCCACATCCAAGTCACTGATGAAGACATTGAAGAGTACAGGTCCAAGGACAGAGCCCTGCGGGACCCCACTGCCCACATCCTTCCAGGTCGAAACCGACCCATCCACCATCACTCTCCGGGTGTGACCCCCCCCAAGCCAATTTGCCACCTACCAGACTGTGTAATTACCTAAATCACAGACTCTTAGTTTATTTATGAAAATAGGATGAGATACCATATCAAAGGCCTTCCTAAAATCCAAGTAAATGACATCCACCTCTACTCCTGCATCTAAGCATTTTGTGACCTGGTTATAAAAAGAAAAAGTTGTTTTCAGTATATCTTCTGTGTAGGTAAGTCTCCTATCCCGAGTTACTTTCAGGTGTGTTGAATTATCTGTGAAAGTTCTTTACCATTCAGGTCAATCTTGATCCTATTATGTGCCATAGTAGTACAGTGATGTAGTGGTTTTTGTTTGATTGTGGTTGAGCCTTCACTGATACAGGTAAAAGGCTACTGTATTCATATCCTGAGACAAGGCAGTTTCTATTTTTGGGATGGATTTGTTGATTGTGGATAGGGCCAAGTCATCTGTATAGGCATACCTTTTTAGTTGTGGTAGGTGGAATGTCAGATATATAGATGTTAAAAGGGTGGGTGCTAGCACTGATCTTTGTGGTACCCCAATATGCAAATACTTGTATCTGCTTCTAACCCTTCCACTGGTGGAGAGGATCTGTTCATAATAGATTAGTGATAAAGACCACCATTCTCCTATCTGAGATCATGCTGAGTAGTTCATACTCAAACTTATAAGCAATGGAAGGGGCAGGGGGCTAACAGGGCTTAGCCTCTCCAAATGTGGGCCAGTGGTAGGGCCGCAAGGCAGTCCAGCCACAGGTTTCCAGCAGCTGCAGCACAGGTGGGGAGGGGTGCTGGGGCTGAGACAGGTGTTGCACAGCCAGGCCAGAAGTGGGACTGAGCCATGAGCAGCTCATTTGGGAGACATGGCTCCTGTTGCTTCACGCACCCCGGGAAGCATGGGGGCATGTGCCTCTGGATCTGCACTGGGCAGGGTGGGCTGCTGCTGCAGGCTGGGACCGGGACTGCTCCAGGCTCTTCCCAGTGTGAAGGAGTTGAGCTGGGCTGGGAGGTTGCAGCACTGGGAGATGGGGTTATGGAGGGCGGCAGCCACTACAAAATTCACTGTAGCCTTACCAACCTCCCCTCCCAGTGCTGCTGCTGCCTGCCCTGAGTGCAGTGTGATCCAACGCCCACACTGGAAAGAGTCCAGCTCGCAGCCTGCCCTCCCTCACATGCAGATCACAGGCACATGGCCCCTATGCCCTCCCAGGGTGCATGCAACAGCAGGAGCCACCACCCTCTCCCCACAACGGGCACCCCCCTGGACAAGCCACTCACAGCTCCCTGCCGCATCCCACCCTGACTGTGTACAGCCTGTCTCTGCCCCAGCCCTACTCCCTCCCTCACCACTGGGGGGGGGCAGATCAAGGCCTCATTGGTGAGGAAGAGAGTGGGGCACAGGCAGGACCCACTTATCCCAACCCCTGCTCTTGCCTGTGCCCTGCTCCCTCCCTTACTGCTGGGGCTTCAGTCTGCCCGGCCACCCCATGGCCCTTTTCCCTTCCCCCATAGACTTACCTGCTGGGGGGAGGCTAAGTGTGCACATGCATATAATAATTTTTTCTCCCTCTGCCTATGCTCAAACTACTTTCAATGTACAAACCTACCTGTAGATGGATGGTCAAAGGTAGTATGTTAATAAATGAGAAGATATAGTGTTAAAACATATAATTTAGAAAGATTCTTTAATTTAGAAAAAATGGGAATTGAGAAATGATCCTTTAATTAGACAGTTTGAGAGAGAGAGGGACACACACACAAAAGGTCTGCAGAAGCTTGCCTACTGCTCTACACTAACAGTTATTGTTTACTTATCATGCCTGTGTTTATTTAACTCTATGTTCAATACAATCAGCTTATCAATTTTCCTAAAAAACCCCTCATTCACCAGAAAAATCAAGACCAGATTCTCTTCTCCATTTATTCTGATTGATGGATTTGGTCTTTCACTATTGATGTTACTGGGGATTATTACAGTGTTTTTTCATTGAAAGCAAAACCTATACCCCATTGTCCATTAGTGAGTGCAACATTTACACTTTGCATGGAGCATGGAGCTACAATGGATTTTCTTTCTTTTTAGTTAGAGCAAAATATAACAGGAAATATTAACTTCAAAACATGCTTGGCCAAAATACACCCATTGAATCTTTTGCAAAATATCGCTTGTGCATATATAATTTGCAATATTAACAACAAGGTAAATTTTCAGGATCACATGGGTGAACAGAAATTAAATACATTAACCAAGATCAAACCAATCAAACACCATACTCAAAAATAAAGACATTGTGAAAACCATTAAAAGTCAACTGAGACATATCCATAACTTAAAAACAAATGAACATATTGCTCACAATTTGAAAATATTTGTTTAAAAAACTCCTTCTAATTAATATACAGTTTTAAGTGCAACATTACCTTTTGTCTTTGAAATTTGTTCAGTAGCCAATTTTGGATACTGTAGTAAGGAATGTTCCCTTAAATTATACCACCAGAAATGTGCTATTTTCTCTCTTCACCAGGTATATCTTCTGATTGTAAATTCTGACTAATCCTCAGTTATACCCATTTATTTATTTATTTATTTATCTAGTTATGTATTTATGGGATAGAACTTTAATGTATGAATCTCTGGGCACCAGAAGAGTAGAAAGCATATATTTGAACAAGAGGTTTCCACATTAGACCCTGTAGGCTCATGAAACTGGAAAAACTTTTACTTAAGGTAAATGAAGCTTTTAAGAACTTAAATAATAATAATAATAATAATAATAATAATAAATGACTAGAACAAACAAACATGGTTTCCACTGTAGTTTATTGAAAAAAATTGTATTTCCTGATGCAGCCAAAGAGTATAACAGAGGTACATCATGTCTACAGGCTTAATATATTTAGAGGCTTTTAAATCAAAATAAGACATATTTAAAAAGTTTTGTTGTGATTCATGGACTGGGAACACATTACTTTTTATATTCTTCTATTTACAGTGTACTATCAAAAAAATTCAGAGGAAAATTTAGTGATGATTTTTTTACAGAGCTTTTGGTAACTTCATAGAATTTCATGAGATGTGATAAGAAAGCATATTTATTTTATTCAAGTAAGTACTGGTATTCATGAAAAATAATTATTTAGGACTTTGTTTTCAGAAAAGTATATTGTGAAATACCATTGTAATGCTTTGTAATTTAGTATCATTACAATTTTCCCTTCCTGATATTTCTCCTGTCTCTCTTCTTCCAAATGCAAAGGTATCAGAGCAATTCTGCTTTTGAAGCTAGTAGGATTTAATATATGGGAGCCAGGCTCACTATATGCTACAGAGTTTTGTTCTGTTTGGTCTCATTGGGTGCATCTACAGGTGCAATTAATTCAAAACAATAAACTCTAGAGCAGTTTGAGTCAGGGTAAGCTACGCCTGGACATAGCATCTACAAGTGCACCCAGGACAGCAACAATTTAAGCTAGGGATGAGAAGTTTATGCCAGGGCCAGGAGCATGGAGGGGTCAGCCCCAAGCTCTGGATGGTGTCATCGGGTGGTGGAGAGGCTGGCTGAGGCACATGTTGGTGGTGAAAGTACAGAGTAGGCCTGTGTGAATAGGGAAGTATTCAATTTGGATTTGGATTCAGCCAATTCAGAGGCCTGCAATTTGATTCGGAGATTCAGATCACTGTTCTGAATCAATTTGACTGAATCAGCTTTGGAAAATTTGTCACCAATTTGGAGATATTAGGAGATTTAGCCATAGAGTATAATAGGGAATCACTGGAATACATATAACTTTGTCATTTTTTGGCTGATTCAGATGAAACATGCAGGGATGGTAACCCCTTCTGAGGGTATGAAGTCTGCCATGTTTCAAGGGATAGGTGCAGAGGTTTCTAAGAAACTGCACCTCAAAGTCTGGGAAGCAAAACTTGTGTCACATGTGTGTGTTAAGGCACAGGGGGGTGAAAACTGCAGGGATGGTAGCCCTTACTAAAGCCACAAATTTTGCCAAGTTTCAGGAGCTAGGTACAGGGGTTTCTGGAAAAGTGCACCTCAAGCTGCTGACAGGCAAAACTCATGACATGGGTGATTGTGTGACTGTGTCTGTGTTAGGGCACACGGGGGTGAAAACTGCACAGATGGCAGCCCATGCTCAATCCACAAAGCCTGCCAAGTTTCAGGAGCTAGGTACAGGGGTTTTTGGGAAAGTGCACCTCAAGCTGCTGACAAGCAAAACTCATGACATGGGTGACTTTGTGTGTGTGTTAAGGTGCAGCAGGGTGAAAACTGCAGGCATGGTTGCCCCTGCTGAGACCAAGAAGCATGCCAGGTTTCAAGGACATAGATCTAGGGGTTTCTGAGAAATTGCACCTCAGGCTGCTGACAGGCAAAACTCCTGACATGGGTGATTGTATGAATGTGTCTGTGTTAGGGCACAGGGGGGTGAAAACTGCAGGCCTGCTAGTTCACAAATCCTGCCAGTTTTTAGGGAGATAGGTGCAGGTGTTTCTGGTTTCTGAGACCCTGCATCTCAGGCAGCTGACAGGCAAAACTTGTGATATGGATGGGTGACACTGTGTGTGTGTGTTAAGGTGTACCCTCACTGGCGCTGGGGCATCTACACAACATGGTAGTGTTCCCCAATGAGCTCTCTTCCTTCCCTACCACTTGGTCCACCACTTTAAATGGCAGCAGGTAAAATAACTTAGTGATTGAGCACTAGCGCAGTAGCACCAGCAGCTTCTCAGGTAGCCAAACTGGGACAGAGCCCTTCTTTCTGTTCCTGCAGGAGCTTCCTCTCCAGTGTGTGTTAAGGTGTGTGCTCACTGTGTGACTATCCGTGTGTGTGTTAAGGTGTGCCCTCACTGTGTGCCTGTCCGTGTGTGTGTGCGTGTTAAGGTGCACCCTTCATGGTGCTGGGGCCTCTATATGACACAGTAGTGTGCCACAGTGAGGTCTCCTCCTCCCCTTCAGCCTCAGCTTGGTTCACCACTTTAAGGTAAGCACTGCAGTGTACTGCAGCACAGTAGCACCAGCAGCATCTCAGGCAGCCAAACTGTCACAAACTAGAGTCGTTTTTTCCCCTCCTACAGGAGCTTCTTCTCAGCAAATGCCAGAGAACTCTCCCTGCCAGCCCCAGCCCTGGGGCTTAGATGTGCCCAGGGCCTTGTGTTCTTATGGTCAGTTGACTGGGGACAGGTGCTATGGGTGTTGGTCTAAGGACATGGCACTAAAAGCAAGGTCCTTTGGGTCAATCTGGCGTGTTTTAATAGACCAACTGAATAGTTAGAGAACTATATCTTAGCAAGCTTTTGGGTTGAAAAACCTTTGTCAGGCTGAGGATGTCTTTGGTCTGTCTGTGTGCTGATCCAGGATGGAAGGAATAGTAAAGAAGCCAGGGGCTGGCCTGGCATGCAATGTGGGCAAGAAAGACATTCAGTGAAAATGGGAATTGAGGCACCATAAGGTGAGGAACAGGCCAGGAGGAAAGAGCGTCGAGTGATCATCATAGGCG
>NW_017729027.1:15712508-15714726 GCF_001723915.1 Gavialis gangeticus
AGGAGTGGGGAGAAGGGGGATGTAGCAGTGGCGATAAAAGTGGACAGGTACCTGGGAAGTCAGATGTCCAGCAGGTTGCAGTGTGTCTGACTTCTTCTGTGTTGTGTTTTGTTTACTGTTCTATGTTGTTGTGTAGTGTACCCCAAAATTCTCTTCTTTTTCTTCTTCTTCTTCTATGACTGAGCATCTGACTTCTGTGTTGCATTAATCTGACTTCTTCTGTGTTGTTTTTAGTCTGTATGTAACTAACTATAACTAATCATATTAATAAATATATATAATGTCGTCTTCTTCTTCTATGAATGTCTGGCTTCTTCTTTTATGATGTGTGTGTGTATGTACTCTGTGCTTCCCTGCACAGTGATGGATTACACTGCCAGGAAAAACACAGCTTTCTTTTTTTTAAGTTTTGGGGAATAAAACAAGAACAAATATAAATTGAAAGAAATGAATTGGATAGATATAAGTAAAGTAGAGGGATTCTAGTTAGTAAGATAAGCTAAGCTATATCCTATCCAATGTGACTGACTAGGAAGCCAAGCCAGTCCAGTACCTTTCAGGCGCTGTTGCTCACTCAGGCAGAAACAGCTCACAAAAGGCACAGAAAGCCTGCAGACAGAGGCATATATGCTGTTTCTATGTTCCTTCCCCAGACATTGTGATTGGAAGGGGACGCAGGGAGAGATCACAATCACTAGCCAGCTAGAAATGGCAGTCCTTCCCCCTCCCCTGCTCCCCCTCCCTCTTCTCAGTTTTTGTTTCCCTGAAAGAACATCTCTGAATCTCTGAATGTTTTCCGAATCTTTTCTGAATTGATTTGGAGCCTCTGAATCAATTCAGAAAGTTTTAAAGCTTCTCATGATTTGATTCAGATTCGGAGATTCGGCCTCTACATTGAGCTGAATCTTCTCTGAATTGAATCGTGGAAGGAAGCTTCACACAGCCCAAGTACAGACCCATGTCACTAGGTGGAAGGCAGGAGTCTGGCCTCTTGCTGGCTGGGCTGACTGGGTGCAATTTATGCCAGTAGTCGGTGTGTACATGTGCATTGTACTACCATAAGATAATACAATCTTATGGTAGTATATGTGTGCTACCATAAGACAGTGCTGTCCCCAACAGCACTATATTATGATGGTATTAATTAGTTTACTGTAGCCTAATAGCATTTCATGTGTAGACAGTGACATTTTACTTCACGTAATTAGTCTACTCTTCAGTTAAGTGCATGTGTAGATATGCCCTCTGAGTACCATAGTGATCTCTAAGGAAGAAGTGGGAGAAGAGGATATTTAGAAGCTACTGTTTTAAAAGTTGAGGGTATAAGAACATTTTAAAATCCCATCATGCCTTCAGTAGAATGGTTAGTTGGAAAGACAAGGCTATATTATCCTTGTAAACCCCCTGAAATTCACTGGATACCCCACAGCAGACTATTAAAAAAGATCACTCAATCTATGCTGGAGGAGTTAAATGATTGTTATATATAGGGGCATTATCTACACCATTTTTATCTTGCATCATAGCTCCAGGCAAGTTTCATAGGCACTTTAACTGTTTGACCTGAACCAGAATTCTCATTATAAACAATGTTTATTTTGGGCTGAACATACCTTATAATCCATAGCAATATCCTATAATAATTTGCTTTGTGTTTTTGTCATTCTGTCTGTCATGCTCAAAAAACCATATTTGCGCTCACTTTTAAATTTCAATTAGTTATGGTGTACTCTCAGTATCCAAGCAAAAATTGTCCCTTAACATCCTTGCTTTAACTTTAACCCATAACACTTTTACCAATGTGAAGCAGAGAATAGACAGCAATTGAATGCAAAACGAATGGCAAGAGTAAAACAAAACAAAACAAATGAGCCAAGAGGATGTTATAGAAGAGATGCAATGGAAAGGCAAAAGGTTCACAAAGACAATAGAATACAGGCTGAAAGAGAAGACAACAATAGATCACTGAAGATGAGATTAAGGAACATAGCTGTGGTTTGATGACTGTGATGTTCCAATTTTGTAATTCTTTAAACTTCCAAGCTGAAAGATCATCAGATGGACAATTCCAGGGTTGTTGTCATAAAGGTAAAGTGATTCTGCCTCCAAGAAGACCCTTTCCAGAGTATTTGTGGGATATAATGACAAATTGGAAAAACAAGCATAACAGAACTTTAAAACAAATATTTGACTGCACAACAGTGCATTGTCTGTTGAG
>NW_017729027.1:15719726-15723415 GCF_001723915.1 Gavialis gangeticus
AAGATCATCAGATGGACAATTCCAGGGTTGTTGTCATAAAGGTAAAGTGATTCTGCCTCCAAGAAGACCCTTTCCAGAGTATTTGTGGGATATAATGACAAATTGGAAAAACAAGCATAACAGAACTTTAAAACAAATATTTGACTGCACAACAGTGCATTGTCTGTTGAGCAAAGATCATTGTGATGAGATGTATTCTTCATGGACAGCATGGAGGACTGAATCCAAATGCATCGTGCATGGAAAATCATCAGTGTCTGAAGAAATATCTGAAGGAGTTTACAGAGGAGATGCTTGGAAATGTTGATGGATACCTGTTGTATAGAAGAAGACCAAACAGAACAGCTCAAGTTGGTAATGACACAGTGAATAACAGAAACATGGTACTCCATAATAAGTAGCCTATTTTTAACCATCATTTTTGATCGGCTTTTACAGTACTAAAATAATAAAAGCATAGAGCAGCAAATCCCATGAAACAAAACCAAGCAGCTAGCAAGAAAATGAAGAAAAATATACTCCCCCATAATCAGGTTTCCACAGGAAACCTCAGACTCATAGCCTTTCCATTCTAGAAAAGATAGATTTTGCAATGTATTGTGAAGGCCAATATATGCAGCTGCCTAAGAATCAAGAAAAGGGGAGTGAAGTACACATTTTTGAATGCTCATTGAGAAGTCTCTGGCATCATGCCCTTCCTCATAAAACAAGGGAGTTTGATTTGAGCATACCTGTTGCTTGAAATGTGGCTGCAATGGAAGTGTAGCTAAGCTGTTGCTCTAAAGAAGGGAGTTCAAGCCTTCTTCAGACATAAACCAAAGGTTCTCTACAGTTGACTTCAACATAAATGATCATTCAGGCTAGGAGATCAAAGGTGGCTGGATGTGAAGCCAGCTATTTCACTCCCCTGCATGCTGTTGCTTGCTATATTAGTGTGCTTCCATTATGCCAATATGTTGGACCTTTCACTGACTGAAACTGCTGCAGAACCCTGTGGAATCTGAGTAATTTGAGATAAACTACTACAATCCTTTTTGTTGTCAAAGAGTTCTACACATTTGCAATAACAGTTCTGCTTTAATTTCCATCTTAAAGTCTTGTACCATGTGTTCATAATGAAGTCCCATAATGAAATTTAGCGCACTCTTAACCTGGCCCTGGACTCTGTACTAGTTCTACCTTCCAAATGGATTGTAAGTGCAACAATAGAACCATAGGATCATAGAAAATTAGGGTTCAAAGGGACCTCAGGAAATCATCTCCTCTGACCCCCTGCTCAAAGTAGGACCATCCCCAACTAGATCATTCCAGCCAAAGCTTTGTCTAGCCAGGTCTTAAAAACTTCCTGGGATGGAGCTTCTACCACCTCTCTGGGTAACCTGTTCCAGTGTTTTACTACCCTTCTAGTGAGAAAATTCTTACTAATCTCTAATTTAAACTTCCCTTGCTACAACTAGAGACCGTTGCTCCTTCTTCTGTCATCTGCCACCACTGAAAACAATCTAGCTTCACATAGAGGCCATTTCCATATTCTAATATAGTGATATCCAAGGGATTCAAATAAAGAAGTCTTTATTTAAGGGAAAAGGTAATCTCCTAACCAGAAGCAGAAAGAAATTAAACAGGTCATGTTACTATTCTGTATTGATATAATTAGACTTGGCTGGATTTGATTTTTTATTGGTAAATTTTGATAAAAATTGAAATGAATGCTTAAAAATAAAAATTGGTATTATTTGTCAAAATTATTAAAAAATAAATATTGAATTTGCCAAGCTAGTTATAATTCACTTAAGAAACAGGAACTCTAGTTACCCCTCTAATTATGAACTTTGTAACAATTGATTGATACAGCCCTTCAGTCACAGGGGCTAGATAATATCAACTAGATCCTCCAACCCTCTAAAATCACTTCACTTTTATCTGGATGGAGTCAGAATGAAACTAGTCTCATCCATGCCCTAATTCCTCCCACACAGTGTGAAGGCAGTTTATTTTTCTTTTTTTAGACTTTTCCCTCACTGACCACCCCTCCCTCCATCCCTGAAATCAGTTTCATAAAACACAATTATCTTTTGGAAACAGCATGCATATTCATCTATGTAGCCTCACTTCATTCTGATCATTGCTTTTCTGACCCAACATTGCTTTTCTGAGGTTGGGGAGAGGTCTAACCGTAGCAGAAGGACCATGGTTGCCTAGTTCCAGCTGTGCAGGGTAAAAGGACAAGCATACAAGAAAAGGAGAAGTCAAAATGACAGAAGGGAGATCAAAATGTTCCAGGGACAGATTGAAGCTGAAGGAGATGGGGATTCATTCATCATTGTATTGTCTTTGGCTAAATGAAGCAGCCCTTAGCATTTTCTTTGACTTGGATCTACTTTGGACAGTAGCTAGCAAAACAAATGTAATCACATGCCTAGTAGGATCTCCTAAGTCTTCTGTTTCTATCCAGGCATCTATCTATTGCCTGTTCAACTCCCATGAGTATGATCTGTTTCAGAATCCTATAAATAATATTGATGTTTAGGTGAATCAAATAAAGAGCCTATAATATGTGATCTTTACAATATGTGATTGTGCTTAATAAGTATATATATCAATTTGATGAAGAAACATAATTTAACATAGGAAACTGGTCATTACCTCTGAAAGCTTGTAGCAACTGGGAGAAGTCCTGGACTTCTATAGTGAAGTCCTGGACAGCTATAGTGCCCATCTTTAAGAAAGGGAAGAAGAAGGATCCAGGGAACTACAGACCAGTCAGCCTCACCTCAGTCCCTGGAAAAGTCATGGAGCAGGTCTTTAAGAAATCCATTTTTGAGCACTTGGAGGAGAATAAAGTGGTTAGGAATAATCAGCATGAATTCACCAAGGGCAAGTCATGGCTGACCAATCTAATTGCCTTCTATGACAAGATGACTGCCTCTGTGGATGTGGGGAAAGCAGTGGCTGTGATATACTTTGATTTAAGCAAGGCTTTTGATATTGTCTTTAGGGACAATGCGTAGGGGGTGCACCTGGGTGCATGAGCACCCCTGAGTGTGTCAGTGCACCCCCTACAAAAAGGTGTTGCCTGCAGGTGGTTGCTCACCACCCCCACCCCCCACCCACCGCCAACACTGCCATCAGCAAATGTGGGTAGTCGCTGAGCCCTGGAAGTCTGGGTGTCTTGAAGCGTTGCTTGAAGGGACTGTAAACTGGGTAATACTCAATGGGTCACTGTCTAATTGGCAGCTGATATCAGATGGAGTGCCCTGGGAGGTTGGTCCTGGGGCTGGTTTTGTTCAATACCTTCATCAATGAACTGGAAGAACAGGTGGAGTGCACCCAGCAAGTTTGAAAATGACCTTAACTTGGGGAAATAGTATATATGCTGGAGGGTAGGGCTAGGGCTAGGATTCAAAATGACCTAGGCAAATTGGAAAACTGCACCAAAAAAAGTTTAATGGAATTGAATAAGGAAAAGTGCAAAGTCCTGCACTTAGGATGGAACAATCCCATGCACTGGTACAGAATGGGGACTAATTGACTAAGCACAGCTCTACAGAAAAGGACCTGTGGGTACACACCTCTTGCTGCTCTGGCAGAGCCTGCTGAGTTGCCAGCTCCCACAAATAACACCGGCTCAACTGCAGCTACCGTCCCTACTCTCCCCAAGACAAAACATAAGGTGTTTGTTGTGGGAG
>NW_017729027.1:15723426-15728992 GCF_001723915.1 Gavialis gangeticus
GGCACCATCTTCCACTCCTGCAATGGCTGCGACTCCTTAGCTCAGTGCAAGGCCCCAGTCTTGTGGATGTTTTTACAGATGTTTAACTATAAGCACGTGGAGTCTGAAATCAATTGCAGCTTGCCATTGATGTTGCTAGGTTTTCTCTCTTAAAATTTCTCTAGATGTTTTCTCATCTGAATTGAACTGAACCAATATGACAAAATGTAAAGAGGAATTTTTTTCAATTTCTTCTATGTTAGGGAGCTGGGTAACTGTCAACAGGAATGGAAATTATTTCTAGTAAAAAGAACTTTGATACTGCACCAGTACTGAAGCCTAGTGAGATCCTTTGCATGATTGGAATGTTGCGTTCACTAGTTATAACCTGTGCATGCAGAAGAGAGTTACTTAAAGAGGTGGGCGGAGGAGAGGGGGAGGCAGTGGCACTTAATTGTGAAACAGGTAATGCTGACCTTCAGGTAATACATAACTCAGAACTACAGAATTTTAAGGATATATAGGGTGCCTATACACGTGCAGGGAGGCACACTCCCTGCACGTGTATAGGCACCCTATATTAGTCAAGATTAGTTGTTGAAAAAAATTAATCAAGTCTGCTGGAGCGTGGTAATTACTGAGCTCCAGCAGACTCCAGCATCATGTGTATCAGCGTCCCCACACTGAAAAATGGGATGGGGGGGAGGCTGCGTTAACTTAAGCTCATTCCACAAGATTTAGTTAAAGTGCCCTTGTTGCCATTTTCAGCACAGAGACACTGATACACATGAAGCTTCAGGCACTTTAATTACAGTGGCTCTTAGAGCCACTCTAATTAAAATACACCCCCACCTCACTCCTGGATCACATGTATAAATGCCCATGGATAGTTCTGGTAAATAACAAAGGGCAAAGTAGTGGGGGTCTGTAACAAATCACCAAATCAAGGCAGAGAACAAGTCACTCCTTAAGCATCTGTCTTTAAATAGTGAAAAGGAAAATTATAATGGTATAAGAGGGTTCATTTTGGGGTACTGATGCTGGAGATCTCATGTAGCAAATAGTAAACCATCATCTGTAGTATTCCTAAAAAAAAAGAGCATAATATAAAAATTACCAACATGAGGTTGAAAAGACTCTTCTTCACTTACTGGAATTTTGTCTTTTTTAGTCACCTAATAAATGCTTCTTTAAAAAAATCCCATTCTGATTTTTTCTTCAGCTTTGAGAATTTACCCGTTTGGAATTGCTAATGATATTATACTACTGATTGCAGCTCTCCTGTCATTGTCCATATTGAATGCAATCATGTCCTGATCACTTGTACCTAGATATTCAACAACTCCTAGTCTGGTGCCAAATGAATCTTTATCTCTTACAGTAAGATCCAAATAGAGTCACTCTGCTTTCTACTATTTCATTTTTAATGTGTTAATGCCAGGTATTTCATTATTGTTTTAATTTTTTTTTTTTTAGCAAAATACTGATTTGAGGAATATCAGTATCTACTTTTAATCTAATGAACAATGTAGGTATGGTATTGATATACGTCTTGTCCTGCATTTGTCATTGGAAAATCTGAGAGAACTTACAATGGAGCCAGCAGCTTGTTGGGAAATTGCAACAGAGCATAACTTGTTAGTAACAGAAAGGAACACCTTTTAGCTTGTGGACTGTTTAATTCATTTTGGGAAAACTGTAGCTGAGGTGGCAATGGAAGTGTCTACTATAATTTGTGAAGCTGATAGAGTGATAAATGATGTGGGCACGTATTTCATCAGATAACAAAGTTATCCATTTTCCTGTTTTCAGTTTTAAAATATTCCATGTGTCTTATGACACCGAAGTGTTTGAATCAACTGGTTATTTTTAACATGCATAAGAAAAAATTGGACCTGATTGATAATCGAAATGGCAAAGGGTTTTGTAAATATGAGTTGCAGTGTGCTACTTTTGGAAAGATCAAGTTTAAATTTCTAAGCATTTATGAACTACAATTTATGATTCACGGAAGTTTTTTTGCACAGTTTTTGCTTTGAATAAGTATTATATCAATTAAGAGGGAGAAATATCAGTCTGAATGACCTCCTACACTGATCTGAATATTTTGATCTGCAGTCTTTGTAGGCATTTATTGTTTAAGGTTAGTCACCACTATGCCAGAAAATTAGATATTCAGACAAACCCTCAGTCATTAGTCAAACTTAGATTCATTTTCTAGCAGGCCTAGCACTCTGCAGATTAGGTCACATAGAGACCAACAAAGAACATAGGTACAGAATACAATTTTTAAAAATAAAATATGCTTTTAATTCTCTTTGTGTCTTTAATTCTCTCAAATCCAATCTAAAAAACTGATTATTAGTTCGCTGCTTCTCTCACCTTCTGTATCTTTTATGTTTCAGTTCTCTCTCTGAACACAGACCATTAATATTAAGTCCATTATTTATTTAGATTAACACAATTTTAGATGGGGATTTTAGAAAGCATATTTTCAATGCTATTCAACTATACTGCCCAAAATACCTTCCAGGACAGCTATAGCCCTCAGAAGCTCAACTCATCATTTGTTGCAACTCCCCTCTTAAAATGAAGTCCTGGCAAGTCACTACTGTGACAGAGCTGGAAGATGCCAGGAATAGTAATGGTGGATAAAATCACAAAGGGACCCAGTGTTGCAAATATTTGACAGTAGAGGGTTATATGTGTGTTTGTGTATACATCTATATCAAGAATCTAGGCATGAGTGCCTTATTCATGGGGAAATCAAGAATTTTGAGAAAATAGGTTGTGTGAGGATTATGTGCGTGAGCACACACATATAGGTACACATCTACACAGATAGCTATGGATCTATATCTATCTATTTGCATACACATCACACAACCTCTATTATAAGCCCAAACAGCAAATACCCCAAATACCCAACACTTCTCAAATAAGAATCCCCAAATGTCCAACTCTACAAAATATTGTCCCTTAGATATTAATTACCCCAAATATCAAATACATTAATTAACCTAAAATATCAGCTATTTAAAATATTAGCCACTTAAAAACTATTCATGAATAAACCTAATAACACTTAAAATATACAGTGCCTGGCCTGGGAGGCCATAGTTGTGAATAGCCACTCCCAAGTCTATCCAGCCCGGACCAAAAGGGGTTCCTTTCTAAGTCCCACCTTTTGTTTTTGCTTGTTGTCTCAACCTGAGGGGGATTGTCACTTTTAGGTATGGTAGCTAGCTAGCTCTGTGCCACAAGCTGGCACTTTAAAGAGTACTGTCTGATGCCACTGCTTTATGGAGCACCACCCAGGGCTCCAGATGTCACTGGGAAGTGGTCTAGGGATCACTGTTGTCACCTCTTGCTCTTGCTGCTGGTACTGCCTGCCACTGTTGCCACTCACCATTCTGGATTGCCACTGTACCCCTGAGAGCCCCCTTGGAGTTGCTGCTGCTGTGGAAGCACTATTGCCTCATGTCTTGGGGTCAGTCCTATGTGAGTCTCTGTGGGATTCACTAGGCTTCAGCAGTTTTTCAGATGAGGGTTTACCAGCCTCAGTGGGAATGCCCTCAAAGGATGATTATGGCTTAAAGTCTCCCTGGACTCACCTGTACTAAGATGTAAGGTGCCAAGAGTACTAAGACATTCTTGCAGTCTATCAGCTGAATCTAATGGAGTGAAGAAGCTTTACAGTCAAGGGTGAAGCAGGCTGCCCCAGTAATAGCCAATTTATTAGGATAATCTTGCCAAGCACTGTTCAGCCTATGCCAAAGCTTCTGTTTGCCAGCAGCTCCTCCTTTTTACTCCTGCCCAAATAGACAAGTGTGAGCAGCCACTTTAGTAACTAATATGTGATATTAATACATGTGACTGTCTAATACAGGAGTAACATACATTCTTTGTAGCAAATCAGAGCCAAATCCATTTGGCATCTGAACGGACGTCAAGCAAGGATACATCATCACCCTAATTCTATTCTCTGTTTTTTTTTTTACTATCACCCTGACTCTCATTCAAGACCACTTTCCTTCTGAAATTGACATTGAATGCTGAACAGATGGAGGGCTTTTCAATCTGGGATGTTTTTGCTCAATGACCAAAGTATTGAAAAAAACCATTCTTGACCTTCAATAAGTTGATAATTGCTCACACTAAGGAAAATTTCCTGACTGCTCTGGATTTTTTCACAGAAGCCTATTGAAGTCATCAGCGATCTGGATGATGGGGTGGAAAATAACCTGTTTAAATTCGCTGATGACACGAAAATTTGGGGGGAGGTGAGCACGCTAGCAAGGAGTGAGAGATTGCAGAGGGATCTGGATAGGTTACAGGGGTGGGCTAACAGGAACAGGATGCGTTTCAATACGGACAAGTGCAGGGTGCTGCACTTGGGCAGTAGGAACCAGCAGCACACTTACACAATGGGGAACTCCCTACTTGAGAGCACGGAGGCAGAAAGAGATCTTGGAGTCATTATAGACTCCAAGATGAACATGGGCCGACAATGCGAGGTCATGGTTGGCAGGGCTAACCGGACCTTGTCGTGCATCCACAGGTGCATCTCGAGTAGAGCCAAGGAGGTGATCCTCCCCCTCTACGCGACGCTGGTCAGGCCACAGCTGGAGTATTGT
Source organism: Gavialis gangeticus (assembly GCF_001723915.1). Classification (NCBI taxonomy): domain Eukaryota; kingdom Metazoa; phylum Chordata; order Crocodylia; family Gavialidae; genus Gavialis; species Gavialis gangeticus. The sequence goes on from NW_017729027.1 coordinate 15,728,043, forward strand.
GTCCAGTTCTGTGCGCCCCATTTCAAGAGGGATGTGGACAACATGGAGAGGGTCCAGAGGAGGGCCACCCGCATGATCCGGGGACAACAGGGCAGACCCTACAGTGAGAGACTGCGGGACCTGAACCTATTCAGCCTCCACAAGAGAAGGCTGAGGGGGGACCTGGTGACCGTCTATAAACTCACTAGGGGGGACCAGAAGGGTTTGGGGGAGACGCTGTTTCCCCTAGCGCCCGCTGGCATAACAAGGAGTAATGGGCACAAGTTGATGGAGAGGAGGTATAGATTGGACATCCGCAAAAACTACTTCACAGTTAGGGCGGCTAGGAGCTGGAACCAACTTCCAAGGGAAGTGGTGCTGGCCCCTACCCTGGGGGTCTTTAAGAAGAGGCTGGATGCCTACCTGGCTGGACTCATTTGAGTCCCGTTTCTTGTTTTGGGGTTTTGTTGTTCTCCCGCCCTGGCGGGGGGTCGGGCTAGAAGATCTACTAGGTCCCTTCTGACCCTAAATCTATGAAACTATGAAACTATGAAACTATGAACTTTGGGCCTCTCTCTCAACATCAATATTAGAGTGCCCTATCAGTCTCCTCCAGGCCATGAATGTGGCCCCCTCCTTGCATTTCCATCTAGGGAAAGATACTGGAGATAGTTGAGCACTTTACCTTGGTAGCCACTCATCTCAGAGAGTGAACATTGATGAGACGATTCAGAACAAAATCCAATGCACAAATGCCTTCTTTGTGAAATTGCTTTAGTCTGACCTGGGGGGTCATCACTGACCACAAGATGAACGTGAGCCTTCAATGCGATGCTGTGGCTATTAAAGCGATCAAAACGCTAGCTTGCATCCATAGATGCTTCTCAAGCAAATCCAAGTACAGGGAGACATCATTCTCCCCTTGTATTCAGCCTTGGTGACGCCACAGCTGGCGTACTGCATCCAGTTTT
>NW_017729027.1:15729478-15733986 GCF_001723915.1 Gavialis gangeticus
CATGGGGCTCTTTAGCCTGGAAAAGCGCAGGCTCAGGGGTGACCTGATGGCCACCTATAAGTTTATCAGGGGTGACCACCAGTATCTGAGGGAACATTTGTTCACCAGAGCGCCCCAAGGGATGATGAGGTCGAATGGTCATAAACTACTACAAGACTGTCTCAGGCTGGACATAAGGAAGAATTTCTTTACTGTCCGAGCCCCCAAGGTCTGGAACAGCCTGCCATCGGAGGTGGTTCAAGCACCTACATTGAACACCTTCAAGAGCAAATTGGATGCTTATCTTGCTGGGATCCTATGACCCCAGCTGACTTCCTGCCCTTTGGGCGGGGGGCTGGACTCAATGATCTTCTGAGGTCCCTTCCAGCCCTAATGTCTATGAGATCTATGAAATATTTTAATTGATCACAATCACTGGAAAGACATCAAGATTCAGATCTACAACATGATCCCACTCTCCTCTATGGATGTGAAATGTGGGTGACCTACCATTGTCATCTCAAGAGTGTAGAAGGGTATCATGAACAATGCCTCCCAAAAAGCCTCTGCATCAAGTCAAGTGGGAAGATTTCCACAAATGCCAGCATCCTTGCTGAAATCAATATTCCCAGCCTTAAGTCGGTGATCCTCCAGCACCAGCTTTGCTGGTCTGGACGTTGTGTGCAGATGCCTGAGCCTCGATTTGCAAAATAAGTGCTCTATTTACTGCTTTGCGGCAGCTTGATATCTAGTGGCAGCCACAGGAAATGCTACATGCGCACATTGAAGGCATACCTCAAGAAAGTGGATGATGACATCAAGAGCTGAGAGGAACAGGCTGATAACTGCCAATGGCACCACAGCCTCAATTAAATGGCAGTCCACTTTGCAGTAAAGCACCTTGGCCTCAAAACAGAGGAGAGAGGAGGAAGGAGGAGAAAAATCCCAGTTTACGGCCTACTTTCACCTGCAGAAAGACCTGCAACTTCTGCAGACAGATGTGTGGCTCAAGGATTGGACTCTTAAGTCACCTCAAGACCCATCAATGAGCCCTGGTAGAGATCATCTTAGAATCAATGGATTGCTGATGACATCATGCAGTAGATTGGGAAGTGGAAAGGCAACTCAGTGGCAGTGGCACAGCAAGGAGCAGAAAACAGCTGTGATGAGGCAGGGGGCACAGGGACTGGAGCAGGAAGCAGAACAGCAGATTGGGCAGGGGAAGGGGATCAGAGTGGCAAACGGGGATGGTACAGGGTTAATATGTGTCATACCTGCTAAAAAGGTTGGCTCCCACTGCCCTAATATATGTGCTATATACTACTCACTAAGCCTGGATTAGCAAGAAGCATAATAGTCAAGCTGTTCCTGCTTAATAAAAGCAGAAAAGATTAAAAAAGGAAGGCAGTTCAGTGTCTAAATAGCAGGCACCTAAAATCTCCCTCAACACATTCTCTGACTTTTTACCCCTATGCATTGATTTTTGATTATTCCCAGATCATAAACGACAGCAATTCCTAAGGTTATATCTTTGCTCACAGGCAGTCTCCACTCTCAGTTGTACTTAGATGCAATAACTTTGTGCACCATTCTGCCTGCTGCAGATGGGTTCTTTGGATCAAGACCTTACCTCATATGCTTTGTGAAATTTTTAAGGATGCGTAACAACTACAAAAGACAAAAGGAGGCAGATCTGGAAACTTCATTAGCTATGTCAGCAAGTTGGCTGCAAGTAAAACAAAAGCTGGTTTGGTATAGTCTAAGAACAGAAGATTAACCAACAGATGATGTTCAGCCTTAGTGATCTTTTATGTGGAAAAGATCATAGTTTATTTTCTAATGGGAAAAGACTGGGTAGCCTGCAGGCTTTTGAATTAACAACAGCAGTTGACTAAGTAGTGTAATTTAGAGCACTTTCTAATTGTGTTTTTTCATTTCCCTGCTGAGATAATCACAATTAACAACTGATTGCACAGAATATATTTGGCAGTTAATATGGAAGAACAAGATCAGAATGAGTTCAGAGTGGCTGTGGCCTGAGTTCAAAGTCCCAGGCATTCTGAGATTCTTTAGCCATGCTCATGTTGCATGGTGGGTGGGTGGGTGGATGTTCCCTTCACATCCAAAATAGGATTTTTTTCTTCCCCTTTTTGTTCTTAAACTTTACAGAAGAGATGTTAATCCAGCCCAAGGAAGTGAGGTGAGTCATCTAGCCCACAAGACTTCTAGTGGTCCAGAAAACCTACCTTCAGATCTGAACAGCATGGCCCTAAATTGTGTTGGTGGGTCCAGCACCCAAGGATGCTGAGCACCAGAGAAAGTGATGGGGTGGGGAGTGGGAATGGAAGAAGGGTGGTCAGTCTAACCTGTTATGGGGACTCAATGACCCTGCTGCTCCTTCCATGTCACTTCACCAGCTCCTACAACCTCCTGATGTGGCAAAGACTGGGGGTGCCATTCCAGTGCCCCTCCTAAGTGAGCTCCTAGAGCTGGGGACCCTCACCCCACTCCCCAGGTTATGTTACTGACTCTGTGCACTACTATAATAACTATGAGAAATATACAAGGAGGGGGGAAAGGAGCACTTCTGAGGGCAAACTCTCCAACACTTGCTACTGGCCATGTCATAAAAGAAATGTAGGACTGTTGTTCTAATCTGTCATGAGAATGCCCCTTAACTTCTGAGATGGGCATGCAAAGGTATGTCTGCATCATATGTATATGATTCTCTTCATCCTGGTCCAGCGCTAAAAATGCTGGTGCTTAGAGGGGTTTTTTTCAGTGTACAACATCACTACTTCATTGTGAGAACTCTTGCACTGAGCAGGCAGACTCCAGTGACTTAAGTTTTAAGCATACCTAATATCATCTGCACTATATATTAAACTGCATCATAATTTCCAAGTGATGGCTCTTAATATAAAAGACTATTTTGCAGAATGGGTGTAGATATTGAGATATATCATCAAATGTACTCACATGTACCAAAAAATAAAAAAATCCAGAAAACACTGAAAACATATGTTCCCTCTAGGGAATGTAGTACAACTGCAATCCTAATTCATTTTCATCAGCCTGGCCTGGCTTGCTAGCTTTCCATGATTCTACTATGAAGGAATGTGCTATATTGTCAGATTCTGTAAAAAAAAGAAGAAAGCTTTGACACCTCTAACGTCCTTGGGACATTTCCTCATATTTCCTACCCTGGACTTTGGACCATCCAAAGAAGGGTCTGCTTCAGAGAAGCCTTTAGACTTCACAGTGAGCCTCATACACTGTGACATGATTATGATAACTTAGTAGGTGCCAGGTGGATACTCAAGCAGTACAGACACACAGTAAAGCTGGCTAGGAAACTAGGTTTCACTTCCTCAAAAGTGGTGATGTTTTGGAAATTTTTTCATTTTAGTCAGGATGAAAAGCCAAAACCATTGTTTCTACTACAGGAATATTTCCATGTTTCTTAAATGACATATGCTACTCCGGATGATTGTTAATCTGCAACCTGACCTACTGCTAAGAAGCAAGAGTTTGAGGGTCTTGGGAGCCAGGGTTCACAGGGTTTCTAGAAATTTTGTTCCATGATGGCACCTCAATGAAGTGACAGGAAATTGAAAGCCCTGGAAACCAACCTACCTCTTACATTGGCTGACCTGGAACCAGGGAGCCTGGAACCACAGTTTTCCCAAAGTTTACCAGTAGGGAGAAGCCCAAAAGCCAGCTTCCAAGAAGTCAGACAGATGGTTCAACAAGCAAAAGCCAGGCATGTTTCTTGTGGATGGTTTGATTTAATGAATCAGCATTTTCCTGTGGAAAAAACACTCCATTGGAAAACTTTCAAAAAGCTGAACTTTTTACAGAATTTTTCTTTTTTTTCCCTATATCAAGGCAACACAGGAACCTATAAGCCTTATATATAGGAATATATACCTTAAATACATAATATATATAAATACATATATATGAATATGTACCTTGTATATAAAAATATATACAGGAATGTTATATATTTGGGTCCCTGTCCTAAAAACCTGGTGGTTCTGAGCCCTTGTTATCCAGCCATAACTCCCTTGCTCTGTCCTCCTGTCGAGTACCCTGGAATTATAAGAAGATGTCATTATGCTTCTGGTAAACCCTAAGGACACTTGTCCGCAGTATCGGCTTTTTCTAGCTTAAGATATTCCTAGCAGAGTTGTGTGAAACAGAACCATTCCATTTTGACTTGCGTTTTAACGTTTTGATGGAACAGCATTTCATTTTGAATTTCATTTTGATTTGAAATCGATGTTCCATTTTGTTTTGTTGAAACAGTTTCGCTGTTTTGACTCTCTTTCTATGTTTCACCCATAGGCTATAATGGAGAAGCTCAAAACAGCCTATAACTTTATCATTTCCAGCCTGATTTAGATTAACCTTGCAGGAACGGTAGCCCCTTCTAAGGGCATGAAGTCTGCCAAGTTTCAGGGAGATAAGTGCAGCCGTTTCAGGGAAACTGCACCTCAAAGTTTTGAAAGCAAAATTCATGTCAC
>NW_017729027.1:15738986-15760813 GCF_001723915.1 Gavialis gangeticus
GACATTTCACCCATAGGCTATAATGGGGAAGCTTGAAATAGCCTACAACATTGTCATTTCCAGCCAGATTTGGATACAACTTGCAGGAATCGTAGCCTCTTCTGAGGGCATGAAATCTGCCAAGTTTCAAGGAGATGGGTGCTGAGGTTTCTGGTAAACTGCACCTCAAGCTGTGGACAAGCAAAACTCATGACATAGGTGACACTGTGTGCATGTTAAGGCACAGCAGGGTGAAAACCGCAGGCTTACTAGCCCCTGCTGGGGTCACAAAGCCTGTCAGCTATCAAGGAGATAGGTGCAGAACCCCAGAAGCCCTGCACCTCTGGTTGCTGACAGGCAAAACTGGAACACAGCTCAGTAACTGACACCAAAGCAGAAAGCAGGGCAGTTCAAACAATGCTGTCTTTTATGCAGTTTTTCCATCCCTTCCCCAGAGCACTGGGATTGGAAGGGACCTCAGGAAAGGATGACAGTCACTGGCCAGCTACACCGTCAATAATGAGAGCACTCCTTCCCCACCCCTTTCTTCCCTCTTCCTCCTCCCTCTCCTTACTTTAGTTTCTGTTTCCCTGCAGGCAAGCCCAGTTTGAGCTTTGAAACTCAAAACATTTTGAAAAATTTGAAACGTTTCGATATGCCTTGTTTTGTTTCATGGCTATTTCGGAGCTCTCTGTTTTGTTTCAATTTCACTCTTTTGACCTCGAAACAAGTTGAAACAGCGTTGAAACAAAATTGCTAGCAAAATTTCGCACAGCCCTTATTCCTAGGTTTTTTTTACTGTCATAATGTACCATGACAAATGATGCAGCATGTACCTTATTTAATGTATTTTAGCCTCATTATGGGTTAATGTGCTAGTAAAAGATGCTAGCAGGCACCTCATAACAATTTTATTCTCTTCACCTCCCAGTCCTAAATCGCAGCAGGGGCAGTTTAGGAATGTATTTATTGATTGGTGTATTTTTTTGGGTTGGGTGGTTTTGCTTTTCCCCTTGGAGTGTCCAGTGGAGCCCCTAATTCACACACCGCATGATATTGTTGCCCGCTTGGTGAAGCCAGGCACAGATAAAATGTGGGTTGCTCTTCTTGGGAAGCACTCTCTCTGCGCTGCTGGGTGCTGTCTCCTGGTGCTCCCCCCAACAAATGTACATGGTATCCCCTTTTCCCCCATCTCATCACAGGGGTGACTCTTGGGGTTTCCAGTGGAGCTGAGCCCCTAATATGCACACAGCAAAATATTGTTGCCCGCTTGGTCAAGTGTCTTGGACAAAGGTGAGATGCTCTTTTGGGGAAGCACTCTCCCTCCACTGCTGGGGGCAGTGTGGGCACTCCACCCCCTAAATTCCAGCACCCATAGGTTGAACTCTCTTTGTATGCTTTTAAAAAAAACAACTTCAAGCATGCTTGCAATTTTGCCTCAGACAACACATTCGTAAACCATGCAAGCACAGCTTATCTCTTATTTATTGGCCATTAATTGCCACCCTACCCATGCATCACATGCCCCATCCCTCACTTCCTCCCCACTTCCTTCCCATCATTGGTGTCACACTTGTGGTTTCAAGTACAGACCCCAATTCTCACACTGAAAGTAATTTTTGCCTGCTGTGTGAAGCCACTTTGGATGCTTACAGCCATCACTCTGGCCCAAAAACCCCATGCATGCATGCTCGGGAGTCTTCGGTGCACAAAGCAGGGGTACTATGTTTGGAAAACACCTCTCATAACCAGAATTTTTTTTTGCAGGTCTTGAAAGCATTTTTGGCTCAGGCAGAGGCATTGTATCAGTTATCCTATTTGCATGTCAATTCCAATTTCCTGCATCTCCAATTACTACGATTCAGGTGCGCCTGCCTAGGGTTTGTTGGTGTGCCTCACAGCATTAGCACCCTTTTCTTTTTTTCTTTCTTTCTTTCAAAATGGCTGCAAACAGGAGTTTTGCTCTGAGTTCTAAAAGCTTCTCCCTGTTTTGTGAACCTTTCTATTTCTCTTGTTTTGCTTTCCCTCCCCTAGACAGTCTGACCCCTTTCCCACTGTAGTCCCCTAATTTTCATTATTTTTTCCTGCCTTTTTCCCCCTTTTCTCAGCCCTTTATCCTGCAGTAACCCTCTGCTCCTCCCTGCCCCCTCCCTCAGGTTGTTTGTTTCCCTCCCTCTCACTGCAGCTTTTCTGCTGCTTATTGTTTTTCCTTCCCTTCCCTTCCCTTCCCTGCTACATTGCTTACCTTTCTCCTCTTCCCTGGGGCTAGTTTGTTTCCAGCTGCTTTGTTCCCTGCTGGCAGAGGGCTGTCCATCCCCCACCCCTCTGTTTCCTTGCAGTGTTAACCCTTTTTTTCCTGGAATGGCTAAAGGCAGCTCCTAGCTGTTCAGTGGGATGACAACCTCACTAACTGCCTGTGCCCTTATGCCATAGTTATAGGGCCAGTCTATAGACTGCTGCTTGGTAGCAAAGTTCCTGAGCTCCAGCATGTCCTACCTTTTAAAAGGCAGCTGTTTATACTTCTCAACAGGGAGGATTGGGGTTTGCCCCACTCCATGTCCTTCCTGTTTGATGGGCAGTGTTATGAGGTCTACCTCACCACTGGGGACACCTCATATTTTCACTGTGGTAGTAGGCCTCACCTGGCTACCAGGTACCCAAAGAAGCTGGGTGCAGCAGAGCCTCCTGCAGCTGTGCCTGATGATGGATCATCCACCTCTGGTGCAGCAGCTCTATTGGGAGGTGAGGAAGGGCCTTCCTCCTGGTTGCTCTGTTTCGTTGGAGTCAGCTAGCTCTGTAGCAGTGGACCTGGCCTCCCCCTTTCCTCCCCTCTCAGGGGAGGATTTAGCCCCTCCTGCTGGGAAGTGCAAGTCCAAGAAAAAAAGGGGTCTTCCAAAAAGGCCTCTTTATCCCTTCAAGACCTCCCCACTTTTAGGGGAGTGGAGGTTACTGAGCAGGGCCCTTCTCTGCCTGCCTCCTCAGCCCCCTCCCCTGACCCTGTAGTGCTCAGGGGTGACCTGAGAGTAGGGAAGGTGGTGGGGGAGTCCAACGGCCTTCCTTCCACCTCTCAGATCCTTGAGCCTGACGAGGTCAATATGAAGGTTGGACCTTCTGGGAGCCTCAACTGCCTGTGAGAGCAAGAGTGCCTAGACCACACGAGTGCCCCACCCAAAAGATCAGGGCTCAACAGCTCTTGGTGCCTGGCATGTATAGCTCCTTCTCCTCAGTCGGACCTTGATTTTGCCTCTGAGGATGAGTTGACAGAAATTTTCCACCAGGAGGTAGTGTCCCCCGATTCAGCTAAGGTGCCCCCCTCAATAGGGAGTGTCCCCACCCTAGAAGCAGAACCTGTTCCTGCTTCTGAGAAACCTCCCTGTGCTGGCTATTCTGTTGAATACCTCATTAGGTTTCTAGACCAGACCAAGCACCACCAGAGGGTTGCACAGTAAATGGTTTCCCAAAACCTGAGACATTTGTGATGTCCACTAAGGCTGCAGCAGCAGCGCTGCACTCCAGTCCAGGGATGCAGTGTTATAGTTTTTGCCTTAGCAAGCTTGCGGGTGATGTTGGGCACTTGTTACAAGAAGCACCAGCTCAGGAGTTGTAGGTCCAGTCTTTCCCTGGCCTGCATGTCTGCTCCTCTCTGCTGCTTCTCTCTCTTTTTTTTTTGGCTTTGCCTGTCCCCCCCACTTCTACACCCTTCACATATGGCTGCCACAACCTTTGATTCTCTTAATGCCAATGGCTGCAGAGACCCTATGAAGAGATGGCACTCTTTGATTTCCTGAACCAGAAAAGGCTGGACATAGCCTTTCTGCAGGAAACACACACCATTGCAGCTAATCAAGCTGACTGGCATGCTGCCTGGAAGGGCGGCAGTTTCTTGAGTCATGACACCTCCCCTGGCACAGGGGTTGCAATCCTTTTATCACTGACACCTGACTCAGTGGTAGCCCAAGGGGTTGTCCCTGGCCTCCTGTTCACCATTCATATCTTGCTTGCACAACATCGCCTCCTCCTAATGAACGTCAATATGCCTACTGCTGGATGAGAATGAACCACTTTCTTTGAGACCCTGGCTGACTTTTTGCAGAGCGCAGCTGATAGTGATGACCTTCTCCTCCTTGGGGTGGGAGGGGAGACTTTAATTGCACAGTCAATGCACGTCTTTACCGGAATGGGCCAGAGCCCCATCCATCCTTGGCCCAGAAGCTGTGGATGGCTTTGAAGGCAGCAGACCTTGTTGATGTCTGGTGCCATCTCCATGCCGATGCAAGGAAGTATACCTGGTTGAATGTGAGGAAATATACCATTGGGCTCTCTGTGGCATGCCTTGACTGCTTGTACATCACCAGGCACCACCTACCACTTTTGCACAGCAGCCGTATTACCCTGGCAGGACTATCAGATCACAGCCTGGTCTCTTGCATGCTGAGCCTACCCAGCAGGACACATTTCTGTGTACCCTACTGGTACCTCAACACTAGTCTTTTGCAAGACACTCATTTCTGTGGCTGCTTTGCTTGCAGATTAGAGTTTTCTGTCTGCAGTACAGGCAGTTGGCAACAAATGAGCTTTGCTGCCATGTTTGGGAGTTGGAGGTGGTTTGGTAGCCAGAACCAGAGGGGTTACTATCATGAGCAATAAATATATGCTCTTAGAGGCATTCGGCAATTGTATAAGCAGTTAAGATTAGCTGATGCAAAGCTTGCAAGTTTGCAACCTGCAAGTGGAATTTGTCTGTCATAATTTAACCAGTGTTGAATCTAACTGTTGCACTGATCGTGGGACCACTGAGCCCCAAAACTAAGCAGAGCTACAAGATTAGCTGATCTAACAGGTTTTTTTAAAGGTCAAGCCATAACAAGATCTGACCACTTAATATAATCAGCACATTCCAAGGAATCCAGGAATAAAAAACTGAGGATTTGAGCTTAGGCAGGTAATGCTAACTTCAAACCTCAAAGTAATGTGATGTAATTGGCTTATTAGGTAAACCCGAGTTCGGGCAGTAACCTGTCATCATAATGTCTAACACCTTTTGATCCCATAGGGTAACAGCTATAGGGCAAGATTGTGAGTGGCTCTAAAGCCAACAGATTAGCATAAGATAAGATATAAAGAAGCATGTATGTCAGGTGACTAGTATGAAGGACGGGACAGAAGGACCATCGCTGTACCAAGCCTGGACCCCGGACTCCCAGTGTGAGTGAGGACCGGATCCTGATCAAAGGACCTTCCTGGTGACCCCTCAGACAGTGTTGATTGGGGATGCCTGACTTCACTGGAACAACGTGGCACTCACCTGGCATAGAAGGACTGCCAATAAGTTGCCAACCCTCATGTGGGAACTCTTTGTCATTCGGTCTATCTGTTGTTATCATTCACTATTAGCCCTTTATTACTGTACTATCTGCTTGTTGTATTAACCTTTCTGTTAACTGTTGTATGCTAAGCTATAAGTAAATTTGCCTTTACTTTACTCCTGACTCGCCTCCTCGATCCCGAACCCAGCAGCCTCATGGCTGATACACCCACAGAGCCTAGCCAGCCTGTGTCCCTCTTGTGCACTGATTACAAGATCCTGAGCAAGGCTTTGACTAACTGGCTGCCCACCATTATGACTTTGATCATCAACCTTGAGCAGAGCTACTGCATGCTGGAAAGGACTATTCAGGAGAATCTGTTCCTGCTTCAAGACCTACTGATGGCTGCAGAATTCTTTGGTTTCAACATCGGGTTTGGCTCCTTGGACCAGGAGAAAGCCTTCGACTGGGTCCGCCATGACGACCTGTTTCAGACCCTTGAGGCCTTTGGCTTCGGGCCCATCTCCGCCTCTGCCCTCTGGATCCTGTATCAGGATATTTTGAACCTCCTCAAGGTGAAGGGCATGCTCTGTGCCCCATTCCTGGCCTGCAAGGGCATCCGCCAGGGTTGCCCTCTGTCAAGAATGCTGTGCACCTTGTCCATCAAGCCCCTACTCTACACACTGTGGTGGTGCCTGATTGGACTAATTCTTCCATCTGTCTCAAAAGGCTGTCTGCTGGTCCCATTGACAGCATATGTGGATGATGTGACTGTCCTCATTAGCACCCAGGGTGATGTCCAGTCCTTGGTCAATTGTCAACATGCCTATGAGCGTGCCTCTTCCACATGTGTGAAATGGACCAAGAGCGACACCCTCCTTCTCAGTCCTTGGGTCAACCCCCTCCCCCTGATTTGCCTCTTCCCTGGCATCAGGAGGGCCTCAAGGCCCTGGGGGTGTTCCTCAGGCCAGCGGTCTTCTCAGTACAGAACTGGGAAGACCTTGGTGTCAAGGTGTAGGCACACCTGCAGCAATGGTGCTGGCATCTCCTACCATGGGTGGGTCCTCATTGTTAATAACTTGATAGCTGCAACATTGTGGCACCAGTGTGCCATGTTGGACCCCCCGTTGGACCTGCTTGAGAAGCTCCAGAGACTTCTTGTGGACTTCTTTTGGGACGAGCATCATTGGCTCCCGAGAGCCATTCTTTATTTGCTGGTGGCTGAAGAGGGCCAGGGCTTAGTTGACCTAGTGGGCAGGGTGGTGGCCTTCTGCCTCCAGGTCCTGCAAAGGCTCCTCTACTGCAAGGACCCCTTACCCAGCAGCAGCTAGTTACTTTGTTTTTGCACCGGGTAAGGGGCCATGGTTTGGACAGGGAACTTTTCCTTCTGGACCTCACCCTCCTGGACTGGGGTGTCCTCCCACCCTTCTATCAAAGCATGGTGAGGTCCTGGTGATCTGCCTTCTGCCTTCTGCCCCAAGCCAGACATCTGTGGTTTCTGTAGTTACTGCAAGAGTCCCTGGTCCATAACCCAAACCTGCAGTGCAGGCAGCCTCACTTCTAGCAGCCTTGTTTACTCCCTCCTCTGATCACATACCATCCAGCTGGGATACCTCCTTGACATGACACGGTCAGCCTGATTGTCAGATGAGACTCTTGCTGCCTGCTTGGGCATGCGCTCGGTCTGTTGTGCTGCCCGCTTCCTGGGGGACATGAGGGCCACTCTGCCAGCAGATGTGGCAGCTGCCCTGGAGGACCACCTCCAGGCACAGAGAGCCCTCTCCACTGGGGATGTCCTGGATGAGCCTTTTCCACCAGTGCCCATTGTCCCAGTTGTGGATGGTGAACTGGGTGGTGGCCCCGGCACTTCATTGGCTCTTCCCATGCCTCCTGACAGCAGCACAAGAATCTGCTTCATCATGCTCCCCCAGAAGGCCCTGTATCTGTGGGTGATTCACGTTCACCATCCCTGCATCCTTGCCACTCAGCTCAACATGGTGTGGTAGAGGAAAATAGCAGTACCAGCGCTCATGCCAGCCCGCCCTGCATGGCGCATGCTTTATAAGGCCCCCATCTCCAAAAAGACCAGTGACCTCCAGTGGCAGCTGCTACATGGGCTACTAGCTACGAGCACTCTCATCCACCACATAGACCCAGCTGCATCAGCGGCCTGCCCCTTTTATCCAGAGGGAGTGGAGGAGCATCTTCATTATGCCTTTCTCAAGAGCCTCAGGAACTGGCTTGCTGAGGCCGGCTCAGATGATGCCCTGTGGCTCTTCCAGTTTTTGGTGCAGGTATGCCTGTCACTGGAGTTTGAGCATGCAGTCCTTCAGTGGACGGTGCCTGCCTTCCAGGCACATTGGGCAGTTAAGGGGTATGCACTGCAGTGTTGAAGGTGGCATTTAGTCCTCGCACTGTGATACTGCTTGCCCTTTCCTGGGCTAGAGACAGGGGTCTCAGCAGGCTGTTGTACTGGATATTTTTATTTTTAGACTGTGAGGGCAGGCCTTGCAGGCTGAAGCCCCAGGCTCTGTCTGTTGTACATGGGCTGCTGTGTGGACAGTGTTTTATTTTTTTGTTGGATTGTTACCCCCTTTTCCCCTTAATAAACCTTCATAAAAAGTCTAAAAAGTCTTTCTTTCTTTCTTTGTATTTTACACCTTTTACCTAACAACCTCTGTCTTCACACATCTTTCTTTTTTCAGGGCCTGCAGTCATGTACCTGCTCCTAGCCCCCAACTCCAGTTTTCTGTTAAAACTCCTTCCTTCTTAAGGCTCCTGCCTGACTCAACACCCCAACCCACCACAGACTAATCACCCTATGCCCTGCACCCACATCACCCCCTCCCCCCTGCAGGGAGGATGTCCTCTTCCCTTCCCATACCACCCCCCAGAGCTCTTTATTAACAAAGTATCCCAAACTGCTTCTCAGAAAGACTTTATTCAATCACAAACTAATAGGAAATACAAAATCAAATATAGTAACTATCCAGTTACATAATTACAGATCACATTCTCCAATGTGAGCAGCCACAATGTGTCACCAGGCAATTGCTAATCAGAGCCCCCCTTCTGCTGTTTGCCTGTATGTCTAACCCCCTGCCTTGCCCTGCTGCTCTCCTTCTATGTTTTGCAGATTCCCTTGCCTTATGTCTTGTTTCCAAGACTGACTTGTTCCCAAGACTAACGTCTCCCCTTGTCTCATAGATATTATGCAGCATACACGCTGCCACTATGAAAGAGGTGATGTTCTCCCAATCAATCTCCAGTCTGTAGTTAAGGAACCTCCAACAGGCTTTCAAGAACCCAAAGGCACACTCTATGCTCATGCAGCACTTGCTTAGGAGGTTGTTGAACAAGAATTTTTGTTGGTCAGTCACTTCCACCCTGTAGGGCTTCATGAGTCAGGGCAGGAGTGGGTAAGCCACATGAACATTTATCAGGGGGGGCACTGAAACACCCTGAATGACAACCTCCTCCAGTCCTGGGGGGCATATTGGCCCCTCTCCATCATCCCAGGTAGCGGTGAATTTCAAAACACACGTGACGCGTGGGCACTTACTGCCCATCCCATGTAAATGTTTGTAAATCTTCCCCAGTGATCCACTACAGCTTGGAGAGTGACTGAAGGAAAACCCTTCCTGTTCATGAATGACCGGTTGTTCTGGGATGGTTTTAGGACAGGAATGTATGTGCTGTCCAGTGCTCCCATGCAGTTTGGGAAGCCCATCACATGGAATCCTTCCACCACCGCCCTGGGGTTACTCAGACAGATAAATTTGTTTGTTGCCAGCTCCTGCAGCAGTGGGCATACCTCTCTGATCACATTCCCAGGAGCGCAGGGAGCCATGCCAAACTGATTTGCAATGTGGTGCAGGCTTTTTGGAGTTGTCAGTTTCATCATGGCCATGGCAACAAACTTCTCTGGGCTAATGGGCTTCTGCATGACAGTTGTCTGGCACTGAATGTGTGGTGACAGTATACTAACGATATGGAAGAAGGTGTAACTGCTCATTCATAAAGTCTCCAGCCACTGATCATCATTCCCAGTCAACATAACAATTCATTCCCACCAGTCTGAGCTGCTTTCATATTCCCATATTTGGCAATCCTTGCCCTTAATCTATGGCCAGCAAGCCAGTATAGTTTTGTGAACCCACAATTTATCTTTTTCCAAATATGACAGCATCTTGTACAGTTCCCTCAAGCACCTGCTCTTGGAGGCAGACATCCTAAGATGTCTTTGCAGGAGTTTTACCACATACCAGCCCAGTTCCATAATTTTCATAATTTCCTCTTCTATAACCAGATTTCTGTGATGTCAATTTTCTATGGCCATCAAGATTAATCTCTTCTTTCTCCTTAGTCCATCAGGACTCAAGGAAGCCATGGTCTTTAGCAACCAGGTCTTTAGCAACACACCCAATTCTGGCTCTGTGTCCTGGTCCCCAAAGGCTCCAACAGTCGTATATTACCATGAAAGCACTTGCATCTTTTACATGTCAATAGTTATCCAAACCAGATCCTGTTGCAATTCCTCCCTGCCTCTTTCCATCTTTGTGAACACAACTGGCAAAATTGCCATTCCTAGAAAATTCACAATCCTTCATTACCTTCTGCTATTTCACACCTGATGTATGCCACACACAACCCCTCCTCCCCTTTCCCCCTCAAATAAAAGGTATGCTAGGCTAGTCTTTTTTTTTGGAAAATTAACTGTCGCTTTTACACTCACGACCAAACCAAACCTCCTCCCCCCACCCCCGGCAAACACTATGTGGGGTTCCGTACCAAAATTAACGAGTACCTCACTTAATAGTGAGCGATTTTTAAAATTGTACCTGGGTCACCACACTGCTCACCCAGACAGGTCCCCCATTGCCAGCACCATTGCTCCTGACCCCAATGATATTAGTGGACCAGAAGCCACCTTTTTTTTTTTTACAGTGTTCAAATTAGGGTCTCCCCAGGACACCTGAGTTGTCGGGTTGTCAGTTGCCCAAGTCAACCATGGCACAATTAGGTACCACAAGGGGTGCAAGCTGCCATGTCTTGCCAGCACAACATCCCAGTAAACTACTCTCATCTCTGTCATCTAAAAGGTGACTCACTGCCTGCCTGTAGCCTGGTATCCTCCCCCCACCCCCCAGGGTGCAATGAACAAGTGTGCACAGTTTTTTGGCAGGAAGCAGCCTTCCTTGCACTGTTTCTCTATCAGCTCCCCTCCTTTCTGAACCCTGCATGCCTGACATTGGGCTGCCCCCAACACTGTACACTCTCAAATGGTCTGCAAATTTAGGGGTGCCACTTTGCCCAGCAGCCAACTTTTTTTGTGTTTTTTGTGCTTTCGCTGTTTGAATTAGGAGCTCCCCAGGACACCCCATCAGTTCCCCAAGTCATGGATGGTACATTTAAGGCACCACAAGGGATGTAGCCTGCCAAGGCTTGCCAATAAAACATCCTGTGTCTCACTGCCTGCCTGTAGCATAGCAGACAACTGTCCCCAGGGCACAGGTCGGGGTTTGCTTCCACAACTGGCATTAAAGGACATGGGCTATTCAACTTCTTCTATTTGGTGCAACCAAACCCTGCAGAAACCACATTGTAAAAAACATGATCGCCCTTTGGAAACTACTCATACGGGAGTTGGCTTGCTTGCATATCTAATGGAACTGTTTTTCTATCAAGATCAATTCTAACATGGTGGTATTTTCTCAGCTGCAGTGATTACTCACCATTTTTACCAATCACCAGCACAATAGTTTTTTGAATATACTCACAAAGCCATGCATGACTCACAAAACAAAAAACTGCTACAAATCTCTAGAGATTGCACAAATCACACAAGTAGTATTACTATGCATCTCTTTATAAAAGGTTCACAGGTATTAAGTCATTGGACATACATGTGAACAGGTCCTAGCAGTCTGTTCTGCAAACTCCACTCTCTCTTCTGCTCTCATCTAGCACACTTGCTGGTTCTGGAGGAGACAAAGAAAAAGCAACATTTTGAAGACATCCCAGATACTTCTTAAGACCGGGGACCAAACTGGGTTTATGCAGAAGTTGAGGCACTGATTGATATTTGGGGTGAAAGGAAGGTGCTCATGTGACTAGAAAACCAAAGAAATAAGTTGGTGTATGTGACTATCGAGAATCTATTGAAGGAACATAGCTATAATCGAGACTGAGAATAGTGTGGAAGTAAGAGCAAGTCCTTAAAGTGTGCTTTCCATCATGTTAAGGTCAATAATTGTTCTATGACAAGTTGGCTACCATCCTTAAAAGAGATGCTGCACAGGTTTGCATGAATGAGTTTGGGACAACAAGTTTACAACCCGAGGAGCCTGAAATCATATCCACACCTCTCTGGCACCACAGTATATGGGCAGCCACTTCCAAAACTGGATGCAATCAGTCTCAGTTAGTGACAGATGAATGACCTCAGTTGGGTCAGCTCAAAGGACAAGTTTGGCACAGAGCCAGAAATGAGCTTGTCCTCTACTACTGTCGCCCCACACATTTTGGCACCAGATTCACAGGATGATGATCAGCAGGGGCTCAGAAACCACTCTTCTGTTCATGAGGATGACAATGACTCTGACTCCACCAATATTCCCACCCAGGAGTCTTCAGGTTTCCAAAACAGATCGTTCAGTTCTGTGCTGGAAACCCCACAAACCTCGCGCCCAGTCACTTGTAAGTTATAGCAGTGGCATTAGAAATCATGCTATAATATTAGTGCCACACATGTATTTAGTCTGCTGGTTTGGGGGAGGCTGCTCGCTTGTATTAACTAGATCTCAGGTACTCCCTGCTGGGTGCTTCCTGGTAGCTGTTTTTCCAAGCAGAGGGGTACCAGGTACAGCCCACTGAGCTGGTGGTGGACAGGTCGATGTTGGTGGTGGATGGGTCGATGTCGACGTGGGAGGGTGTGGGCAGTGGAGTCCCCCAGGGCTCGGTTCTTGGGCCAGTGCTGTTCAACATCTTTATTAGCGACCTGGACGAGGGTGTTGAGAGCACCCTATTCAAGTTCGCTGATGACACTAAGCTGTGGGGTAAAGTGAATACACCGGCAGGCAGGGACCGCATCCAGGGAGACCTGGATAGGTTAGAGAAGTGGACGGATCTGAACAGGATGCGGTTCAACAAGGACAAGTGCAGGGTGCTGCACCTGGGGAGAGGGAACCAGCATTATGGTTATAGGTTAGGGGCTGACCCTCTCAGCAGCACAGGGGCAGAGAGGGATCTTGGAGTCAGGATTGACTGCAGGATGAATATGAGTTGCCAATGCGATGAAGCAATAGGCAGAGCCAACTGCACCCTGTCATACATCAACAGGGGCATCGCTAACACGTCCAGAGAGGTCTTGCTTCCCCTCTATGCGGTGCTGGTCAGGCCACCGCTGGAGTACTGTGTCCAGTTCTGGGCGCTGCACTACAAGAAGGACGTGGAGAACCTGGAGAGGGTCCAGAGGAGGGCCACTCGTATGGTTGAGGGTCTCTGTGGCCAGCCCTATGAGGAGAGGCTGAGGGACCTGAATCTCTTCAGTCTCCACAAGAGGAGACTGAGGGGGGATCTTGTGGCTGCCTACAACCTTATCAGGGGCCAGCAGCAGGGACTCGGGGAAAGTCTGTTCACCAGGGCCCCCCTTGGAGTCACCAGGAACAATGGCCACAAGCTGAGGGAGGATAGGTTTAGGTTAGATATTAGGAAGAACTACTTCACTGTAAGGGTGGCCAGAGCCTGGAATAGGCTTCCCAGAGAGGTGGTGCTCTCACCTTCCCTGGAAATCTTCAAGAGGAGACTGGATAGGCACCTGGCTGGGGTCTTATGACCCCTGCCACCCCCAGTGATCCTTCCTGCCCATGGCAGGGGGTCAGACTAGATGATGACTAGATGAGTCCCTTCCGACTCATTGATTCTATGATTCTATGATTCTATGAGCTGGAGGATACCATTGAGCTGTAGGATATGTTGCGACTGTTTAGAATAGCTTGGTGGTGGGCTTGATATCATAACACAGGTGGGTGGTAGTGGGGGGTCTGCTTGGTAATTCTTGCCAAGGGTGTTCTGTTAAAATATTTTAAAATGGCATTCCTGATGTTTTAAAATAGCCTTAGACCTCATGAGAACTTTCTTTTTCTCTTTGCTATAGCTACGGCTAGTACTGCAGCTGTGGTTCCTAGTTCATAAACAGCAAATGATAATGCTGAACATCAACATAATTACAGGACAAGGCAAAGAAAAACTAAGGAAAGCATTCTTCAGCTACTGGCAGAAGCATCCCAAAACATATCTACAAGCAGTGATTGAATGGCAAGTGACATTAATGATATCTTTAATTGGCTATTGAGGTGGGAGGAAGCCAATTTCAATTTTATGCCAGATTTAGGCTTAAGCAGGACTCAGTGTCAGATTTAGGCTTAAACTACTTAAGCTACAGTTTAGTGCCTCACAATATGAAGGGCCTCTAAATAAGAAAAAGAACCTGACTCAATATCAAGTTTTATAATAATCAGTAGATAAAGTAGATAAAGAAGATATGAGAAAATGACTCTCTAAATACGGACATTTGTATTCTAGTATGCAAAATATATATATATTTGATTATTTTTATTGTATGGGGCCTCATAAACTGGACATGGCTTAGGGCCTCAGCATGTTATAATCTAGCACTGGCAGGACTACTGAAATCTTACAAATGGTTGAGCATTTCCATAAGGAGGCTGATCATAGAGGGCATCTGGAGGCAAGGTTTAGACAGAAGCTTTTAACACGTTTTGCCAATGGCAATACTACTGAGAGCAACATTGAGAATAGGCCATTTCAACCCACTGTGCATTCTCTTCCAAAAGAGAACCGTGCCTCCTCTATCCACAAGAGGAAAGCACCAGTACACTTCAGGGATGAATGGAAGGAAGATACAGAGCAGGCCCGAAGGGGCAAAAGTGCGGCATCTTGTGGGGCACTAGGTTCTCATCCCTAAAAAGCATGATTGTATCCAAAGCTGAGTGACATCCTATTAGAATTTCTAGTCCACAAGCAGTCATCAGTGATCAGGCTATAACGGTTCTCTAACTTCTAATTACCTTTTATTACTATGTAGTCAATGCATGTACCTTTTTCAGTTTTAAGTAACTAGGGATATATGTCAAAATGGGTGATGGGATTCTGTAGTACTCCCTGTGGTTGTGCACTTTGTTAAGCAATGCTCCCTCATCTGCTGTCACCTAAGCTTATGAAATCACATCAGCTTTCTATCTTTCACGTCTCCTAAGATTGATGGCTGGGAGTGGGGAGAGGTTAGGAACTTGGACATTTGAGGTTAGGTTTACTCCCTATCTGTTACTGTTACTATTTGTTTAAATATTTTATTAGTGCTTGTGAAATTGTCAATGAAAGAAAGTTCACAGAAGGACTTTGGCAACTGTGTAGAACTGTTTACTTCCAAACAAGAAAAAGTGTAAATTCCCTTTTAAACCCACCTCTGTTAATTCTCCAAAGAGTACCCATCCCAATTCTTGCCCCTAGTCCCCAAATAACGTAAATCCCTTCCCCTGAGACTCAACAACTCAACACATCCTGGTGCTTTCTGCTGATATCTCCCTGGCAAAGCTGCAAGTGAAGAGTGGCCCAAAATTCCTTTAACATTTCAAGGCTTCATTGCAAGTATCAGACTTCACCCAGCAGCCAAAAATTTCATTTGTTGTTCGAATTAGGGAAGCCCCTGGCCATCCCAACACCCCAAAAATTCCCCAAGTCTTGGATGACACAGATAGGCAGCCCAAGGGCTGCACCATGACAGAGCTGAGCAGCACCCTCGAAACACCTCCCCAACTTTGTCACCCTCTAGGCAGAGGTTCCCCACCAGCACCCACCCTGGGTTTATGTGGATGGGGTGATTGCTCCAAGCATGCAAAGTCACTTTGCCCAGTGGTAAAACACTTACACTGATCTTTGAATTAAGGGGTCACCATGGGCATCCCTACAGTTCCCCAAGTCATGCATGGCACAGGTCATCAGGCACTCTGAGGGCTGCACCATGCCAGTGCTGGTCAGCAAACCATTGCCAAGCCTGTTCTTTCCTTCCTCAGCTCTTCCTTGCCTCCACTTTCTTACAGCCCCTATTGCAAACCCCTCGAAAAGGACTTTCTCTCAGCGTAAGGTCCTCTAGGTGCCTCAGCAATTTAGGGTGTCACGTGGGATTTTGAAGAGTGTGGGCTCTGCTGCAAGGCAATGGGAGGTGCCCATACCAGCGCTGCCCCAGCACCCTCTGACACCCCAGGCACGATGCACCCCTTTGGGCTTTCCAATGGGCAAGTGAGCTTCACACCCCCGCCCGTCAGCCTTAGTGTGGTTTGGGTGTTAGGGTCACCCACCCACCCCAGTGCTCAGCCCTGCAGGGCCCCCATTGCCAGCCTGGCTCCCCTTCTGATACGAATCACACCAGTGGACCATGGCATTGTCTCCTGATCACCCCACACCAAATGGCTCAACCCAGGACTGACCTGGCTCTGCCGGACTGTTTGGCACCCCAGACAAAGATACTTTCTGCACCTGCCAGCCTGCACATGGTTTTAGTGGGAAGCCACCAGCCCTGGTCTTTTGCCATGCCAGCACCCTGCTTTGGGTTTGCAGTAGCCAACGGTACCTAAGCTGTGATGGTGTGCAAATTCTAGAGTACCTGGGGTCCCCTGTGAGTGGCAGACCATGTCTGGGAAACCTAACCCTTCCAGGTTCACCCTAAAAACATCTCCCCTACAGACGCTCTGTCACCCTGTAGGCAGAGGTGCCCCTAGCTCCCACTCTGGGTTTATGTGGATGGGGTGATCACTTCAAGCATGCAAAGTCACTTTGTCCAGTGGTCAAAAATTTACACTGCTCACCGTGGGCATTGTCAAGGAAAATTTTGATTGAATGCTGCCAATGCAGAGAGAATTAAAGCTGACATGCGCAAGACAGGCTCATGGAATTTTCCATTGGGCTCACCCAGCATGTGTCCCCTGGGCGACCCCAAGAGCTGTCAGTCAGGCTGACCTACTTTTCAGCCCTGCGCATGCTTGGTAACAGTGGAGAGCTCAGGCTCACACATGCTCAGTCAGCTAAGAGCATGATGTCATTCGGCTAGAAAGTTCTTTGAGGGACACATTCTAATTGGCCACCAAATTGTTATAAAAGGTTAAGGAGCCCCTCCCTCGGGGGGAGATCCGTTCAACTGAGGACAGAGGCTACTCCGTAGGGACTGTCCCTCAGTTAGGTCTCCTCCAGCGTGGGCTCTCGCTGCTTTTCGTACCTCGGTCTGTTTGCATTGATTGATTCTCTGGTTACTGGACTGTTCTGGCTTGGACTCTGACTTCGCTTTCGGATCACCCTCAAAACACTGACGACGACTTACCTGGCTTTCGACCTCGGAAATCACCTCAGCTATCCGATCGTCCTTCGGGACTGGCGTCACACCTGACTATCTTCAACGAGTTACAGTTCATTGTACTGTATGTTAGTTCACTCCTTTTATGAGCCGTTGACCAGTCCTAGGACTATTGAGCCAGGCAGCCGCCCCTAGCCTCCGGGTTAGATAGCAAGGGCTTGGCTCAAGAACCCTGTGGACCAACGGACCCCTGTGTTGTTGTTCGTTCGTCACACCACTGTAACTGAAGAATTACGTTGCCTACGCCTCAAAAGCGTAAGTTGAATAAACCCTCTTGTTTAAGAAACCATCACGCTTCCGTGCCGCTCAGTACTCCATTGCCAAAAACTCCCGCCTGTCCACTCCAATTGCTACCACCCGGCCGCCCCACCGTGACCACGACCGTGAGCTTGGCTCGCCAGCTCCGGGGCCGTGACAGGCATCCCAACAGTTTCCCAAGTCATGCATAGCACAGGTAGGCACCCACACCAAAAAATGCATAGAAAACCATTGTCAAGCCTGGTCTTCTACGGGAATTCACACTGCCCATGGCAGCACCTGCACCCAGTGCCAGCCATCATCACCACAACCCCAGCACACCCCAGCACACCTTGCAATTACAAAATTCACAGTAGTGTTTGCACAGAGCAAGCATATAGTGGTATTTCTGCAAAATCAACATCTGTGTTTGGCACCAAATTTTGCTACTGATGCCTGCAAAATGTAGTGCTTTGCTGCATCTGACCTTCCTATGGATAGGTCACTCAGAACTGTATAAATTGATGCCCCAGCACACTTGAAGTACACCCACACAGCAGAGATAGCTGAGGAACATCAGAAGACCAAGTGGATGGCAGCAAAAAGGACTAGAGTAGCATAGACCATGCCAGAAATTAAGAGCCTCATGGGTGTACTGGCACAACTAGAGATGATTCGTCAATTTGTGATCTGCCCGAAAGCAAACTGGCACATATACTGCGACATATCCAGCAGAATGGTGGACTGTGACCACAAAAAGTCACCAAAGCAGTGCTGTGTCAAGGCAAAGTCACTTTGCGGTAAATTCCACAGAGATGTCACTAGGGCACAGCTCATGGGCACACCAGTCAAGCACACAGTAATCTATCAATACATGCATCAACTTATGGACATGTTGGAACAATGGACATCCACAACCGCTAGCACCAGGGCATCCTCTCCCCTGGGATGCTCCAGTAGTGGCAGCATCTTTCCCACCACACCAGCCACAGGCACTGGTATCAGTGACTCCAGTTCAGAGTGCAATGGTGCATGTGGTGACACATCCTGTGTGGGCTCTGAGCACCAGGAGGAGAGACCTGGGACCTCCAGCTCCCCACAAGGTATGTTACCTCAGCTGTACTAATTTGGAGGGTCTTGTGTGGGGTGAACTGGGCAGGGCATGCCAGTGTTATTTTGCTATGGCATTAAAAAGCCACTGTTGATGTCATATGTCAAAATGCAGAGCATAAAACCAGGTGCTATTAGTCTGCTCTTTTTTGAGGTTCTACTAACTCATGGTTTTGAGTTGGCACTCTCTGAAAACCTTGAGGGATGCAGACACTCACAGACAGCTTTGGCAATGTTGAGAAAGCTATGTTTCAGAAAGAGTTCTACCTTTCAAAAAATGATTATTGTTCAATCACAAGTGTTTCATGTTACAGCTCTGATTGCTACCCCTCCCCTGAGAACAATTAGGAGGACCAACAGGGCTGCTGATCTGTGAACTGATCGAATAGTGAAGAGCCTGAACAAATGCACAGAATGGATCAAGGAAATGGTCTGACAAGTTCACCAGTCTGTGGGAAGTGTCACTGGAGTGCTTTGGGAGATGAAATGGAAAAACAAAAAGAAGTAATACACAAAACTGACAGGATCTACAGGTCCCTGCTGGCATGCTGATCACCATTCTGGTGCTGATGATCAGCAGAGAAGTGTCACCTTCCCACCTCTCAACTTCCACACCAAACTGCCCAACAAGGTTTTCACGTATCCAACCACTTCCAAGTGACATGTCTCAGCCCTGATGAGTGAGCAGATTGCTTCTGGTCTTCCAATTTGTCAAGTATGATTGCAACATGCTGTAATGTTAATTAATAGCAATACATTGTTTCTGGTGCTCCCAGACTTAATGTATTTGAGAAACATTCTCTAATGTTAATTAATTGGCAACCACTTGTTTAAAGCATTAAATAATGACCCAAGCTGTTGCCTCAATTTCTCTGTCTGTGTGGGGTGGGGGAATTGTTTGTCTCTTAGCCTGTGTGCCAGGGCTTCTGGAGCTTGCCTGAGCTAGTATTTCCCTTTGGGATGCTGGTTTCCTGATTATTACAAATGAATAAACTTGTGTAAATCTTTAATCATACAAAGGTGTCTTTGCAGAGTGGTTGGTCCCTTTGACCCTGTTCCCTGTGCAAGATGGGGGAATTGTATGTCTCTGGGCCTCTGTGCCAGGGCAGACTTGCCCGAGATTGAGGTGAGCAGCTAAAATTTGACTTTTTTACTGTTTTGGTGAATTGAAATGTATAACTCATTAATAATACAAATAACTTCCAAGGGATGCTACAGTTCATGTTTTTAACAGAGAAGTATGTGCAACTTTATTCAGTTTAACCTGTTCAAGATACTCCCTCTTCCTTTATACCAACCTGTCTTGCCACAGCAGTTTTTCCTGACGTGGAGTTCACAATCCAGCCTGGGTGCAATAAACTAAAATTGGTACAGTAAATTGTGTTCAGTAAGTTTTTTTATACCCTGTCTTGAATAAGCTGAAGTACCTCATTTTTAAAAAAATGTTTAAGTGGAAAGTGATGTAATTTCTTTATGATTATGTAACTTATATTAAAGAAATCACTAAAGATTAATAATGTCAATGACGAATATCTGACCTTTTCTGGTTTATTGCTGGTTTACTATCATGAATTTAAACTTATGTATGACACACGAGGAAAGGAAGTTGCTTTAGGAACCCCAAGAAAAACCCCAAACCAGCAACATGATGGAAGAGGCTAGGGTGGGAAGGGGTAGAATTAGACTCCTTGGGGCTCAGTCTCAGGGGTACCTCTTATGCCAATGGGCAAAATGCCTGAGAGAACACTGGGGACACCCTGAAACTAGCAAACAAGCAAGGATGACAGACACCAGGGTGCAACAACCCTTGGATAGCCCTGGGCAGTACTGAGGGGTGGCAAAGCGTGCATAGCTGTTCAGGGCCACCCCTGGCAAAAAGGTGGGATGGTTATGGAAAACTGACTAGAGGAGCACAGTTGTGAATGGCCAGCCATGGAATAGGTGCTATACAGACAAAGATGGGATGTTCCTTTTCTGGAAATGTGAAAGGCTGGCTTGGCCAGCCCTCACCTGCAGGGAACTCAGGAACCCATGAACTGGCAGACAGGTAAAGAGTCTGCAGTGCTGAGAGCTGCAGGGATCTGGAGTGGACACTGTCAGGGGTGTGGGGTGCAGAAAATGTTTGCTGAGTGGGACGGTGGACAAGCAGCTGACGTTGTAGGGACCCCATGCTGTGTCTTCTATGTCTTGGGGACTGCATAAATGTTCAGGGAAGCAAAATGTTAGGAGGAGGAGAAAAGAGGCTAGGGTGGGGTCCTGGGAAATGGAAGCCGAAGACAGCCACAAGGGGAGGAGGGAAGAGCTCAGGTTTCAATCATCTAATGTGAAGGTAGGTGGGGGGAAACAGGAAAGAATCCCATAATATGAATCAGGAGACAGCTTGGGGCCTGCTCATGAATTGTACCTTTGTGCCTGGTGGCTGAAGGCACTTCACACCTCAAAAGACTAATGAATGGTTGCTGATGACCAGCACTTAGCCCTTTACAAAGGCAGTAGAACACACCCTAGATCATCTATCATAAAGCATTGATAATAACACCACGGAACAGAAGAACTGAACACAGATCTGCCAAGCCACAGAATGAAAGACCCACACTATGGCTTTCAACAGAGGCATTTGGGAAAAGTGGACAAGGTGGATAAACTGCCCCCAATGTTACCCAAGTCCTCTTGGGAACAGAATGCATTGACCACTGCCTCGGGCATGGGCACCCACGCCTCCACCCTTACCCACTCAACAGCTGGTATGGATAAGACCACCCACAGTATTTATGGTACATACGACTGTGTACATGCTCCTGCCCCTCCCCCTCGCCAGCACTGCATGAGTTGGAATGCTCTGGATGCCAGCTGGGGTTTGGGAACCAACACTGAGAGTGACAGTGCAGGATATTGGTAAGTTTCCCAATGGTGGGGTACTTTTGAAAAAGCCAATGATTTTTAGTAGAAATGAGCTAAATGCTTAACATCATCTCCTCTGTCAGCTGTTCCTCCCCCTGCCACAAGCAATGCTGCGACACAGACAGAGGAGCAATACTATCAATCAGGACACTGATTGATTACATAGGCATTTAATATGAAATACTTGTAAAAATCGAAGTTATGCAATTCAATTGTGTAGGCTGAAAAGAAAGCCCAATTATTTCGATTCTTTCTTACTTTCACATGTACTACCTACACATTAATACTGAGGACCCACAGTAGAGATTTCAAATTTGTCTTTTGACAGGAGTGAAAACAAGAAAGGCACTACTGTTTACTGATCTATTATTTGAGGACCATTGTTGGTTCTTTGTTTGTTCTTTTGTCTGTTTGTTTCACTGATTGAATTATTGATTGATGTTTTTTAGTTTAAATTCTGCTGTTAAAATTTTGGATCTGTATCCCATAGTTTCATAGATAGTAGGGCTTGAAGGGACCTGAGCAGATCATCAAGTCCAACCCCCTGTCATGGCAGGAAAGAGTACTGGGGTCAAACGACCTCAGCAAGGTGATTGACTAGCCTTGTTTTAAACACCCCCAGGGTAGGAGCCAGCACTGCTTTGCTTGGAAATTGGTTCCAGATCCTAACCACCCTAACAGTGAAATAGTGCCTCCTGATATCTAGCCTAAATCTACCCTCTGCCAGCTTGTGACCGTTATTTCTAGTCACTCCTTGTACTGCTCAGGGGAACAGGGACTCCCCCAGTGCCTGCTGGTCCCCCTTGACTAGTTTGTAACAGGCCACTAGATCCCCCCTCAGCCTTCTCTTGTGGAGGCTGAAT
>NW_017729027.1:15765813-15766750 GCF_001723915.1 Gavialis gangeticus
TTAATGAGAATGGGGTGAGAGACAGTGTTGAAGGCCTTCCAAAAGTCCAGAAAGACTATGTCCACTGCTACCCCTGCATCTAAGGATTTGGTGACCTGGTCATAGAAGGCCACCAGGTTGGTCTGACAGGACCTGCCTCTAATGAACCCGTGTTGGTTGCCCCTAAGCACAATCTCCCCTGCTGGCCTCTCATGGACATGCGCCAGAATAATTCTCTCAAAAAGCTTACCCAGGATTGAGGTAAGACTAACTGGCTTATAGTTCCTCGGGTCCTCCTTCCTCCCTTTTTTGAAGATGGGAACCATACTGGCCCTCTTCCAGTCCTCTGGCACCACACCCGAGCACCACGAGTGCTCGTACAGCCATGCCAGGGGTCCCGCAATGACCTCAGCTAATTCCGTCAGCACTCTGGGGTGGAGATTGTCCGGACCAGCTGATTTAAATAATCCAGCCCCTCCAGAAGTTCCCTGACTAGATCCTCAGTGACCCTTGACCTAGGTGCGCTTCCCCTGGGGTCTGAGGGGGACCCTGTGGGGGGGCTGATCTGGTCCCTGCTCAGGAAAATGAAGGCAAAGAAGTTGTTAAATAGGTTAACTATTGTTTAGCAGTTGTTTGTGTGCTGCAAAAAAAGTAATGCAAACACCGGGAGAACTGTTCAGACTCTGGGTGAGGTTTTTTGGGTTTTATAAGCAGCAACTGGGAAAACATTCATTTTCCCCCTTTGGGGGTGAAGCCCCAAAGTTGCAGCAGGGCCAGCCATGGTACTGTGTGCATGGTTCAACTGTTGGCCTGACCATGCTATGAAGAAAGGCTACTTTGCAGGGGTGCGGTGTGAGCAACCTTTTGTGGTGCCCAGGGGAATGCCTGATGTGAACATCGGGAGAAATGTTTGGGCACTGGGCAAAGTTTTTGGGGAAAACATGCATTGTCTCGGGGG
>NW_017729027.1:15766939-15768092 GCF_001723915.1 Gavialis gangeticus
GGGGGGGGGGGGGGGGGGGAGCCCCAAAATCGCAGCAGGGCCAGTCATGGTACTGTGTGCATGGCCTGACCATGCTGTGAAGGAAGGAGTGAGCTGCAGAAGTGTGGTGTGAGCAACCTTTTGGGGGGTTATGGGGAGCACCTAAGGCAAACACCAGTCCAAAAAATAGTATTTTTTATTAACCTGAACCTTGAATTGCCTGACTAGTAAAGGTTTGCAAGAATTGCACCTGGTGTCTAGTAGCTGCATTGCAACCAAAATTCCATGGATTTCTGAGTGAAGCCAAGCAACACCTGGTAAAGAAACCATGGCGGAGCACGGAAAATCCCATTTTTGGCTGTATCTCATATACAAGTTTAAAAACTATTGAGTTAAAAATAATCCCCTTGGCACAATTTCCCAAGCTAAAAATAAAACATGTTGGAGGTGGTTTAATTTACCACAATAATTGGAAATCTACCACAATAAAACCAGGTCAAGATGCATCTCCAAGCTAGTGAAATGGCAATTTTTGCCACCATTTCATGAGGTGTATCTTGGTAACACGTTACATGGACAAACACCCTAATTTATTAATTTCTGAATGTCTGGGTACAAAGAGATGTCACATTTGTCCTGGAGGAAACCATTTTCTCACTGGACAAAGTGTGATCATTCACTTCTCCCAGGATAAACCCTAAAAAGCATCATGGGATAAGAAGCACTAACAGTTTGTCTCAGGACATAGCAAAATGTTTCTGAAAGGTTGTCTGGGGATTGCATAATTGAATCAATGGCAGAAAAGTGGCAGTGCATTCAATGGCTCACTTAACTTTAATTGGAAGGGTGATATGTGCACATATCAGTCCCGCAAGTATTCTATTCTGGGACATACACAAACACAACTTGTTCCAGGGCAAATGCACTGTCTGTTCCTGGGACACAGGTTGTAGCTGTGTTGGTCTACAGGCAAAAGCAGTCAGAACTCTTTGTAGAGGCAATATCTTATCTTAGACCAACTAGATAAAGACATTTTGTTGCAACTACAGTATAACCTCATAAATCCGACATGCTTGGGACTGAGTATCTGCTGGAAATTTGAAAATGCCGAATTTTTTATACCAATATAGCGGCCGGTCAGGGAGCGGGGCAAGGCGGGTAGTGGCGGCTGAGC
>NW_017729027.1:15768243-15773063 GCF_001723915.1 Gavialis gangeticus
GGGGGGTGGGGGCGGCTGAGCCCCCGCCATATGTAGAGCAGTGACACAGGGTGGTGAATGGCAGCAGCAGTCGCTGTATGCAAGTTTCCCCCTCCACGTGCAAGAGGGTTGTGGGGAGCACTGGCCAGTCCCAGAGCAGCAGGGGGAAGTGCTGGATTTTTGATAATTGTGGATTTTTTATATCTGGATTTATGAGGTTATACTGTATCTAGTTGGTCTAATAAAAGATATTACCTCTACTAAGAGTTCTGACTGCTTATGTCTGTTCCTAGCCTTTTAGTAAATTAAAGTCTTGGTTTTGTTCACTGTGGTTGGCAGAGCTGTGGCTTTCATTATCTGGATAACTAATAGGTATTCATGAATCCCAATTTTTTCATGGATATTACCCTAAATACTTATATGTATCAACATTCTTACTAGAAATATACTAGCCAGCTTAAAGAGTATCACTTATTTGCCAAATGGAGATCAAAAACAATACTTTATGACCTAGACAACCAGTCACACAAGATTACTGGTGAAAACAGACCTTTACAGCTAATCACCAAACACTGCTAATTCAATACCCTAGAATAGAATACTGCCTACCACTCTCAATTATATAATAAAATAGGAAGTGGGATGTGTTCAGCACTGCCTTCACTAACTAACATACACAGGGATGTGTACATTCAAAGGCCTGGGGATGACAGCTGCAATGGGGCTGCCTGCATTTCTCTTTTACTCTACTGATTACCATTTCTCTATCTGGTGGTTTAATTAAGACTTGGGGACTTTGACCATGTCGTTGATAGTCTCTTATTGAGGAAAAAATCTGGCAAATGAACAGGACAGTAGCTTATCCAAAGGGGAACAGGCTTTGACCCCATATAGTTCAAACATTTTAACTTTACAAGCTTTAGCAGCTCAACCAGCAGGGATGGTAGGAAACCCAAGCCTATCCTGTCTTCTTTATACCAGTTCAAGGGTATTGCATAAAACAAAGTCTATTCAGTAGTGCTTCCTACCCTCAGTGGTAGCTTTCCCCACTCATATCCTGTAATCCTCTAATGCA
The DNA here is from genome assembly GCF_001723915.1 of Gavialis gangeticus. Lineage (NCBI taxonomy): Eukaryota > Metazoa > Chordata > Crocodylia > Gavialidae > Gavialis > Gavialis gangeticus. The sequence continues at coordinate 15,769,298 of NW_017729027.1, forward strand.
GCTATTAAGGTTGCAGCTATTTCACTGTTCCTGAAAAAAGACCTGTCTCCCAAAGTTCCCTTTATCTCTGAGCTGCAGTCTATTAGTCCCTTCCACTGTTGCAAGGCCAGAAATCAGCCTCAGCTGAGGGGCATTTGATTCCCCCTTTAACTCATGAGTGGCTATAATAGCAATAGGTATAACAGTGGGAAAAAAGGAGCAAAACTTACTGAATTATTGCAAACTTATTTACTTTGCATAGAAACTTCCATTTATTATTTTATTATGACAAGTTAACCATGAATGACAAGCAGTCAGAAAGTAATGTACTATACTAAGCTCTCAGACACTAAATTTATATGTGGAATTCATTAGAATTCAGGATAAGCATTCAATGGAAAGCCCATCTGTGAACGCCAATGAACATGACACAGTGACATGGAATCCAAATGGAACATCTGGTAAACTCAAGACTAAGTTCAAAAAGAAACAGGCTATGATTAGCTTTGGAAAAATAAAAAAATAAAATTAACATGAATAAAAAGCAGTCTTCCAACAGATGACTCAATAGAAAATACGCACTTCATTAACATGCATTCTGTATAGTAAAAAGCTGTATAGTGGAGGGAAAAAAACTTGTTTACATTCATTAAGAATGAGCTAACAGCACAGAGTATCAGAAAGAAATGAAGGGTGGCTTCAGTTCCCTAATGAACCCCACATAATTTCATATGATAATTCAGTTAATTTCTGTGGTTATAACATTATGAACACAAGTATTCTGTTATATATGTGCATGCATGCATGCACACAGACACATTGACCCCCAGGGCTAGGGACAGAAATTACACATAAACTGGTATAAGTGATCGGAAACTGGTTCAAATTTGTAACACAACAGACGTTCAATGCACATAAACCATTTTCAAAATGGCTGAAACCAGTTGAGATAAACCTGGATGGATGTAGTAGCAGACTTAACTGATTTAGGTTAAATCAGTTTATTGAACTTCTGTCCCAGATCTTCTGCCCCAGATCCCCTCCAGATTCAAGTTAACTCACCATCCCTGAGCGTGTTTTGTACCCCTCCGCCCGCCACAAGCCCCCCCTCACAGGGTGGGCAGGCTAGCTTGGCCCAAGCTGTCTGCTCTAGCTGAGCAGGGAGGTGTGCTCTAGGGTCCCCTGATTTCTGGCCTTGGCCACTGTAGGTATCTGGCTGCACTGTCGGAATCAAAGGTGAATGACTGTTCACTTGCTTATCAGTTCAACTTATGGAGCTTAAACTAACCTGCAAAGATCGAATGGCTTCAGCCTTGGGTTTTTTGACTGCCTGTACTTAGCCCAGGTGATTTTATTTACTTCAGAAGCATTATTTTAGGAAAACCACAGTGCAATAGCTCATTGACTACTGATCCCAAGTAATGGAACATAAATTGGACTAGTTTACATGAGTGTGGTCAGCGACGACAGGAATTTTAGGATTGTTTAGCACTGAGATGGCAAACACAGTCTTTACATAAGCAGTTCATATTCAGTTGTCCATTATTGAAACTTAAAACGATGTTGCCAATGGACATCACTCCCCCACAATAGATATCATCACTCTCAGCCTGAGATAACTTTACTCGCTGCTAGCCAGAAACATAAACATTTGCTGACTTTCTTTATAGGAGCGCTGCTCTGTATACAATACACTTGAAGTTACATTAAAAATGTCAGAAATACATAGATTGCCTTTGTTTCCTTTTTCTTTTCCTCCATAAAGACAGGCAGACTGTCTGCTGGGAAAGCAGCTCTTATTGAAAAATTAAGGGTTTACAAAATGTCTAGTTTATACAATCTGTGGAAAACTACAGCACATATTTAACTGCTTTTCCATCTCTACTCTCTATTGTAAGAGTCACAGACTCTTCTAATATGGGAGAACTCCAAGATGTAAGACTTCTCTCATAGATGTAGACAGTTTATAAAATCAATTTCAGAACAATGTAACAACAGGAGCAGAAAGGGCAGCCACAGCAATTGTATCCATAAATCTTCACAGCAGGAGACTGAGATGTTAAAACAGGTACATTTCTATTTTAATTTGTTCATGAAATCTCAAGCTGGCAGCCTAGGGAAAAGATTCATCTGTATTTATTTTTCTTAAAATTACAAAAACAGATATCATCATAAAACCCAAATGTGCGACTTTTCCTTTATTTTTAAGCACATTGAAGGGGTAAAAAATGTTAGGAAAATTAACTTTTCTGGAAAAATCTGTGCTATGTACAAGATAAATTAGATTTCCAGATATTCCACCAAAGTACTAAGTCAGATGGTCAGCTGATGTAAATCAGTGTAGCTCCATTAAACTCAATGAAGTTATGCTGATTTACATCACCTAATGATGTAGCCTACTGCATGCCACTAATACATTGCCAGGGAAAAGCTTTTTTAAATTGTGTCCTATTTCTAGTTCATAATTTTGGTATAGATCATGTCTGTAAGACTTCATTTTTATCTCTTTTCCTTCCTCACTGACTTTATGAAACTTAAACAGAGACAATTTTCCTAAAATGTTTTTTGTTTTCTTTGAACTTACAAGATTTATGCCTTTTCTATCTTTTTGTTGGAGCATGGGAACATAGGAGTTGTCAAAATGGAACAGGAACATTGATCGTCTAGGCTGGTGGAACGCAACTTTTTAGAGCAGTAGACTGACTGCTTGCAATTGAGCAGCACCTTGAGCTACCACTCTTCTCCAGTAAGGGAGGGCCTTGTTACACCTTATGTTGAAAGCCACACAAATGTTAATCCGCTTAGTGTCAAGACAGGACCAGCTTGCTGCTTTCACTGAGCAGAGTGAGCCAGCCTAAGCAGCAGCAGGAGGAAGTGCCTCCTGCCCCTGCTCAGATTGGCTCACTGCTCCCACCTGGCAGAGCAAGCCAAAGCAGTGAGCCACTTTCAAGCAGCAGTGAGAGGCACAGCCCCTTCCACTGCTGCTCTGACCAGCTCGCTTTTCCCAGTGGGACAACAAACTGCTCTGAGAGGCTGTGAGATGCATTGTGGCCACCAGGAACTCGGGCTGTGGCATTCGGCTTGCCTGATGTGCCCAGGAGCATCACCATTCACCCTGACTCAGAGGGGACGCTTCATCCTGGAATGCTGGAGGATATCAACTTCGGCGGAACAGCTGTGAAGAGTGGCCACACCTTTATGGAACAGGAGCAAAATTAGATGGATTAGAGATAATCCTGCCCTGGGGGCCTCCTGGGGCTGCAGGCCTGCTGAGGCTGTGGCTGCATCGATCCTGCAGAGCAGAGCCTGGCTGGCAGCTGCAGCATGGCTCCGGGTGGCCCAGCTCTGCTTTTCAGCAGCATGCACTGCATAACTTTAAGATGAATAATGAGTGCTTTAAGCCATTTAAAAAGTATTACTGTGCAGCCAATCCACGGGTTAAGAGCTGCAGAAGCCACCTAAAATTTCTGTGTAACAAAGTCAAGTGTGGGGAAGAAAGAGAAGATAGCAGAGCAGGGAGGGGATCAGCAGCATGAGAAGGGGATCAGCAGAGTGACACAGGGCAAGGAGGCATTGTGACAGGCTGTGCTGCTTGCTGTTGATCCCCTGTGCTGGAAGCTGATCTAGTCAGTTTGGGCATAATATGTGGCCTTTGAATCCTATGTTAAGCACTTCTGATCTAAAGTAATATTTTGTTTTTGACAGTGTTCAGTACCAGTAACACTATACTTCAAAGGAAGGATCAAAAGTTCTATCACATATGTGATATGTCTATCCATCACTTAGA
>NW_017729027.1:15778063-15781937 GCF_001723915.1 Gavialis gangeticus
TAATTTTGTTTAATTTAAAGCAGGGTTCTATGATAGCATTTATCATGTATTACTTAAATTAGGTTAATTATGTGTATCAATCTTCTCCATAAATCACTTAGACATTGTTTAACCCTTGATGCATGAAGGCTTATATCTTATCACAATGGGAAAAATATCCAGACACACTCAAAATACTGTTTTTGTGGTTCTAGATATTCCCATATAGGTAAAATATTTTTTCCATCTTTCTATGTGTTTATCTCAATGATACCTTGTCACAACTATGTTTTTAGGCTAGCACCACATTAGAATAACTTGCTTTTACCATTACTAAATGCTCCTCTTTCAGTTTCAGATCAATTTGTTCTTGTACTAAGAGAAAATAAGATCCCCATGCACCCTTCTATACATTTAGTTATATTTTTAATCAGTATTTCTCTTATTCATCTCAGTAATAAATATTCTTGACCAATTAATATCTCCATTTCCTTCCTTCACACAGCCATTTGCCCTGTAAGGTAAAGCCTTGGGTCTTATTTTGTCCATCATTTCTCTAACACCATTAGCTTTAGGGGAGCTGTGTAAAATCGTGTAGTGGTGCTCTTTTTTCCCCTCTGCCAGGGAATTTTTAGTGTCTCTGAAGCACACCCAGAAAGCAAAGAACATTTTTCTACTCTGAAGATGGATTTTGTTTTAATGATGCTTATTTCCTATAGCAGATGAAGAAAGTTATTTACATAAACCTAAAAGGACAACACAAAAAGTCTAACAACATTGGAAAGTTGAACAAAGGGAAGGATTAGCTTTGCAGTTACTGTGGCAACCCCAGGTGACTGGCTGACTATGAACTATGCACACACTGTAGCAATCCCATTCCTCTTCATGGCCACTCTGATCATCTATTTTACTCACCTGTTATGTCTTTTCTTTTAGATTATAAAATCTTTTGGGACAGGAACTCTCATCTGCTATATGCATATACAGTTCCTTGAAGAGTAGGACTTCTTGGCTGGCTAAGAGTTCCCAGTACTAGAATCATAAGAAAATGAAGTTGAAATTGCCATGAGCATTTCACCCTGAATAAGTGACTATATGAAGAAAAACAGACAAGACATATAAAATACTAAAAAATTAAAAATTAGTTCATGGATAGCCTCCATAGAGGTGACTGGGATTACCTAACCATAAATACAATAGCAAAGCTTAATGTGCAGGAGGTCTCTTCCAGTCCTATATTTCCATGACTACCCCACACCAGACATAGAGTGGCTGAAAACACTGGCAAAAAGAAATAAATATGCGTAACAAGTAGATACATTTTGAGCATTCTGCGGTGGATTTAATTTCAAGGGCATTATGACTGGCACCTTCCTATGTGAACATATACTACGCTTACTAATGAGAAAAATGGCTATAGATAAAAGCTTTCTCAGTCATTTGTGTTAGAATAGAATAGTTAGTTTATCTTGTGTCTTATCATGCACCTTGGGTACATTTCTATTTGTGCATCTAAATGGCACATTTTTAATTCCTTGATTGCATAAGGCTGGGCAGATAGACTTAGCACACACAGTAGAACGATATGCTAGCCAACACATGCAGCTATACATCTATGTACATAGTCCAGGTACCTACTCACTGTACACAAGTTCCAGATAAAGTGACTGAGTGAGGGATCTCCCAAGTTTTAGCCCCAACAACTTTGTAACTAGTGCACTTACCCACAAAATTAGAGACCTGTGTTCTAGGCCCATCTTGGTCAGAGTCGCTAATAGTCATTGGGCAAAATGAAAGGCAGCAGAGAAGTCTCTGTCCCATTATGGGCAAGAAGCCAGTCTAGAACCCAGGGCTTACTCATTTTCATCTCGTTGCACCCCATACACTCTGGTTTGCTTGCTTTCTCCTGGTCCCACATGCCTCTCTCTCTTTGCTGCCTGCTAGGCAAGCATCAAAAGGAGCACTGGAGAGTAGGGGAAGGGTGGAGCCTGCATAATGACTGATTGGTGGTTCAAGTAACATGCGGGAGAGTTGCTGAGATGCAAGTTCTGAGACGGAAGGGGGTACATCCTAGCTTCTGGCATCAGTGTCCTTACTGCTCAGCTACTAGGGCTAAAATGTAGGTGGTCCCACCTCCCCCATCTAACACCTGCTAGTCATTGGTTTGTCCTTAGTTATGTTTGCATGACTTCAATACAAGTACATGCTGACAAGTGGCTTGCATACATGTCTGGCCAGTTGGTAGCCTGCAACAGGCTCAGTCTACACATGTAGGGCACATCCAGATGAATATGGACGTTTGTTTCCCTGAGAAAAAGTAGCAGCAGTGCACCTTGCGCCACAGCTACCTGTCCTGAGGGAATGCCCATGTCACACATGCTCTGCCGTGCAGCAAGTTACTCCAGGGGTGGTAGGGCAGGCTGGTGACAGCACTGTGCTGGCCCCAAAAGCCTTACCTGGGTCCTGGGGGCTCCCTGGGCTGCAGCCACGGTAATCCTCCTGAGCAGAGCCTGGCTGGCAGCTGCACTGTGGCTCTGGGTGGTCCAGCTCCACATTTTAGCAGCACATGTTGCCATTTTTTTGTGTTTTTTCCTGCAGTTTTTTTTTACCTCTGGATATCTAGAGCAGCACACACACGGGCAGCATCTGCCCTTGCAGTGCAGAAAGCAATGCACTATGCAGTATGCAGAGCTGCAGACACGTGTGTGGTACTACATATCACATGGGCGGGCTCATCTGGATGTGCCCTTACAGTTATGTGTCCACACTGCAGTGGAAAAAGAATTGGTATCTGCATGTAAGTGATATTTTTGGCACATAGGTAGCTAAAAAGCTGCCACTTACATGAATAAAGGAAAATGGAATTCTATCCTCTGTTTGTAAGCCAGGTTAGTTGTACCTTCTAAATCATATTTCTGGCAGTAAGAACTGCAAACCTCCAACACAGAGCAGGGCCTACATAATTGTTTCTATTCTGAATTTTTGTTGTTACTGTATACTTAAGAAATCTGCATGTCTGCCCTTTTGTGTGAGGGTGAACTGATGCATCATGTTACAAAGAACACTCACAGCATGCTCTCTCATGCTGACATTTAAACTCTCTTGTTGTCCTGTTTTCTCTTAATGTAAAATCATAGTCATTTGGACTAACTGCTTGTTCTCCCCACATTACAAGAAGATTGATAAGGATATGATATAAAATAAGACACATCTCAGGAAAAAAAGAACAAAGTGTAGAGACAGCTACAAATACAGAGGAAAAATAATAGAAAAGGCAAAATGGCCAAGTCAATGCAAAACAGAAAGGATTTGGAACAAATGGGGCTTGTTTACATGGGAAAATAGACTGAAATAAGAATTCCACAATAGTTATTCCAGAATATCTCTGTTAGCATGACAATCAATTAGAGTGTTGAGAGGCATTGAATCTGCAGCTGAAATAAAACTTTAACTTGTGGCCTAGCAGAGCTGCTGAAGGCAGAATGATATCTAAGTCAGTCATTTGCTTATGCTAAGTAACCATTTTAACTGTGTTAACCATTTTTATGAGGAAAAGCAGCAATTTAATCTGTGCGAGTCTGTGTGCTGTGAACCAGCTACAGTGAGGAAGGAGATAAGATACAGGGGCCCCCAAAAAAGTAGAAGATGGTACAATCTAAGACAGAAAAACAGACTGGAATGTGAAAAACAACATGTAATTGGTAACAGAATCCAAGATGAACATATGAAAAAGGTAAATGGTGATTGGTGAAGAAACCTCCAGAAGCTTCTAGGTTTTGGTCAAAGTCCGCCCATTAACTGAAGAAAAGGACTCAAGGTCTTAGACATGCGCTCATAGCAAAAAGACATTAAATGAGTAAAATGCATAGGCAATTCCATGCTAATGAAACAAACC
>NW_017729027.1:15786937-15793155 GCF_001723915.1 Gavialis gangeticus
GGTTTTGGTCAAAGTCCGCCCATTAACTGAAGAAAAGGACTCAAGGTCTTAGACATGCGCTCATAGCAAAAAGACATTAAATGAGTAAAATGCATAGGCAATTCCATGCTAATGTAACAAACCATAAACAGAGGTGGAGCTTGAGATGGGAGGAGAAATGGGTGGAACTGGAGGTGGAACAAGGTAGGGTAAATGTTAATGAGTATAACCCAAAGTGTATAAATATGGGAAAAGACTGTTGTTCAGGGCTGCTCCCCGTTTTCTGTCAGTGTGGGAGGTCACTCGAAGCTGTCTCCATTCTAATAAAAAGCTGTTGCAAGCAATGTGTGCTGTTGTTTGCTCCCTGCTCTGCTCTGGCTAATGAGTAACAGGATCCACAGGTAATTAGACCGTTATCTCCCTAGTTGTTGGGCACCACATGGAGTTGGGGTCTAAAAATCTCCCTGTGTGGACACTGCTTCAGGGAGAAGGTCATGTTTATCCACCATAATTTTGCTGCTTGCAAAGCAGAATTATTGTGCTATAAAATAATTTTTGTTCTGGAATACTGTTCAGACATTGAAGGGTATTTTTTGGTTTTGGAAGAGCTTTTTTAATAGTTAAATTATACTGGACTAGCTGATTTATAATAGCTTTTTTGATCAATTTCCCATATGTAGATAAGACCTCAGGCTTGAACAGTGTTTGAGAGAAACGCTACAAGGTTCCATCTTTAACATATTCCCCTAGAGAGTCAACTCAGGCTCCTCTAGCTTATGATTAGATCAGAATCTAGGATAAGCCAAATCAAATTCAAGGAGCCAGAAGTGGCTTGTTGAAGGTCCCATTCCTGTTTCTAGCAGATATCGTTCTCAGTAAAAATGGTGCCCCAACATTGGTAGTATTTCTACATTGGAAAATATTCTGGAGAAGTTTTACAGGCCTGGAATCTATTTAATAGTAATGGATAAAAAATGTGTTACTGAAATTAAAGCAAAGGAGATACTCCACCTCTACCAGCATGGAAAAGTGCTGACTCATATTATTTAAACTGCCATAACGACACTACTTTTGTAATTCCATCTAATTTTACATTTAACTTTGTCCACATGAATTACTGATAATATATCTGGTGACAGGTTTGACTTGTATTGCATTTCCAAGGCTGGGGCTTTGTATTTGCTAAGGAGAGACAGCCATTTATGAGCTTGACAAGGATTTTATTTCAAGAAAAACTGGAGCTGTACATCATAACATAGTAGAGTTCTGAGATGTTCCAAATGTGTAAGCTCAATTAAACATTAATTAAAGAAAGATTTAGACATAAAATAGATCGCCTGAAATGTCAGAATAAATTGAAAGTATTCAATAATTCCTTATTAACAATAACCATAGCATTTATGTCTCAGTTCCCTCAAATGAGCAGCTATAGATGTAATTGTTCTCCCAAGAAGGTAAAGCTGTCAAGTAGCTCTGGACATCAATCAACTGATGCTTTAAACTAAGCCCACCGGGGGTTGGGGGATTAATGCCACTGCAAGCCCACTGGACAACCTGCATAAATTCAGCAGGTTAAGGCACTTAAGGGAACACAGACCCACCCTAGCCCCAGAACGATCTGTGGGGAAGGCAAGGGCCCCCAATGGAACACTTGCCTGCCTATAAACCAATGCCAGGAGCTTGGAGAATAAATAGAAGGAACTGGTCCTCCTGCTAAACAAGAATGACTACAACATCATAGGGATAACGAAGACCTGGTGGGCCATATGTATAGAAGGCTATACCCTGTACAGGTGAAATCGTGCAGATAAAAGGGGTGGAGGTGTAGCTCTCTATGTCAAGGACAGCTACATGCCCCTGCAAATTGACATTGGCACCCAGGAAGGACAACTGGAGTCTCTCTGGGTTAAAATACGTGGGGAACGTGGCACAGGGGACATCATGATAGGAGTCTACTACAGACCTCCTAACCAGAAACAAGAGCTGGACCAGGAATTTGCCAGGGAACTGGCTGAGGCTGCATGATCTTGGTGCATGGTTGTCATGGGAGACTTTAACTACCTGGACAACTCTTGGGAAGAGCACTTGATGATCAGTCGCAAAGCTTCCTCAAGTGCATGGATGAGTTCTACCTGACTAAAGAAGTCTAAGGGCTGACAAGAGGTAAAGCATTGCTGGACCTGGTACTGGCCAAAGGGGATGACCTATTCAGTGAACTAAAAATAGATGGGAAGCTGGGTGATAGTGACTACAAGCTGATCACCTTTACTATCCATCACAAAGCTGGCAAGTCATTCACCAGTACAGAAGTCCTCAACTTCAGGAAAGCTGACTTTGACAAGCTCAGAAGGCTCGCTGTCGAGGCCCTAAGGGACTGTGGCTTGATAGGAAGAGGAGTGGTTGCTCCTCAACAGAGCAATCCTGACAGCTCAAGAGATGGCCATCCCATCTTGGAGGAAGGGTAGCAAAAGAGTGCAGCAACCCCCTTGGCTCAGCAGGAAACTGGAGGACCTCCTATGCCTCAAAAGAGAGACTTATAAAGGATGGAAGGCTAGAATTACCACCAAGGGGGAGTACTCATCACTGGGCTGTACCTGCAGGGAGCGGATCAGAAAAGCCAAGGCTGCAACCGAGCTCCACCTGGCTACACATATCAAGGATACCAAAAAGTCCTTTTTCAGATATGTAGGGAGTTGGAAAAAAAAGCAAGGGTAACATTGGACCCCTGCTGAACCAAACAGGACAGCTGATAACCGACACCCAGGAGAAGGTCAATCTACTTAATGGGTACTTTGTGTCAGTCTTCCATCAGTACAATAGGACCGCCCCACCTTGCAAGATGAGGGATGGCCAGGGCAAGGGCGTATTTATACCCAGCATTGGTGTTGATCTAGTAAAGGGTCACCTTGAGAGGCTGGACACGAAATCAGCTGGTCCTGAAAGATTATACCCTAGAGTACTCAAGGAACTAGCAGGTGTCATAGTCCAACCATTGGCAAAAATATTTGAGAACTTGTGGCACTCAGGTGAAGTACCTGGAGAATGGAAGAAGGCCAATGTTGTCCCCATCTTCAAGAAAGGGCGGAAAGTAGATCCTGGGAATTGCAGGCCAATCAGCTTGACCTCAATCCCTGGTGTTTCTCCAGGTGTTAACTGATCAAAACAATCCCTCTTTACAGCCCACCTACCCAGCACCTTTCCCTTCTATATATATTTTTTTCTGTTAGTCTATTCCAAGCATCTGATGCACTTGGTTGTTTCTTATGAAAGGTCATGCCTCTCTGAACCAGTTAGCCTCTTAAGTGCCACTCTGCCATACCTTCTGCCTAATTTCAGACAAACATGGCTAACACCTGTGTATTTCTGTACAACAAGGGTATCAAACTCACCCTGTGTTCAGGGATGCATCTGGACTGTGGGGTTCCTGATGGGGTGGATACAGCTTCGGGCCCAGGAAAGCAGTTACAGCCATGACAACAATGGTGGATGTCATGGTGGCAGCAGGGATAGCATCAGTTGTGGTGGCCACTGCAACCATTCTGGCTATCTCAGTGGTGGTGGTGGCCACCTCAGCTACCTTGACAGCAATGGCACCAGCAGCAGGAAGCTAGGCTTCTGCAGACTGAGCAAAGGCTGTATTGGACAAGACTTGATTGTTCTCTGTCTACCCATGGCCATATACACTAAGGCCACAGGGCTCTGGATTCTGTGGTGGGCTACACCCTTGAATTCCCTGGCCCACCAGTACCTAGTGGGTGAGATAGAGTGGCTCCATGAAATGGATCTAGCTTATAGAATCATAGGGCTGGAAGGGACCCCAAAGGATCATCAGGTCCAGCTCCCTGCATGAGCAGGAAAGACATCTGGGGTCAGATGACCCCAGCTAGGTGACTGTCCAGTCTTTTATTGAAGACCTCTAGGGTAGATGATTGCACCACCTCATAGGCCATGTGTTTGTCACTTTTGCTGTACCTTTCAGAGCCCTGACTTTCTTTGCTATACTTGCAAAACTGTTTACCAGCCCTGTACATCCCTACAGGCAGGTTTTGCACCCTAGACAAATCCTGCAAAAATCAGGGAGGATCATGGCTTGGGGACTTGGGTGCCCCTCCTAAGTCAATGCCTCTCTTGCTCACGTCTAGTTATGCTACTGCTTGCTACCCCACTCTCTTGCCCAGCACCAAGGGCAGGCAGCAGCAGAAAGGGTAGGTGAGCAGTGATGGCATTAACCCCCTGGGTTCCAGAGCCTCACCAATGCAGTGACTCTGACTATCTGAGCTGCATTGATAAGCTGGTGAGGTTAGCAAACTTACTGCTCATGCTCCACACAACTGAAGTGGGAAACACTCATTTGATCCAACTCCTGGATCTGCCTATGTTCTTGCCTGATTCAGAGTTCTGAAAGCTTGAATGCTTGTTTCTAGTTCTGATCAATGTTGTTACGTCTTGAATGTTGATAATGTAACATGGATAAAAATAAGGCAACCTGCAGAGCAGGGGTTAAGGAACAGCAGGTCAGCTGACAGAGGTGTCACATGACTAGAAGAGGGCTCAGGCCTGAGCTATATAAGGCCTGGTCCTAAGCCAGTCATGGCAGCCAATCCTGGGAGTCATGGAGTGCATAGGTCCTAATACCAGCATGGTGGGACCCCCTGACTCTACAGTATGAAGCAGCTCTGCAGTCTGGGGGACCAAGGAAGGGTTACCTGGGGCAGACAGAAAGAGACAGAAAAAGACTTGTTATGCAGGCAAGTGGCCTTTATTTTATGTTAAGCCTGGCAAGGGTTTGGGTACTTAACAGAAAGCTGAAATTTTTTTATTTAAGTTACACCAGTGGCTTGGATTTAGAACTTAAGTGATGGTTTGGAGGTCCCATTAGTGTCCTAGGGGCATGTGATTGCTGGAAGTCCTGCTGGGGGCAGGCTTAAGGCAGAGCAGGTGCTGAACCTGGAGCAGGGCAGAGCAGGGTGGAGATAGGTGCCTGAGAGGGCAAGACCAGGGCTAGGGCCCAGAGGCTGGGGCTAAAATAGTGGACCTTCACTATGGGACCAGTCATAATAAAAGAACAGAAAGTGGGAAAGCTAAAACCCTGAACAAGGGAAGGAAGGCCTGAAGTGGCCTGGAGATGTAGGAACAAGTGTCCCACCTGACTGGTGACTCAAAATACCTATGAGGCATGTAGTGTAGGGGTGGACTGGAGCAACTCAATTAGCCCTTAAGGCACTGATCCCTGACACCTGAGGATAGTTAGTATAAGAGCAGGGCAGCCTTCCATACTTTAATAACAACTTACATCAAGGTGAAAGAAAGGTGGGCTGCTCTGAGAGCAGCGTGCAAGAAACTTGCTCAGCCTCCAGGGGCTCCATGGCTACCCTTGGAGGTGGCATACCTTGTCACAGAGCACTTAGGTGCCCTGCTCCTATTGAGAGGGGAAACTGCTAGGGAAAGAGCCCTATCAGTAAGTAAGGAGTCCAGCTGTTGGTCACTAGGGCAACTGGAGTTAGATAGTGACCCACACCTCCCAGCAGTCAGCTGACTGAAAGGGGCAGGGCCTGGCTCCTATATAAACCCTAGGGCTGAGGCCAGGAGGGCAGTTCCCTGCCAGCAGCCAAGGGGGAAGGAGCTCTGCTGGAGCAAACCAAAGGGAGAGGCCTGACTGCACCATCAGCCGGATACTGGTGAGAGATGGAGTACCCTTGCGGTGGCTTGAAAGATGTTTTAGCCAAACGGCTAGAGTTTGTTATAGCCCAGGGGCTTGTGTCTTGATTGCTGTTTAACCGGTGGCTTGGGTGAGGCTGTAAGGAGATGGAGGGGACTCACGGTAGAGTGGGGACCCTAGCCCCAGCGTGGAAGGCGGCGAGTTGAGACGTCCCAGCGTGGATGAGGGGGCCACATTACAATAGGGCCCAGACCAAACAATGTCGGTACCATATGTGAGGCTTGGGGCATGGTAAAAGGGTGGTTGGAGCCACACAACCCATTAGGCTAGGGTACTCTGAAACACCCATTGTGTCTGTTATCTTAAAGCAGGACCCACCAGGGGTTCGGGAGTTCATGGGGCCAGAGTGTACAGCAAGCCATGACCAAGAGGGTGTAAAGGCAGCCTCCCATCTATATATTCCATCAAAGATGTGCCAGGTGAGAATTGAGGGTGCCCATTGGGCCAGCTTGACATGGCAAGGGAACCTTGGGGAGATCACAGCCATCCTGTAGGACCCTGCGCCATGACACATCTTTGA
>NW_017729027.1:15798155-15801458 GCF_001723915.1 Gavialis gangeticus
GTGCCCATTGGGCCAGCTTGACATGGCAAGGGAACCTTGGGGAGATCACAGCCATCCTGTAGGACCCTGCGCCATGACACACTGGTACAATCCTATATAGCAAAGCTTATCTTTTAACCTCTTTTTCAAAGATGAGGCATATTGTGGCAAATTAAAAATATATTCATTTAAGGCAATTTTCAAACTCTTAATATGCTTGAAGTTTGTATTTTATAGTAAATGCACCTACTGCATGTGGATGATGTCCAAGAGCCAAGTCTTACTTGCTTTGCTCTCACAAGTGGCCTGCAGTTGCATTTGAATTAGACAGCCCTCATAATACAGTTGACCAGGCTTTGGCCTTGCATGTTTTTTTGCTATATTTATGGACAATGACATAAATTAAAGCCATTGGGAGTCTTGTATGAGCAAAGATCTCTGAGCAGAGAACTGACTTGCATATCACTCAGTAGCAGCCTCATAAAACAGACCAGCAGCATTCAAATTCAGCTGAAGGATACAAAATGTGGGAATAAAGCAAGCCATACTATCTCCATGCCTTTTGTCACTGGTGAAAAGTGTTTTCTACCCAGGATGCTACTTGCATATACTTTTCATTTTAAATAAAGGCATTCTTCATCTGTGTGTTTCTGAAGATTTCACTAAGGCAGTACTTTCCAAAGAATATTGGCATATAATAATCGGTCAACATTTAGTGGCAAACGTGCTTTGATTAATTGTATTGTACAGTTTGATTTGGGTGGGGGGCAGTAAATGCAGGATAGTCATTCTGCTTTTATTGCTTCCTTTACTCATATTTTTTTTTTTTTTATGGGGAGGGATATATGATGGAAGCAGGAATCGGCTCTTTTTTAATGTTGTAAAGTTTGCCTGTAAAAAGCATACTTGCCCTTTTCTAAACCATGCTATCCTCTTCTCCTCCTTCCCTTCAATATTCTCATTCTCCACCTAGCTGATTCCATCCTAACTAAGTCCATCTTCCCAAAAAAAAAAAAAAAAAAAAAAGGGGCTGTACAGTGTTTTCTGCCACCTATGGTTCAATCTGCCTGGGTATTATCTTCCTTCCTTCCCCAATGTTACATTTGCCTTGTCTTTCGAAGGTGTAAGCTCCTCAAAGCCATGCCTGCCTGCTACTCTGCTGTGAACAATGGTTGGTCCTTATACGTTACCTTAGTTGGATGTAAAATTACACCTCCACAGTAATACTTCCTGGCCCTAACTTCAGGACTTATTCAATATCTTCTGTTTTTCCTAACTTTCACCTATCCATCACACTTAATGAGCTAAGCAGAGGGTTTTCAATTGGTCTGAATCAATCGATCCTTCTAAAAAACCCCCTGGTTATAGAGGAAGTGAAAATCAAAGCCTTAATTCAGTCTTTTGTTATATTGGCAGTTGGGCTAAAAGACAGCACTGTCAACAACCAAAGGTCATAATGCAATAGAAATGTTTGGTTTAACAAAAAATCAAGTCTATATTGTACTGAACTATTTGCTAAAGTACACAAAGGGAAGCACTACACTGAAATATCTGTGTAATATTGACAGTTTGGCCAAAACATTGGTGGTCTGGCTTATCCTTTCATTAAAAATATAAATTGGTCCCTAAAGAGCTAGATTCTCTCTTTTTTTTTTAATTTACTTTTATAAATTCTAGAGTACTGTGAAAAGTCAGATTTAAGAAACTCACATTTTGAATATGCCTTGCCATTTTGAAATATTTAGTGCCACAAACTATTTAAAAATATTCATTTGTTTGAAGGATCAAGGTTCTGCCTTGGCGAACTAAATTTCCAGTTGAAATGTGATAGTAATGGAAAAGTTTTTTGTGGATCCTCTGCCATAAAGCCTCCCTAACCAGAAGTCATTTGCTTCTGCAGAATAACATGCTAATTGTTACGGGAAAAACCATAATTTTGGCTCAGTTGTTGTAGACACTTCTGGAGGACTGCAGTGAATTGCGTTTCGGAAATGAAATGTATACAATATACATTTTTCATGCAGTGGGCTTGGAAGAAGGATTAGCTATCAAATATTGGGAAGGCAGTCAGGCTGGAGCAGCACTGTTGTCCAAGTCTAAGGAAATCAGCAGAACAAGAAATAATATTTCTCCTGGAATAGAAAACATTCCCAATCTGAGAATGAAATGCAGAAGCCTTGATTTTTAGCAAGGTTTTTGATACAGTCTCCCACAACATTCTTGCAAGCAAGCTAAGGAAGTACAGGCTGGATGAATGGACTGTTAGGTGGATAGAAAACTGGTTGGAGCATCAGGCTTAGAGTAGCAATCAGTGGCTCGATGTGGAGTTCCCCAGGGGTTGGTCATGGGGCCAGTTGTGGTCAATGTCTTCATCGATTACCTGAAAGATGGCATCGAGTGCACGCTCAGCAAGTTTGCGCATGATACCAAGCTGTGGGGAGTAGTAGATATGCTAGTGAGTAGAACTATGATTCAGAGTCACCCAGACAAATTGGAGGATCGAACCAAAAGGAATCTCATGAGGTTCAACAAGGACAAGTGCAAAGTCCTGCACTTAAGATGGAATAATTCCATGCATCACTACAGGCTGGGGGCTGACTGGCTGGGCAGCAGCTCTGCAGAAAAGGACCTGGGGGTTACAGTGGGCAATAATCTGAATATGAGCCAGCAGTGTGCCCTTGTTGCCAAGAAGGCTAACTGTATACTGGGCTGCATTGGTTGGTGTGTTGCCAGCAGGTCAAGGGAAGTGATTATTCCCATCTATTCAGCACTGGTGAGGCCACATCTGGAGTACTGTGCCCAGTTTTGGGGCCCCCACTGCAGAAAGGATGTGGACAAATTGGAGACAGTCTAGTGGAGGGTGACAAAAATGGTAAGGGGGCTGGGAGCATATGACTTTTGAGGAAAGGCTGAGGGAACAGGGCTTATGTAGTCTAGAGAAGAGGAGACTGAGAGGGGATTTAATAGCAGCCTTCCTCTACATGAAGAGGGGGTCAAAAGAGGATGGAGGTAGACTGTTCTCAGATGACAGAACAAGGAGCAATGGTCTCAAGTTGCAGCAAGCAAAGTGAAGGTTAGATATTTGGGGAGGGGGAATTCTCACTAGGAGGGTAGTAAAACACTGGAACAGGCTACCCATAGAGGCATGACATGTGATGGTAGAATTGCCATCCTTGAAGGTTTTTAAGACTCAGCTAAACAAAGCTTGGGCTGGGATGATCTAGTTGGGGATGGTCCTGCCTTGAGTAGGGGGTTGGACTAGGTGACCTCTTGAGGTCCCTTCCAACCCTAACTTTCTGTTATTCTAAACTAAATTATCATCTG
>NW_017729027.1:15801480-15802957 GCF_001723915.1 Gavialis gangeticus
GGGCTGTACAGTGTTTTCTGCCACCTATGGTTCAATCTGCCTGGGTATTATCTTCCTTCCTTCCCCAATGTTACATTTGCCTTGTCTTTCGAAGGTGTAAGCTCCTCAAAGCCATGCCTGCCTGCTACTCTGCTGTGAACAATGGTTGGTCCTTATACGTTACCTTAGTTGGATGTAAAATTACACCTCCACAGTAATACTTCCTGGCCCTAACTTCAGGACTTATTCAATATCTTCTGTTTTTCCTAACTTTCACCTATCCATCACACTTAATGAGCTAAGCAGAGGGTTTTCAATTGGTCTGAATCAATCGATCCTTCTAAAAAAACCCCTGGTTATAGAGGAAGTGAAAATCAAAGCCTTAATTCAGTCTTTTGTTATATTGGCAGTTGGGCTAAAAGACAGCACTGTCAACAACCAAAGGTCATAATGCAATAGAAATGTTTGGTTTAACAAAAAATCAAGTCTATATTGTACTGAACTATTTGCTAAAGTACACAAAGGGAAGCACTACACTGAAATATCTGTGTAATATTGACAGTTTGGCCAAAACATTGGTGGTCTGGCTTATCCTTTCATTAAAAATATAAATTGGTCCCTAAAGAGCTAGATTCTCTCTTTTTTTTTTAATTTACTTTTATAAATTCTAGAGTACTGTGAAAAGTCAGATTTAAGAAACTCACATTTTGAATATGCCTTGCCATTTTGAAATATTTAGTGCCACAAACTATTTAAAAATATTCATTTGTTTGAAGGATCAAGGTTCTGCCTTGGCGAACTAAATTTCCAGTTGAAATGTGATAGTAATGGAAAAGTTTTTTGTGGATCCTCTGCCATAAAGCCTCCCTAACCAGAAGTCATTTGCTTCTGCAGAATAACATGCTAATTGTTACGGGAAAAACCATAATTTTGGCTCAGTTGTTGTAGACACTTCTGGAGGACTGCAGTGAATTGCGTTTCGGAAATGAAATGTATACAATATACATTTTTCATGCAGTGGGCTTGGAAGAAGGATTAGCTATCAAATATTGGGAAGGCAGTCAGGCTGGAGCAGCACTGTTGTCCAAGTCTAAGGAAATCAGCAGAACAAGAAATAATATTTCTCCTGGAATAGAAAACATTCCCAATCTGAGAATGAAATGCAGAAGCCTTGATTTTTAGCAAGGTTTTTGATACAGTCTCCCACAACATTCTTGCAAGCAAGCTAAGGAAGTACAGGCTGGATGAATGGACTGTTAGGTGGATAGAAAACTGGTTGGAGCATCAGGCTTAGAGTAGCAATCAGTGGCTCGATGTGGAGTTCCCCAGGGGTTGGTCATGGGGCCAGTTGTGGTCAATGTCTTCATCGATTACCTGAAAGATGGCATCGAGTGCACGCTCAGCAAGTTTGCGCATGATACCAAGCTGTGGGGAGTAGTAGATATGCTAGTGAGTAGAACTATGATTCAGAGTCACCCAGACAAATTGGAGGATCGAA
>NW_017729027.1:15807957-15813956 GCF_001723915.1 Gavialis gangeticus
TCCAACCCTAACTTTCTGTTATTCTAAACTAAATTATCATCTGGTTATTAACAGTTGTATTCAAAATGTACAAAGTAAAATGTACTGTACTTTCAATGTAGGACTGAAATGTAATATTCATCTTACTTCACAGCATGGAACAGGTTGTACCAGCCCTATCCTGGTTTGCAATGTGTTGCCAGTTTGCCAGACATGCACACTAGATTTTATTCGATCTGGCTAGAAAACAAAAATAATTGAGGTTTGGACATTTGGTTTCAGTCCACATTAGAACAAAACAGAGATTTTAAAAAGGAAAGCATGTACATGGCTGACACAAAGATTAGGGAAATGTGGGAAACCAGTTACAAATTCCTGCTGTGCCTGGCTTGGAACAGCGAGTAAAACTGGGACTCGTGTCATGAAGAAGAATTCCACCAGGAGAAGCAAAAAAAAAAAAAAAAAAAAAAAAAAAAAAAAAAAAAAAAAAAAAAAAAAAAAAAAAAAAAAAAAAAAAAAAAAAAAAAAAAAGGTTCGATGTGTAATCTCCTGCATCCCAAATGAATATATTAACCATTGGCCTACATGCTTGTCTGGGGTCTTTCTTCCAACCTCTTTTAACCAGGGATTCTCTCCTGGATCTGAGAATTTGGTTGAAACAATGCATTAGGTTTTGGTGAATCGGTATCTTCCACTGAAAATACTTCAGTTGGAAGTTTCCAAGCCAGTCCCACTCCTTATTAAAATATGGCACATAATTAATATTGATCCAGAAGACCCATACACACGAATCCTCTATTCCTGGATCCTCTATTTTCTATGATCATTTTCCCCCACCCCTCAAATCTTTGGAGGCTTCTCCATGACTACTGGTGTCTACACTGGGAGAATATCTAGCAACTTGCTAAGTCTAAGGGCTAAATGTAAGGAGAGAGTTAGTTTTATTGTACTCCACTTTGAGCCCTGTAGGGATCCATAGAAAATATAATATAACCTCAGTCTGTAGAGCTACTTTCTTGTTCAAGGGTTCTAGGCGTTCCTATACCCAGTCTAGCATCACATTGCTGAAACACTGGAAATCAGAGCAGTTGTTGAGTCAGAATGTTTTTTTTGGATGGGCCCAAAATCTGTATGCGGAATTGTACATTTAAGTGCTTTGAGTGTTCGTTATAGGAAACTTAAAAGATGGAACCCTCACTTGGATCATGTCACAAAGAATTACTGTAAGTAAGAAAGGAATACTTTTCCATTGCTTACAAGAGGAGAAATATTTGGGGAATACGGATGATGCCAAATAGCTTTTCATAGTGATGCCTCAGCAGGTTCTGGCAGGTACTCCTAATGCAATTAGGGCACACATTTTGGGCATGTTAAATCATTGTCTTAAATCAGTTTCTACAAAGTGATATTTGGGTTGTTTGGCACCAGACATGTTTCACTAGACTATGCAGTCCATTTTGATGATATATTGGTTATTGAGGTTTATGTAGACAACTTTTGATGTAGGGGAAAAACAACAGAATGGCATGACAGAAGGCCCCAGGCACCTTTGGAAGGAGCCAGAGCTTCTGGGCTAAAGTTAAACTAACAAAAATGTGAGGCTGAAACTGGGACACTGAATGAGACAGATCTGTTATACACCTTATCTCTGAGTGATTTCTAAACACTACAATCTGAATTTGCCAGTTCTGGATACAGGTACAATAGTACGTTCCAGGGGTGGGGGACAAACCCTACCCTACCTTATCTTACCCTTTAACTGAACAATAAATTTCTGGATCTCTACCAGAGATCCTTCAAAGTCTTTACCCTTTAGTGCTCCTTCCCTCTGTGAGACAATGTTGTTATTACAGTAGCAAATGGGCATGCTGCATTGCTTCAAAGAAAATGAAGTCAATGTGACAAAACAATGTAGTTAGGTTTGATATTGATTTGCTTTTACAAATGCAAGGTTTATTATAATATCAGTCCCATGTTTCCCCTGCTCCTAGCCTAAGAATGACCCAAGGAAACCCCTTAACCTTCTTCTATGCGGAAGTGTCCCAAATAATATAAAACACATGCCTGCGGTTGGTATTGGTATTTCAGCCTTACTTGAGTAGCTGGGATATGGCTGCCAAATGTTTCAGCTGGCAACATTTATTCTTCATAAACTATGTAGCAGGTCCACTGCACTTCTTTGTTGAAATAATTGTAATCCATTTAACTGTGAATAAAGATGGTTTTATAGGAGGCTGTTTCTTATGAATAAATGTGTTGAACCCCAGGATGGAATAAATGTATGCAAAAAAAATAGAAACCCAAACTTACAAAAGGAAAACATTTCTGCTTTATGCAAAATTCATGACATCCGTCTTGTAACTATTCAAACACCAAAGTTATTCAATGATCCATAAAGTAAAAAATGAACACAGCTGCATATATTTACTTATAATGTTTTAAAAATAATTTTAAAAGGCACAGATTTATGACTACTTATGGCAGTTATGCAAAGGACACTTGTATACATGAGGATTCTTTAAAAGATAAGTATTAAAATGATTTTAGAAAATGTCAGCTTTAGAGTTGCCTGTGCACCATTATTTCACCTCTACCCTTGTATTGGTGCATTCTGATACGATCTTTAATTGTATAGCAATTACTATTTTTTTTTCTATAGGTACCCTGCCTCACTCAGTGCACCACAGTTTGGCTGGTGTTCACTTGATAAGCAATACCTGAATACTGTATTTTGTTTTCATTCTACAGTGTGCAGCCACATGCCTGATTTACTTCATGTGCTTAAGCAAATCAAGGCCACAGTTTACAACCAGGCCAATACCTTTATTTATCCAGTGACAAAAGAAAGATCTTGATGGTTGACTTACCAAAACTGATGTGGAAGGTAGAGCATATGGTATTCCTCTGTGCCCCCTATAAACTGGCTATACCACCTCAAGAGGTGGTAGGGCATTCTACCTTGCTGAGGTAGACTGCCTTCCTTTGCTTTCCCTAGGGTGGGATGGCTGTGCTTTAGAGGCACAAGAGATCCTTAACAGCCTTCATATGGCTTTGCCATTAACTGCAGCATATAAATAACACTTAATTTGAAAAATCAAGTGTTTGAAATGGAATACTAGAGTCACTATGAAGACCATATGTTGGATTACTGCTAGCATAAACCTTACATTAAAAGGGTTTGAACTTTAATTGTTTTTTTTGTTTTTTTTTGGTTTGTTTTTTTTCTGTTGACTCAAAGGAAGCATATTTTGTATCTTGTTACCCATGTGAATTCAAATAGGTGCCTGGAACTCCAAATGAGCCTCTTTGACTTGAAGGGCAATGGAAAACATGACATTTTACCGGAGAAAACATTTACAACCCTGTCACATTTCAATTGTTTCAAAACTGAAACTTACTAGGCTAGATTCTTACCCCACAGAGATGCTCCGTACAACTCCATCACAGCAAAGGAGACTTAAAGCATAAGAAGAGTGACAGTAGAAGGAGGGTGAGGAGGAGGGAATGGGGCTGGATTGCTTAGAATCTAGGACTGGGAGGGAACTTGGTCACTGAGTCAAGTTATCAGCTATTGCAGTTAACCACATCATATAAAGCCTTTCATAATGCTGCTGCATTTTAGCAATCCCCAGGCTCTACAATAAGTGTGTTGGGGGCCAGTGCAGCCAGGAAAAAATTAAACTAGCCCTAAGGCCAACTGCTCCATTACCCAAACCAAACTAGCTAGTTCCAGGAGAGGTTGGTAAAGAAAAGTCATTTTTTGTCTCTTTCTCAAGTACTTTCTCAAGTAGAGGTAATACAGAGACAAAATCAAGCCTTTAATTCCTGTATAATATGGTAGCTTCAAAAACTGTGTAATAGGAACAAAGCTGTCTTTCATGACCTAATCCAGTGTCAAGACAGGGATTAATTTGGAGGGTGTTGGGGACAATTCTCTTGAAAAGTCGAGAGAAAACTTAGATTGAGGGTTTATGTTTATATTTTTTGTTATTTAAGGTCTAAGGGAAGATAAAACCCCACTATGGAAAGAGAGAGGCTAGAGCCAGTGCATCTCCTGTGTTTGGAGGATTAGGCAGTCCTTTCTGCAGCAACAAAGTACAAGAATTCCAGCCAAGAAATTGTCTTCTGAGTTTGCATAATATAGGTCAAATACAACTGTAATTTTAAACTCAAAAACAAATAATTTAAAAATTCAGATTTGAGTACATACAGTGACATCTCTTATTTTAGATGGTAGACATCTACTATGCTATGAATACTGGATTGTGTAAATATTTTTATATAAAATAAAAATACAAGCATTTGAATAAAGGGGGGATATATACATGCTTGTATTTTAGCTGTTCAAGTTTTTTGCCTATAGCAATGTTTGTTACAAAAACTCAACCTGTGTCTCATCTTTTTTTATCATGTAAAAAAAAAATTGTAATTATAAGATATATCACATGTTTGTGTTAGTCTATTTTATTATTATCTGCGAACTACTTTGAACTAAATTTGAACTTTTGCAAGCCACTTTCAGATAAGGATTTTAAAGAATTTAGTTTTTATTGCTGAATTGTTTGACTTGCTTAGGGGCAGCCACATACAGCATGTATCAAGCACATGTAATAGCTTTTTCCTGATTTCTTTGCCTAGTCAACTTTATCCATAGGTCAGGAAGGAAGGATTCAACTTGCTATATAATTAATAATGAAAGCCAAAAAAACTGTTTTCTTAAAGGTTTTACAGGACTCTGATATTTCTTGCAAACTATACAGATCACCAAATTTGCAGGAGAGGCTTTCTTTTGAATGAAAAGACACCACATCAGCTATGCAGTTGAATGAGGAAGAATACTGAAATTCTGCTGACATCGTTCACTTAAGTTAGTGATTTAATGTTGTACTTAAATCCCTCAGTCCATTAGTTCCAAGGGTGATTATGTTTTGCTTGGAAGGAGATATAACTTTTCAACATATGTGAACTAAACAGTAATAAAGTGCATATGCTACAGAAAATGAAAAGGCAATGATATTGATGTAAGAAAAAAAATATAAAGTGGCAAGTCTCTAAGCATGTGCCTAGGTTGTAGAAAGTCAAACCATTTCTACTCTGGTTGTTTAGAAGCAGTAGATGATCATAAAATTAGATATTGTATCCTCCTACAAGAGGGCAGAGTTAGGTTTCATGGGAAGCTTAATCTTT
The DNA here is from genome assembly GCF_001723915.1 of Gavialis gangeticus. Taxonomy (NCBI): domain Eukaryota; kingdom Metazoa; phylum Chordata; order Crocodylia; family Gavialidae; genus Gavialis; species Gavialis gangeticus. The sequence continues at coordinate 15,813,124 of NW_017729027.1, forward strand.
GGCTTTACTGACCTGAGTTCTTAGTCGTGCAATCTTAGTATTCTATTACATGCAAAATATATTAAATAATATTCTGAAGACTGCAAAGTCAAGTTAGAAAATGGGAGAATTATTTATCTACATTATGCATATACATTATAATACTGTATTAATTACAAGATAACACACTATTGTTTTCTTTTCTCATTCAGTGTGTATGACTGACCTATGGAGAAAGATGTATATGTTGGCAACAGTGTACTGAAGGAAACTATGGTCTCTAGGACCCCTGTCTCATTTGTTACAGGAATTGGAAGGTGTAGAGTAAATAAAGCATAGCAGTACAGCAAGAGAGAAGACGGTCTCAAAGTTAACAGGGTTTTTGGTTGTAGCCTGGTCTATGGGCATAGGTAGACAAGGTTCTTTGGGTAGCTGTGATCTCTTTTATTAGACCAACTGAGTAGTTGAGAATGTTCTTTGCAAGCTTTCAGGCACAAGTACCCTTCAGGCATAGGGAATCCCTGCTGTTGTTCTGAGATCTCACTCGGTCAGTGAGAATGTAAATAGGTGGAAATCAGGGAAAATGAAAACTAGAGAAGGGAGGGGGAAACAAGGGAAGAAATGATGCCAAAGGTAAGTCAGGGAGACTGCTGTAACTGAGTTCTCCAAGGTAGAAAAGAGGTAGTCTGTAGAAAGTAAATAGCTGGAAATTAGGAAGACCAAGAGTAGAGAAGGAGGGAAGGAAGTGTAAGTGTGTGTGTGTGGGGGGGGGGGGCAGAGTTTAAATTGTAAGGTCAGGCAGGTGCCTCCAGGGGTGGGGGGGTTGCTTGCCTATTGTGTGGCAGGGGAGGGGG
>NW_017729027.1:15814257-15817553 GCF_001723915.1 Gavialis gangeticus
GGTGGGGAAGTATGTGTATGTGGGTATTGGGGTATGTGTGTAGTTGAAATTTGGGGAGTGTGTGGGTATGGTTGAGTGTGCAGGGTGTGGTGGGGGTGTTGGTGTATGTGTGTGGGGGTATGATGGGGTGTGCAGTGTGGGTTTGAGGTGTGTGGCACAGTGTTGGGTGTGGTGGGGTGTGTAAGGGGCTGTAGGTGCATGTTTGGCTGGGTAGGGTGTATGCATGTGGGGGGCTTCCTCCCACCTCCCCACCCAGTTTCCTTTCTGCCTTCTCTTTGTGATGTCGCTGAGCCCAGCCCCTTCACAGGTGGGGGAGGGGGAAGTGGGGATTAGTGCTGCCTGCCTGGCTCACAGTGCATTGTAAAAGACAGGAAAGCAGCTGCCATCAGTGGGCAGCAAGAGAAGCCCCTGGAAGAGGGGAGGGGGTGACAGGGAACCAAGCCTGGCATGCTTGGTCTCTGTCCCATACCTGCCCAACAGGGCTGCACCAAGCTCACGGTGGCTCCTGCTTCTCTCATTAGTGGGTGCCTGCAGAGCTGTTCCTTGGGTAGGGCAAATTGGGGTAACTGCCCTGGGTCCTGCACCTCAGGGGGGCCCTGCAGAGTTGGGCAGAGCAGCTGTGGTCCCTCCCATGGGGCCACTTAGAGTTGGTGGCTCATCCCCACATCACACAAGAAGCATCCAGCTGCCCTCCTCCCCCCCCCCCAATGCTGCGCCGTCCTCATGTCTGCTGAAGAGCACCTCATCCAGGGTGTGCGGGATCTGCTTGGCCCTGGGCACCAAATTTCAGTGCTATAGCATTGCCTTTGCGGGGGTCCCATGGCCCTGCACAGTGTTAAAGGGGTTCCACACAGACTGATTTGCTGTGGGCCCTGCACCTCCCTATAGTTGGCTCTGGGTGCCTGCCTGTGGGCCAGATTGTTGCTCTGTGGGGTCAGGCTAACTCTCAGGATCTTAATATTGCGCTGTTAGGCAAGAAGGTGTGACACAATTGCACATATACAAACACACAAATCAATTGGGTACATACATACACATCCCAACCAGCCTAGGAACATGCATACCTATCACCAATTCAAGCACATACACTATGCACCCCACAAGTTAGACCTAGATCACTAATTTGTATATTATGCATACAATGATATATATGTGTATATACAACCCACCTACACACAGGTAAGTGCCTAACTTGGATGGGACAGTGTATGTGTGTGCTTGGGGTACCTGGGGGAAGGTTCAGGTGAGAGAGAGAGTTAGAGTGTAGAGAATGAAAGTTGCCAGAACCAGAATTAAAACCGGTGGACTAGAAAGAAGCTGGCTGAGGAACTGAAGCTTGGGTTTACTTAAGGTAGACTGGGGCTGGAAACTGAGGCAGACAGCTGAGATATTGGGGGGGGGGGCAGATAACTGGTGGCAAGGAGGAGATGGCCAGGAAAGACACTGAGGCAGAAACCTGGTTGCTCAGAGGAAAAGGCAGTGGGCATAAGGCAGTGGTAAAGAAATGGGGGGGCTGGAGGCAGAGAGGAACTCAGGACAGGTGTTGGAGGTGGCAGTGAGCCAGAAGCAGGCGAGAGAGAAATAATACAGAAGTTAGAGGGATGAGGAGCAGAGGTTGGAGCAGGGCCAAACCATAGTAAAGCAAAACCCAACTTAGGGGTCCAAAAAACAGCTTTACTACACAGACAACACACTACACAGCCCTATGAAGTTATTGGTTCATGCACACGCACTCACAATGGCAGCAGGAGAAAGACTCAGTGGAAAGGCTGGAGTCCAGGTAGGGAAGAGAAGCAGAGTTTGAATAGGAGATGGAAGGTGATAGCTAACTATCCAGGCTGAAAAGGGGTCCTTGTCCAGTAGGTGTTGTGCAGAGGGGGGTCACTGGCAGGGCCTCTGGGTGGATAAGTGGTGTGGCATGGTGCTGGTCCAGACGGAGAGGGCGTCCCACTGGATCTGTCTTCACTGCCCCTTTTTTTTTTATAGGGGCAGACCTTGTGTGACCCTAGTGCCAGGAGGCATGCCCAGGCAAGGATCAGTCTGTGGCATACTGAGTGTGTGCGCTCCATGCAGGGAAGTGCAGTTTTGGGTGTCTGTAATGGTGGAGTACAATGGTAGAATTGCTGGTTCTGCAAGGTCTTTTGTCTTTCAAATGCTGGGTTCTTGTCTCTGTTCCTGGGTGAGGTCCGTGGTTCCTGGATGAATTGATACGAGGTGATGGCCCAATCATTGCAGGCCATTCGATAGAGGCCTGCTACCATTGTATTTTAGTCATTCCCAATCATTCTCATTTATCCAGGAACCAATTTACGCGGGAGGGATACGTGAATCATACAATTGCAATATGGGGGATGCCCAGGCAGAGAACACAAGATGGAGACTTGACATACAAAATGGAAACTTGACATGACTTTGGTTCACTTACAAACACAGGCCTAAACCATACAATATCCATATGAAACGATACAAATCAATACAAAGATGATAATACAATATACAACAGTAAGAATCAATACAAACCGAATACTACAATATAAAACGGTGGATATCCAAAACCTTGCTACCAAAATAAAAATGTTAAAGTTTATCCTAAGTCTGAGCTTGCTTATGCTTGTCTATAGGGAACAGAGAGGGAGAGAGAGAAAAAACTGGGGGGTTTGCTACACTGGTTCTACCCAGGCATTGGTTCTGCCATGTGTTCTGCTCTCCTTGGAGTGGCAGCTATCCACAGGACAGCACAGCCTCCATGCTACCTAACAAGCAACGTGGAGAGACGGGGCTTCTACCCAACAATGCTGAGAGCCACAACCTGGTGAACAGGTGGATCTCCCACTCCTATTTCTCTTTTGCCTGGGTGGGGTGGGGACAGGTGGAAATGAGAATGATGTGGAGAGAGAATAAAAATACATAGGGGAAGGGAAAGGAATGCATATCTATTATATATATACACAAAAAAGAAAAACTGTGTCTTTTGCTACACGATCCAATCAGCTGGTGGGCCAGATATGGCCCATGGGCTGTATTTTGCCCACCCCTGGTCAAGCTCAATCTTCTTTGGAGCTAGCAATTGGGTAGTTGAAGGCTGCTATTAAATCCCCCTCATTTTTTCTCTTCTCTAACTAAAGCTCAGTTCTCTCAGCCTCTCCACATTAGTCACGTGCCCCAGCCTTCTAACCATTTTCATTGCCCTCTACTGGATTCTCCAGTTTGTCCACATCCTGTGTGTGTGTGTGTGTGTGTGTGTCTGGCTCTCTCTCTGCTCTCCTTTTTCTTTCTCTCTTTCTCTTATTTGTTTC
>NW_017729027.1:15822553-15833429 GCF_001723915.1 Gavialis gangeticus
GGGGCGCAAAACTGAACACAGTATTCCAGACATAGCTTCACCAGTGCCAAACAGAAGGGAATAATCACTTCCTTTGATCTGCTGGCAGCACTCCTAGTAATGCAGCACAATATGCCGTTAGCTTTTTTTTTTTGCAATAGGGGCACACTGCTGGCTCATATTCAGCCTATTGTCCACTGTAACCCCCAGGTCTTTTCCTGCAAAACTGCTGCTTAGCCAGTCAATCCTTAACCTGTACTGGTGCGTGGGACTTTGCACTTGTCCTTGTTGAACCTCATGCAATTCCTTTTTCTCCAATTTTGTCTAAGTCACTCTGTACCCTAGCCCTAACCTCCAGCATATTTACTACTCCCCCCAGCTTGGTGTCATCTGCAAGTGTGCTGACGGTGCACTCCATCCCATCTTCCAAATCATTGATGAACATATCGAACAAAACTAGCCCTACCACTGACCTCTGGGCACTGCACTTGATCCCAGTTGCTAACTAGACATCAAACCATTGGTTATTACCCTCTGAGTCCAATGACCCAGGCAGTTTTTTGTCCACCGTGCTGTTAATTCTTCCAACCCTCACTTCCTTAGCTTCATCCATTTAGTCTTGGCATGGCACTGCACCCAGTCCCTGTTGTTCTCCTGCATTTGCATCTGCTGGGCAATGCACATAAACACGTCTCTGTTGTGGTGCCCTTTGTGGAGCTGGTGCTGGGTCTCCTCCTTGCCACAAATGGTGATGAGATCGCTCACCTGTAGTCCTAGTTGTGTTACTGGGGTTGGGGAGTGCAAGAGGACAGAATGTGTTCTTCTGTGGTCTTTGATGGTGCCTGTGGGGTCTTGGCATCTGTGAATGATTGAGGATCAAACTGTGAGGGGACAGATGGATGAATGGAAAGAAGGAACTGTAGGTGCAGGTCCCAGTATGTGGCTCCCATTCACTGTGGCTGGGTGTGGCACCTGCTCCAGGGTGAAAATTGCTGATTTTTTTTTCAAAGGCTTCCATGATTTTGCATTCCTCCCCCCCAGAAAAAAAGTATGAGAGAGGAAGAGTTAATGGTGATGATTCTAGCCTGGGGGAACTACTTAAGGACTTGGGATGGCAACTGAGAAATCCTTTTTTGCAAACATGTTCAAAGTTTCAGCATCTAGTTTTGTTCTATAGAACAAAACAAACATGAGACCTTGTGAAATATCTTTATGAAAAGACACAGAGAAAGGCCTCAACCCCCGAAGAGCCAAGATATGAGCAGTTAGTGGTTAGGACATGAAGGATTATGCCAGTTTGGAATTATTTGATAAAATGTGTTTTTTATTGGAAAATGCCAATCCACTGAAACTGAAATACATGGATTTTGAATAAAATATTGTTGAGCTTATCCTCAAGATATTCAGCTATCTTTTAAACTCAAAATAGAATTTCTGGCATGTGTGAGAGAGAGTGGGACCCCAAAAGCAGTTAAGGCTTAGGAACAGGGGCTTGTACTTGCTCTTTAGAACTACATTCAATTCACTGCTCTTCCACAGACTTCTGGAGTAAACTTGGGCTGGTTTCTCAGATGCTCAAAAGTACAGAGGCACAGGCTTCTGACAAACATTGGGGGGAATAAAATACTTTACCAAAAGAAGCACTGTGTTAGTTCAACCTGGCTCTGCAACATCTGTATAGATTGGGCACTTCAGTGGGGCTTTTTTGCACTTTTATCTAATCGCTAATCGATTGAATCAGTGATTAGTTAAAAGTGCCAAGAAAGCCACACTAAAGCACCTGATCTCTACAGATGTTGGGCAAACTGGGTCCAACTATATGATGCCTCTTCTGGACATGCACTGGGCTCAGCACGGGAGTGCACCAAGTTTAAAGTAAAGCACTGTTTTGGATTTTTTTTTATGCCTGTAAGCAGCCATAAGCATCACTTGCATTGTCAAAAGCTTCCTCGGTGCTGCTGTCTAGCTCCTTGGCTTCCATCTGTTAGTATTAGCAAAGCTTGGAACCCTAGCTCAAGTGGAAGGCTCTGAGTTGGGATTCACCTTCCTTGCCACTGAGATCAAATTTTGTAGGCATGCTCAAAACTTGCCTGATACTTGATATATATTATACCCTGTTGTAGGAAGGACACATTGAGGCTATGAATAGGTAAGGAAGTAGCATAGCATTCATACAAAAAATTGGTCATTGGTTACATTCCTTGGATAGATTTCCATCTGGAGGCTGGAAGGACCACCTGGATAATCAAACCTTGCTATCGCAAATATGCATATTCCCTCCTGCCCCTATCAGAACCATGCATTTCTGATGATTACCCTACCTTTACTCTTGGCCAGTTCATACCTATTTGTTTTTGTACCAAAATTTTCCCTTAAATAATTCTTCTTTTCTTGATATTTGCAGACCTGGGGCATATCCAGATGAGCCTGCACATGCCTCTTGCTGCATCTCAGCAGCTTGAGATGCAGCAAGAGGCACGCTAGGCACAAAAAAATGTTCTGTATCTGCAGTGTGGGCTCAGTTTGGTACCTGGATATCCAGGTATCAAAAAACAAAACAAAACAAAACCCTCAGAAGAAGAGGCAACCGGAGGCTCAAAAGAGATGCTATGGTAGCTGGCCAGAGCATCTTTATGCCTGCCTCTTGCCCCAATGCTGCAGCACGCTGCCTGCCAGTGCAGGGCTGCTGCAGCTACCTGGATTCAGGCTCCATTGCAGGTAAGTAGGGGTGGGGGAGCATTGCAGGGGGCAGCTCGGGAGGGGTGGGTCCCCCACCCACCCAAGCAGGGCCCACATGCCCCCCTGCATGGCCCTAGCCCTTTGTATGGCCCACAGCTCACTGGCAGCAGCAGGGGCTATCTGGGCACTCAGCCTCTTGGCATAGTCCCCTGCATGGCACAGGGCAGCACGGCTCAGCCCTGGCTGCCTGGCACCTGGCACTACCTGTGCCATATTGCACAAGCCCGGCCCAGCATGGCCTGGCTCAGAGCAGAGCCGTGCATTTTCGGGCAGGTCTGGGCTGCTCGGGCTGTCACCCAAGGCCCTGCACCACTGCTGAGGAATAAGGCATTGTAAAGCTGAGCAGAATACTTACATTGAGGAATGTGCCTTAGCCCTTCTGTTTCTCAATTCCGCATAACAAAACAGGGGAAAAGAGTACTTGCCAGCCACCTAGGAAAGGGTATGATGCTAAATATATCACCAGTGTATTAGCATTAGCATAGGCTTTTCTGGACAACTTCAGAATTCATCATTACATGCTTAGAATCCTCAAGATTGAAGTTGGAGCACATTCACAATTCTGTCTACATCTGGGTACTATCATGTGATAGTAGATTATGTTTACAGTTTTGTACCAAGTTTTATACAATACACAATCATGCAGTAGTACAGTGTCTGCTACTGGCAGCTGGAAAAGCTACCCATATCTGGTTCTGTCTCCTAAGTTTTCCTTCGATTTAACATAAGCATTTTTCTAGCATGAATGGACACAGCTTTTCCATTTAAAAACGGTTAGCAGTAGATGAGTAAAAGTCTGCTAATGCTACAGCCAGTTCATGAAGATTCCAGTTTAAAGGTCTAGCCAGAAGGGCAATTAGGACCATATGTGCTAGAGAGAAAAAGGAAACCTATGCATAGTGATGACAGTCCCCAAAGGCTCTATGGCTGGTTTTTCAATTCCAAATTTCTGAGAATTTTTTAACATCTCTGCCTGTTGTAGTTTCTGGTTTCTGTGTTTAGAATTGACAATGCTCTCTTTTATTGTTAATCCTTCTCTTTTCTGACTCTTCCTATGAAAGACTGTCCTTTCAGGAAAGGGTCAATATTAATATGATTTAATGTCAAGATAAAAATACCAATTATATTTAATACTATATGTATGTATGCTCATATTAAGTGTATGACTCTTTTAACACTAGGTGACTCAGGGGAATGACCACAGCTTGTGGAATCTTTCATTTCTGTATTGCTGGCTAATTTCAGTGCTGATCAGGAATGGTTACATATCATTTGTTGAGTAGCCTGTGTGACGGGCTGGCTGGCAGTGACCTGGCCCAGGTGTTTTGAAAGGGCAAAAGATGATTGGAGGACTTAGGATTCCCTTTCCATACCAATCAGGCCCCAGAGATTCACCCTATTGGCCCCTTGGGTCACCTGGAAGGGGATAAAAGGGGCAACATGGGCTGACTCAGGACAGACCAGAGAGGGACAACAAGGAAGGAGTTTCACAGAGCTGGCAAGAGCTGAGCCAGTGGGGCAGGAGCAGTGCCCTGGAAGAGCTTGAAGGAGCAGGACCTGCAGGCAGCAGTGGGACCCTCAGCAGTGCGGCCAGCAGGAGAGGCTTCCCACTGGGCTCCAGGATCCCCTGGGAGAGGCTACAGCCGGCAGCAGAGGCTCCCCACACTCCAGGAAGGATCTGAGCAGTGACCTGAGGGGTTCCCAGCTCTGCTTCCAGCTCCTCCAATCAGAGGACAGGCAGCTTGACATGAGTCCAGGATTCTGGGAAGGTCAAGACCCCTAGCAGGCTGAAGTAGTACTACCAGTGGTGGCTGTGTGGCAGCGTTCCTGCCTAGCCTGTGAGAGATGTGGGTTCAAGTCCTGGCTGAGGTGAGTGAGCTAAAAAGAAGCAACTATTCTTGCAATGGAAAGAAGGGGCCATTGTGTTTTCTCCCCCTCCAGGTACCAAGGCCCTATATTTCCTTGTCATTTGACATTTTGCATTTTGTGCCTTTTTTTAATATTTCACCAACCCGTATTGTTTGTTCTGCTGTTTGTGTCTTATATTTTATTAACCCTGTTTTTTTGTCAATGATTATACGTGTCTAACCTTTGTTGAATCCTGCCCCTTGGGGCATTGTAATGTCCACTATACCCTCTGATTCATGCCTGCTATGTTCCCAGTATTAAGAAGTATATGGTTAAGTCCCCATGATGGTCTGGCTCTGCTCTATAGGGGGAGGAGAGTCCCTACACCTCCCCCAGAACTTGTGTACCTGCTTTGATCCCTTCAGTTGTACCTCTTGGACTACCTCCTGGGTTACACCTGTGTAAAGCTAGTTTGTGGTTCTAGTCCAGTTCTTTACAGACAGATTTACTTTTATACTTGCACAACACTGGGACCTTAGTGACAGACTCCACAAAGACGCTAAAAACTGAATGAGCATGATATCAAACTCCCTTTCCGAGAAGAATACCATATTGGTTTAAGGAAGTTTGTGTGCTATTACAAGAATATGTTGGGTTGCTACTCACCATGCTGTAAACGTTGTATAGAACATTTTAGTGTCTTGTACCTTCAGTTTGTCGCCATTTACACCCCCAGCATCTGTTAAGAATGATAAAGACAAATATACTATAGATATATAAATAATCACAGGTCAGCCCTTTAGGATATTCTCTTTGCAGACTATAAACCAGGAGCTTTGACATGCTGGTGAGCTCTGAGAGCTCTGCATGTGGGGTTTGGCTGTGCTGCTTCACCACCACTTGATCTGCCCCGATCCCTTTTACTGTAATAGTTTAGCGGCTAGGGCATGTGCCCTGGAAACAGGTGACCTATGTTCTAACCCCACCCCATCAAGCAGAGAGAATTTGAGCCTGTCTCTTCTACTTGCCAGCAAAATGGTGTAATCACAAGGTTGTAAGTTAGGCATTACTAGGAGCACACACCATCCCTCCCCTGGAAACTGGTCTATTGCATCTTGCATTAGACAAAATGGATAAAATCTTGGGATAGTTTCTGCCCTACTAAGGGCAGGGCCCCTACATGCCAGGGCAGCATTCATCTCACTGAGTCACCCTCATGGAGTGCTTCTTCTCCTCTTGGTCCTAATTATCTTCCTCAGAGGCACAGGTGGTAAGGTTTGTGACATGGGCAGAGATTGTATCGCAGTAGCCCCAGGTCGCTTGTCAGCTTCATGCTCTGCCCCCTTTTGTGGGAGGTACTGATGCCAGGGGGTTAATTCAGTCAGCGCTAGGGGGTTAATACAGAAGAATCAGGGGGTAGGGATCCTCTTGAATTCCCTATTGTAACTGCTTCCACTTTGAAGCAACCATGCTGCAACTGCAGTAGGGGATTTGTGTTAACCCTTTGACTCTACTGGTCATGCCAACACCTTAGTGATACCTCCCACAGGGTAGGGGGAGAGGACATGAAGCTGATGAGGGGACCAGGGCCATTGGAAGCTCCCAACTGCCCACCTGCTGTGAATGACTCTTGCCCCCACTGCAACTGACCCCAACCTCTCCCCCTTGTATTATATATAAACTGAGAACTGCCGATAATCATCACCACTGGCTCTGGAAAACAGTGGATTCAGTGGCTGGTACAGGCTTCCCAGAGACCTCCATTCTGCCACATCCTTTATGAAGGGCTTGTTTCCACTACTAGTCATGCTACTGATTTTCCTCTTTTGGCTGCCTACTGGGCCAGCTTCAAGATGAAGGTTGGAGAGTGCCCTGGATGATGTACTATGTTCTGATGGTTGGAAAAATATAGATTCACAATTACCTACCAGTAAGGGGGGCTCAAACCCTGAGCCTTCTTCTCCCCTGTTGAGCTCCCTAAGCACTAGGGGATTGGACTAAAAGAAAGGAGGGTTGCTGATTTTCTCTTCATCCACATACTCACTAGTTATGGTTTTACTGAAACTAAAGATCTGAGGCTCACTTGGTGTTACACACACGCTTGGTCAATTATATTCCACCTAAGTACCTATGAAACCAGAGTGCTACATACTGGGTGGATCTACATGTGCAAATAGCGTTATATGGGTTTACTGTGCAGTAATTTACAGCATGGTAATCCCATCCTGGGCAGGTGTCTATGCATGTGGCCATTTGGGAGCAGATTTGCTCCTTAAGGCACTAGTTTACCCCTGGTCTCCTTCATCCCTGCACTGCCCACCTGCAGCAGCCAGGTGGAGCCGGAGACTCCGGCCACAGCTGCCTGTGGCGAGGGGCCCTTTTTAAAAGGCAGCACCAAGTGGTGCTCCCTGGCCATCTGCCTTTCTGGCCCAAAAGAGTCTGAGGCATACAGGCACAGCCTTCTATGACTGTCACCAGAGCCCATGCCCGCTGCACATTGGCTGCTCCACACCCAGGAGCAATGATCTGTGTCCCAGGCTCCTGTTCACCACGCCGCTTGATGTGTTTCACTGCTGTGGTGACCACCACCTGGTCCAGGTCAGTCTCAGCCCTGCTTGTCCCCTCATGCTTCATGACTGCACAGCCAGGCTTGCTGCATCTGAGACCACTGGCCCCGTGCTGATGCCTCCCAGTCCCTGGGCTGCTTTATGAACCCTAGCAGCAAGGCCAATGACAAGCACATGGACACCACCACCAATACTGTCCATGGGCTCCTGGGACTCTAGCCTCACTGTCTGTAATCCCACCCGGTCAGCCACAACTGGTGACTATATGTCATCCCAGCACAACTGGGATGACAAGCAGTGGCTGGAGTACTTTTGGATGGGCAGGGCCACCTTCCAGGTGATCCTTGATCAGCTCTGCCTGCACCTGGAATTGCAGGCCACCACCATACAGCTATCCCTCCCCATGGAGACCTGCCTGGCCATCGCCCTTATCAAGCTGGCCAGACCCATCAGCCTGCACTACATCAGCCACCAGGGAGGCCATCTTGGAGGTCTGTGGCATCTTCCAGGGTGTGCTTCTGATGCACAACCCCCTGGAGAGGGTGGCAGGGTTCCATGCCCTGGGCTTCAGGCTTCCCCATCACCTGCCTGCCCTGTGGCAACTGCCACTACTATAGCTGGTGGGGCTTTCACTCACTCTGTTGTGCTGCAGGCCATTGTCCACCACTGCAGTGCTATAACCATGAGAGCTAGTTGGGTGGGCAGCACCCATGATGCCTACATCTTCTAGAACTGCACCCTGCCAGCCCTAGACAGTGGGCGCTTTGCTCCAGGGGTGCCAGATCTCCAGCAGGGCAAGGTGATAGTCCCACCCTCCTCAGCAAGGATCTTGCCTACACACTTCTCCTTTGGCTCATGCGGCCCTACACCAGCCAGCTAGACCCCCATGCACATTTCGACAGGTGCCTAAGCTATACCTGTGTACTGATGGAGTGCACCTTTAGGTGCCTGAAGGAATGCTGGTGTACCCACACCGCCTACCTTGACACTGTGGAAGCTAACATCCCCTGGGTCATTGTCACAGCCAATGTACTGCAGAAACTCTGCAAGGCCCACGAAGCCTGAGTGAAGGCAGACCAGCGGGCAGAAAATGCTAGGCACTGGGAGTGCCAGAGGCAGCAGCAACAATAACAGCAATGGGTGCCTGACTGAGGCCCTGGGTAAGCTGCACACCCAGCAGTGGGGACCAGGGCACTGGGTGCGAGAGGCGCTGGTGCATCACCTGCTCCTGCACTCCCTGCTGTACATCCCCTGAACAGCTGGCCCGGGTCCCCACCCCACGTTGCGTACCCCCAGCACCATGCTAACTGCAGTTTTCTGAAAAGTTTAATAGTTTCATAGCTGATAAGGTCAGAAGGGACCTGAGCAAATCATCAAGTCCAACCCCCTGCCATGGGCAAGAAAGAATGCTGGGATCAAATGACCCAGGCTAGGTGATTATCTAAAAGCACTTTATTCCTCTCCACAAACACAGAACCTGTTCCTGCTCCAACCCCAACAACAGACCCCCTCCCCTCTCCCTCCCAAACTGCAGAGCCCCTCCCCACTGGCCCACAGAGCCCCATCACCAATCGCCCCACCCACCACAAATAAAACACCCTCTTCTCCAGGCAGACTATGTACAGTGTGCTCTGTGTGCCCTCCCATGGTGGGGGGCAGTGGGGTGGTGGCACCTAGGGGGTAGAGTTGGGGACAGGCACCCAACACCCTAGCCTCTAGCTGCACCACTGTGGATGCGTACCCCACAGTGAGGCCAGTGAGCAGGGGACTCACCTGGGGGCAAGGGCAACCACTGCTCTGCTGGTGTGGGTGGCTCCCCTTCCTGCAGCCAGTGGCCAGGGCCATCAGGGCCTATGCATGGTGCTGGCCCTGCTGCAAGCAGCTCCTGCTTCAGGACTGTGTGGAGCCAGGGCAAGCAGTGAGGGTGGGCCCAGGTGGGAGGGCTGGCTGGCAGGGAACACAGTGTGGGTGCCAGGGCAGAAGGACTTGCAGCTGGGCAGTGGGTGGCTGCCAGGGGTCAGGCAGAGCTAGAGCTATGGTCAGGGCCAGGGCAGTGGGTGGCAAGAAGGTGATTTCCAGGGCCAGGATTGTGTCCAGCACCTATTGGTCCTCCTCCTCCATGGCCGTCATTGCCCAGGCACACCTGAGGACCTGGTGTAGGACCCTACGCTTCAATGGTGCAGCAGGCAAGCCCACACTTCCACAGACTGTTTGCTGCCATCAGGAGGGGTACCTGTGCCTACACTACATGTCCCTGCCCCCCACAGCTGAAGATATCATTGCATTTCTCTGCATGTGAGAGGCCCATGGCTGCCTAGCTCAGGGGGTACAGGCTGCTCAATAAAGTTTTGCAGTGCCTCCCACCCCTCTCTGTGCTGTGGTGGGGGGAACTCTGGAGGCCAGGGATGAGCTCAGGTAGACCAGGCAGGGAGTGGGGGCAGGGGCAGAGGGGGGCAGGGGTATTTGCAGTTAGCAAATTAACTGCACTGCAAATTAACTAATATATTGTTCAGTTAGTACCTACACATGTAGATGGTGTTTCTTTACTATGCAGTGAGTTAGTTTACTGCGTGCTAAAGCATCTCATGTAGATGTGCTCACTGAGTGTGTGAGAAGGGAAATGCAGAGTAAGCATAGCTATGTTGAATCCCAGATTGTGGGGAAGTGTGAAAATGTGTTGCTAAGTAGCTGTACAAATGTTATTTATGTTCAAGATGAAATAGGATGTAGTCCAAGTAGGCTGTTCTCCACCTTGAATAGTAGGTATCTATATCACTGAAAATCAGTCACCAATACTAAATGTTATAAGGCAGGGGATTAGCTGCTGGCAGATAGCACAAGTTAACCTGAAGGACAGGTCTTCTATCTTTCTGTCCTGGACACAACTGGATTAAGGGAGTACAAATAAATTCTAAAATTACTGATATTTAAGGTCACACTGATCTCCAATGCACCCCTGTGCTAGTCACACAGTCTAAGGGAGATAGACCTGCCAGGAAGTGCAAAATATTCCATTTACCAGCTTTCTTAAGAAGACAGTTGTGTGGCTAGGGATTGATGAACTGGAGGGATACCCTGGTCCTGGCTCCCTTGTCAGCCATGGAGTGCAGGGGAGGAGTTAGAAGATTCTCCTCTGGCTGTATAGGAGCTTCTCTGGCTGCATAGAGAGGTTAGAAGCTTCTCTTCTTACCCACTTCACATCCCCAGGTAACACTGACTATGCTAACCTAAGTTCAGCCTTGCATCAATCTAACACAGGGCAGAGTGTGCTCTGTTACTGAAAGGGCCATGAGCAAGCAGCCAAGCAGTTTGCAGGTGGCTACACACCCAGTCAGGCCCAATTACCTGACTGGAAACAGGGCCCGGGTGCTCATTAGAACAGCAGGGCCCTGAGCAGTGTAGCTAGCAATCTGCTGCTAGCAGCTGGGAGAAGAAAACCACCTGGCTGGAGCTGCTTTGAGGTACAGGGTAGGAGCTATGGGGCAGGTGGAGGCTCCTGGTCCTGGGGCATGACCTAAAACTACACCCTGCTGGGGCTGGACGGTGTGGTGGGGCAGTCTCCAGGAAATGCCACACCTGTGCCTCCACAGTGAAGGGTAAGTATGGGGTGCCAGAAAGCCTCAGCCCTTGCTGCCTTGTGGGTAACCCTGTGGAGGTGAAAGTCTAGGGGAGCACACCCTGAAGACAAAGCAGGAGCCCACGGTCCAGGTCAGGAAGGGATCTGAGGCAGAGTTCAGGCTCAC
>NW_017729027.1:15838429-15842179 GCF_001723915.1 Gavialis gangeticus
TCCAATTCACCTCTAGAAGAGAGTCACACTTTCAGGCTGGGTCCAACTCTATTTTATTGCTTGCAAGCAGGCCGACAGAGGAGCTTGTTGCTCAAATCAGTGTCGACCCTAAACAAAGCGCGCGCGCTGCTTTTATTGAGCTAGCAATTTTTAGTTGGCGTGTTACATTTTGATTGGTCATTACAAAACAAAACCTGGGCAACATGTAAGACATGTGTAGTGGGCCATCCTGTACCATGTGGGTGGAAAGTTACAGAATGCAGGTGTTAATACTAAAACAAGGAACAAAGAAACATAGAGAAAAGTATCTATTTTCGCTACACTGTGAGTACTGAGTCCCATTAAGGAATCAGATGTGAGGCTTCAAAGAGGTTTGGCCCTGAGCCTACAAGGGAGCTATGTATGAAGCTCCTCAGGCAAAGGGATAAGGGGATTGTTGAGGCCTAGTGTGGGGCAGAGAGAATGAGCTTGGGGATACTGAAAAGCCCAGTGTGGGGCATGAGGGGATCATGAGGGTCCCGAGTCGGGCTTGGAGCCCAAGAAAAGGTAGGTGCTGGGAATCCTGAGTGGGTAGGGTCTGGGAGCCCTGAGTGGAGCTGGGCTGGGAGCCCAAGGAACAGGGAAGGGCTGGGAGCCCAGATTGTTTGATTGATTGGCCAGGTGATAGGCCAGACAAACTAAAGTCTGGGTTTTAGGCCATGGATGCCCTCTGCAAGCATGGGACATGGTATAGGAGAGGCCGAAGCTGTGTATATAAGCCTTTGGCATCGGGCAAGTAAACAGGCAGCCTCCTGCCTTGTTATTGTCTCATAATTAAAATAATCAAAGTCGTGGTAGGTGAGATAGGTGGGTGGTTAGCCCAAAGACAAGTGGGTGGGCCAAAGATTTGACCAGCCCCAGGATGCCCACTTGTTACAATCAGATGCAAGACAAAGCAGACACAGCACAACCAAGGCCTCTGGGTAAAGTTGCTTTCCTATTTCTTCAAGTATGTCTGAGGACTTCTCAGACAATTACAGTAATTTCAGCAACCAGCAGTGTACCAACTCTGCTCCTGGACAAAATGCTTACGTACTACCTTGAATAATCACAAAGTCAACTTGTGCTATTAAGCAACACACTTACAGTAAATTGTTGGTGTGTTGGGTCCACAGATCCTAAATATGCTATCATATATAAAAGGTCCTTTATTTCTGTACTAACATAATTCATCAACAGACTCAGTCTATTAGTATGAAGCCCAAAGTAAATTACTGTTGGAGACTGAAAAGTATAAACACAATACTTTGATTAAGATGGGTACTTGCAGAAAAAACAAGTTGACATCTAGTAACTGAAGTTTTATAGGAATTGCAGATCCTGAGGGGTAAACATCACATTAATTTTTTTAAGGAAGCCATTGTAAAAAGCCAACAGAATGCACTTCTGTTACAAGACAGTAGGGAAGTGGTTAGGGTCAGGACTGTATTTAGGCAAAGTCATTGTTGGATGGCTGCCTGACCAACTTCATTCATGCATGTATGGTACATGTGATTATAGTGCATTTCATGGCTTCTCATGTGGACCGGAAGTCAAGGGAAAAAATAATAAAGTTTCAACCAACCAGCATAGCTAGTTCTTGTCTCAGTCTCTGAACTCCATCCAGAAAACTGAGCCAGAAACAGTTTGAAGAAGGAGCCCATATCAGGAAAAGAGAGGACGAGAAAGAGGGAGAGAAGAATTTCTGGGACAACTGTTAGCAAAAGAGTAGTTTGCTTTCGTATGGGACTAAAAGGTAGTCTTTCTACATAAACATACTGCATTCTCTCATGGACAAAGTTATCTACAGCTATATGCAAACATGTATGGTTACTGATTTTTATCTAACAGGAATGTGTGCATATGTTGATATGTCAGTCACAGGAGCCCCAAATCTTTGTTTATCATTTACATAACTTTCTCCTAGTTAACTGCCTCTTAAGATCACTAATGAAGTATCTCAGTTAAAACAGTATTATGTACAAGTCCCAACAATTAACACTTATGCAGGTGCAAACTGGTAATGTTTATTTCAAAGCTGGACAAATTAATTTCCATAATTTGGTAAAAGTCACTTTGTGTGATTATGTGTGAGTCAAGAATGAAATTTGGGATTTCAATTTTAATTTTCTTCTTCATTAAGTAGGAAAAAATTTCCCTGAACACAGTAATGTTGGATACCTCGGGTTTTGCAGGACCAATCTCATATGTCTAGAACCGTCAAGTTGAGTATTCACAAACCAAGACATCCAGAATTAGCCAACACTTTTGAAAATATTAGCTAAATGCAGTGTTTTTACATCTGATTGTTCTCAAATATCCTAAAAATATTATATTTGAGAATAAAAGAAACATCATAGAAAATTAGGGTTGGAAGGGACCTCAGGAGATCATCTAGTTCAACCCCTGCTCAAATCCGAACCGTCCCTGACTAGATCATCCCAGCCAAGGCTTTGTCTAGAAAGGTCTTAAAAAATTCCAAGGATGGAGCTTCCCCCACCTCTCTGGGTAACCTGTTCCAGCACTTGACTACCCTCTTAGTGAGACAGTATTTCCTGATATCTAAGTAAACTTCCTTTGCTGCAACTTGAGACCATTTTGTATGTGAAAATTCAGAAAATGAATCTGAATGTTTTTGTACCAGCTCAGTTCAGGAAATTCTAAGTACTGTTTCTTTCCTTGTGTTTTAATTTTATGTGGTCTATTTTACAACCAGACTACAGCATCTAAGGACTATCAGGTGTAATTCTAGACCTATTGAAGTCAATGGCAAATGGTGCCAGGATTTCACACATGAACTTTTACTAGCAAGACTAAAATGTCATAACTATTCATTTCAATAAATCAATGATATATCAACTTCTGGTTTTGAGAAATGTTCTTAAAATTTTAAACTATTTTAGATGATTGAATATATTTTACCTGTTTGTTCAATACCATGGGCTAGATTCCATGAATAACACCTACCCCTAGTGGCTGGGGGGGCATGGTGGCAGGAGCTTGGCGGCAGGAGCACAGTGGCAGTAAGCAGGGAGCTCCTGCAGATGCCTACAGCGCTGTCAGCAGTGTGGGGTGGCAAGCACCAACCATGGGTAGGCGACTGCCCGCAGACACTGTCGACAGTGTCGGCAGCAGGGTGGCAAGTGGCAATTGCCCACAGGCACCACCGATAATGTCAGTGGTGCCTTTTTGAAGGGGGTGCCCCACCACCTGCACCCCCTATGTGTCACCCCTGCTAAATTATGATCTCATATGAAGGAAAGCAGAAAGATACTTTTTGGGTCATGGAGTTCAGTTCCCTGCTGTCACAAGTAACTGATCATGTAATCCAGGGTTATCTGTCTGGATGGCCAGCAGCTGCACCCCATGCAGGCAGCAGGGGCCACAGGCCACACGTCACAACAGTGAGGGCCACATGCAGCCTTGTGTGAGCCCCTGATGCACTGTGTGCGTAGGTGAATGACTTCCCCTCCCCTCCCACCCAGCTACCCCTGCACTGCACATCCCCCAGTGGACATCCCTTCCACTGCACCATGCGCGCAGTTGGGCAGCACTCCCTACCACAGTATTGCATGCCTACATGGGCTTCCCCCACTGCCCCCAGCTCACTGGCTACAGGCTGCTCTGCTGCACCATGGGATGTGCTGTGCCACCCCCTGTGAAAGGCACAGAAAGTGGAAACCACAGGGGAAGTCTGGAGCCCCCAGCTGCTGCTGAAGGAATAAGGGTGGG
>NW_017729027.1:15847179-15849345 GCF_001723915.1 Gavialis gangeticus
GGAGAGGGCAGGGCTGAGCGTGCCTCTCCCATGCCTAGTTCGACTGATCTGGGAGTTGGCCCTGGAGCCTGTTTTTTTTTCCAGCAGTCCCTGTTGAGCACCACTTCCAGCCCTGGCGAGCATGGGCAGACTGGGGAGCCCAGAGGCTGAGGGATGTGTTTGGCCCATGAACACCTTGATGTACTCTGTCCTCACTTTTGTTGAGCTCCATCTTAAAAACTACTGGAGAGTGAAGCAATAACTGAGTTAATACTGCATAAATTAAATGACCCTAGTTCCTTTCTGGTTATCCTAGTTTAACTAAAACAGAAAATTAGCTGAATGCATGTCAACTAGCGCCTAATTAACATAGAACAGCTGCCATTTGAAAAAAAGAAAAAAGAATGTTATAACATTCTCCACTAATGGTTCAAAACATTGAAGCTTGCAAAATTGCTTGTGGTATTTTTATGAGGAAAAAGTAATATTTTAATGACAGAAACTGTTAAATGCAATATTTTTAGTTAGAGAAAAAAGCCTTTTACATGGTGTCAGGACATTTTCTAGGAATGTTGTCAAGTATTTTAAAATTGTATGGTTTTAAAAATTGATACTGGTAAAATAACTCTTTGACAACCATTTTGCATTTACTGGTATATGGAAGCAGAGTTATTAAAAGAGGTTCCCTAAAGTTTCCTAAAGTTGAATGTTTCTTCAGCCATGACATGTATGCCCTTCACTGATATATGTGCAATATTCCCAGCTTGATTTAAGACATTACTAGAAAAATTAGGTAGCTAGAATGCTGGTCCCAGTCAGGGGCAAAGGTAGCAGCTGGCAGGCACCTATTAGAGAATTCATGGAATGCTTAATGTCTTCTTACAATGTTCTTAATGTCAGTAAATATCAGACAATATGTACAGTTGCAAAAAGATGTACATTTTAAAAGCTATGTTCATGTAGTCCCTGGGTTCAGGGACTTCTAAATTTAGTTGTCCTTGGATTTGGTGAATTGATTGATAGGGCAATGTAAGCAAGCATACAGTGCCACTGCCTATGATGTACTTCCTTCTGGGTAAAAAATATAATACTTTTTCAGGGTTTTTGGTTGTAGCTGTGTTGATCTAAAGACATAGGCAGACAAGGTTCTTTGGGTAGATGTGATATCTTTTATTATACCAACTGAATAGTTGGAATAAAGTTCTTTGCAAGCTTTCAAGCTCAAGTACCCTTATTCAGGCATAGAGAATCTCTGCTGTTATGAGACTCCAAGGAATGAAAAGGAACTAAAAGTGTGACAGGATGTCAGTGAGAATAAAAATTAGGTAGAAATTAAGAAAGCAAAAGGTAGAGCAGGGAAGGGAAGGGGGAAAAAACAAAGGTAAAGGAGATTTTACAGTGGTAGTAATTCAGGAGAGAAAAGAGGCTGTGTGTGAAAACATAAATAGCTGGAAATTAGGAAGGCAAAGGTCAGAAAAGGAAGAGAGGAAAGGAAGGGGTAGTGGGGAAGGGAAAGTGTAAGAGGTCAGGTCTGGCAGATATCTGGTGAATCAGATGTTTTTCATGTAAACATCTGAAATGGTATATCTACATAGTACAATACAATGCAATGTAATGCAGAGATACCTAAGCTAGCTCTGAATCTGCTAGCTTGGGTGCTGGAAATAACACAGTTGCACTAGCATGATACCCCTCCTGTGTTACTAAACCCTGCATCCCAGGGTAAAGGCAGAGCAGCACACTAATGATGAACTTATACCACTCTTAGTTTCATAGTTTCATAGTTAGTAGGGTCGGAAGGGACCTGAGCAGATCATAAAGTCTGACCCCCTGCCATGGCAGGAAAGAGTACTCAGGTCAAACGACCCCAACAAGGTGATTGTTTAGCCTTGTCTTAAAGACCTCCAAGGTAGGAGCCAGTACCACTTTGCTTGGAAGTTGGTTCCAGATCCTAGCCGCCCTGACAGTGAAGTAGCGCCTCCTGGTGTCTAATCTGAATTTACCCTCTGCCAGCTTGTGACCGTTATTTCTAGTCACTCCTGGTAGTGCTCAGGGAAACAGGGACTCCCCCAATGCCTGCTGGTCCCCTGTGACTAGTTTGTAACAGGCCACTAGATCCCCCCCTCCGCCTTCTCTTGTGGAGGCTGAACAGGTTCAGGTCCTGTAGCCTCTCCTTGTAGGGCCTGC
>NW_017729027.1:15849584-15857050 GCF_001723915.1 Gavialis gangeticus
ACTGCTACCCCTGCATCTAAGGATTTGGTGACCTGGTCATAGAAGGCCACCAGGTTGGTTTGACAGAACCTGCCTCTAATGAACCTGTGTTGGTTGCCCCTAAGCATAACCTCTCCCGCTGGCCCCTCATGGACATGTGCTCAGTAGGTGTGTCTACGCCCACTGTACGCAGTGGGTGTGTCTACACCCTTGCTCCCTTGCTATAGCACATCACTACAGTGACATTGCAGCTAAAAAATGTGCTGGTGGCATGGTGCAGTATTGGTTGTTACTGTGCCACCATTTAGTACTTTCTAAAGGAAGTACTAGATGACGGCACAGTAACAATGGCACCACAGAGACACATGTATATGAGCCCAATTGGTGTATCTATAAACATGTGTTTTACTGCAGTTAACTAATTAGCTCTGCATTAAAGCATCACCATTTACATGTGCACTGGTATTAGGGTACAGGAAATTAATTAACTGTACCCTAAGATACTACTGTTGAGGACAGTACTATCTTAGGGCACAGTTACTTACTACATCAAAGTGCATGTGTAGATGGTGAGCCTGCTGCACAACCCCACACTTTAGCACCCTCATACCTCAGCCAGCCCCTCCACCGCCCCACACAAGGCTGACCCCTGAGCACTCTGCCAGTCTGGGGCTGCTGTGCCCTGGCTCAAACTGCTACAGTCCTAAGTGCAGCATCTGCACACGTGCCCTGGACTGCAGCAGTTTGAGCATCTACACATGTCATTAAAGTGCTGTGATAAACTCCAGAGCAAACTGCATTGGAACAGCTGTTCTCTAACTCATTTGGAGGAAGCTTACATATTTATGCATTGTGCTGCATAGACATATCTAATGTACTTTACAAGTACTTTACAAGCATTACTAGCCCCTATTATAGAAGGGGAAACTGTGGTAGATAATTATAATCAATGGCAGAACTGGGAACTTCAGTCTTCTACCTGCAACTCTGGTGTTTTATCCAAAAGCACCCTGTCCAAAAGTGTTGTCATTCTGAAACCATTTGCAAGCAGTAAATTCACTTAACTTCTCCCTCCAATAGCAAATCCGCATGTGTAGATATAATTTCGTCTTTTAGGGCTGAGCAGCCAGTTGTGATGCAAGAGGACAATTCTTAAGTATTTCAGTGAGTTTGTGGCTGTCTGGATTTCTGTGAAGAGACAGAGAAAAGAGGTTGTAGGACTTAAGCACACACTACTGGATGTGGTGGTTAATGAATCATGGTCAATTATTTATAACTGCCTGGAGGTTACCTTTCTCTAGATAGTTGCACAATTACCTCAGACAGCTGTAAAATATTTTGTGATCTTTTGGCATGTTGTACTATGTCTGCCTATATATAAAGCCAACTGTGTGTTTCAAGTTCAACTTAAAAAAATACAAAACAACCTCTACCATAGCCTTGGTTGACGTAATTCTGAACGTCTTGACCAGCTGACAAATTGCTGCCAAAACTCCTGAGACACCAATACCAGGCAAAGGTGTGAATGACCTTCACAGATGTATTGCTTGTAAATACACAGGGATACAGTGGACTGAGCATTGATCCAAGACAGTTCTGTTGATGGTATGGCTTTCAGCATTGGAACACAGTCAGCATGACTTTTGATGAAAGATTCCCCTACTTACCCGCAACTCTATAACAGAACCTTTTCACTTAAGGAACATTCTTCTGTAGAGATAGCCTGGACTTTTATTGACTTCCACCCTACATCCTTCCTGTCCATGTAGACAAGCCTTTCAGTCAAAGTGGTCTGAGCTAGCTGGCTCAACTGCAGCTGTAGAATATAGCTCAGGTTCTGTTCTGCCTGGGATAGTAACCCACTTACCTTTCAGTAAGGAAACAGGTTAACGCCTTGAATGCTAATAGTCATAAGGCACAAAGCTTTGGAACAATTCTCAAAGTTCATGTAATCCAGCCCCTTGCACAAATGCAGGATTTCTGACCCATCCAGGAAAACCTCCAAATGAAGAAAGTCCCACAACTTCCCCGAACAGCTTTTCCATTGTCCTGTTGTTCTTACAATTAGGAATATTTATGCATAGTTTTTAATCTAAATATGTTTTGCTGTAGTAGTTTGAACCTACTACCTCTTGTTCTGTTGTTTGGGGCACAGGAGAACAGTTTTGCTTCCTCTCCTTTAAGGTATTCTTTCAGACATTTTAAATTGATTAATTAACTCCCCCCTCCCCCCAAAAAAACCCCTAAATATACCTATTTCCTTCAGCCTTTCTTCATATTATTTGCTTTCCGATTCCTTTAATATTTGCCTCTGGAACCCTGGATGGGGTAGTACTTTCACCTTGTATATCTTGCATACAATGCTCCTGTCCTTTTTTGCCTTCTCATAATTCTCTCTACACACCCAGAAGAACAGGCAAGTACATTCAGTATTAAAACTATAATGGTTTAGCTAATTTATACTACTACAGAAGTAGACAGATGTAACCATCAAATGACAATGCCTGATACATGCTCTCATACATGCTCTCAAGTGGCAAACCCAATCTCCAGGAAAGCCAGGAAAGAAAAATGGTATAGTGATCAAATATACAGAATACGGTTCCCTTTAAACAGTATAGGCCAAAATCTCATGTGGTGTAATACAACAAAACTCCAGTCACCTCAGTGAAGCATGTTAACTTATTAGAATCTGTTTTTAAAAATAAAAGTACTCTATGGGCATGTCTACATGTGTAAATAAGTACAACTAAATTTAATGCACATTAAATTATTTTTAGCAGGCGTCTACAGGTAAAGGGATTTAGGATTAAAGCTAGTCCCAAATCCCACCAGTCCTGCCATGTGCACCAGTGGCCACCAGGGGGAGCTCCATCCTCTGGACACTTGGCAGCCATACTGAAGCCAGATCCAGCTACCAGAAGTTGGCAGCTATCTTGGAAACTCTGATCCCTGGCCAGCCCCTTCCTTGCCCAGGAGCCAAGTACCCAGCACAAGGCAGCATGCACCAGTTCCCCCCTGCCCACCCTGCCTCCCCAGGCCAGGGCTGCTTCAGCCCCTGCCCCTGCCAGCGATGCCCTGTGCCCCACTGCTCCAGCTTGCCAGGGATGCCCTGTGCCCAATGCTCCTGCTGGCCATAGTGCTAGCCCTGCTGGCACCTGAGGTTGAGGCAGCTTCTAGTCATGGCTCCCTGAGCTGCCAGTGGATGCAGCATCCGGGGCAGAGGGTGGGGCAGGGTGCCGAAGGCCTGAGGTCTCCTCCTCCAGTGACACATTACCAGAAGTCTCAGGGCAGGGCAAGGGCTTGGGCAGGCTGTTCTTGCTGGTGCCACTTGCAGGAATGTGACCTAGCTCTCAAGGGCACTAAAATTCAGGTCAGCTCCCATATAAAGGCCACAGACTTTTGGGCATGACAGGACCAATGACTGAATTTGGTTACAGCCATCCCCTATGCCCACGTGACCTTGACCTTTCTGTGCACTGCCACGCCAACCAGCATTGCCTTCATTCATGCATCCTGCCTGGCAGGGCCTCATAAATGTGAGCATTCGAGCGCCTGCTCTGTACAAACTGCCTCTGCACATCAGTACAGTCCCAGAGTGTCACAAGATCGCGCACCCACTCCCAGGTCCAGTTGGGGGCCTGGGCGGTCGGGACAGGCATTTGCATATGGGTGGGGCTGGAGCTCTATGGGAAGGAAGACAAAGATGACGTGCTTTTTCCACGCCAGCTCTTTGGGCCCCTTCATGGTTGTTCCTTCATGGCTGGTACTGAATGGCTGCCAGCAGCACTCAGCACAGCCAGGGACAGGAAGCAGCATGGCAGAGGTACTTTACCACAACACCTGCAAAGAGATAGAGCTGGGGGTAAGCAGCCCTGCTGCTGGAGAGAGCCAGGCAGCAGCCCAGGGGGGATCTCATGGCTGGGTAAGGGGTGCAGCAAACTGAAGCCCTAGACTCCTGGTGTGTGTGCCCCAAGACATAAAATGGCTACAGGCTTTTATACCCTGCAGCTAGGGGCTGCTAGAGAACAGCCTAGCCCTGGAGCAGGTGAGGCAGTTAGCCAGGAGCCCTGGAGCTGGGCTCAAGGGCAGACCTAGCATTAAAGTTAGTGCTGGGTCATGTCTACACATGTATTACTGTGCATTAACTAATCTTGCCTAAACCTGATACCTGCATTTGCCCAGTATTACATTTAGGCACGATTAGCCTAAGTTACTACACAAGAAGGGCAAGCACGTGTAGATGCACCCCCATACTGTGTAGTAACTTAGGCTAAGGCGCATTAGCACATCTTGTGTAGACATGCCCAATGTCACAGAAAGAATATCAGTGCTCACAACCGATCTATAAGATAGGGCTAAATTAAAAAAAAATAAAAAGCCTAGATTTAGGCTGACATAGATGGCCTGACTTCAGAAGTGCTGAGAAAACCACCAATTTTATTGATGTCATGTTATATGTTACATCCTCAAGGGATCCCAGTCTATTGGACATCTCATTATATTCTCTTGCATCCTGTTCAGTTGACAAGTTAGACACCTAGGTCATTTACATTTGCAGACCATTCTTCCACCAGCCCATACATGGAATTTCCTGTTCTGTTAATTCAGACTCAGCTGAAGGGTATCTGCAGTGGTTCACAGACTGCTAGTGTATTTGTTTATTTTGTGTGTCACAATGCCTCAAAGTATGGAGGGGAGAAGCTCCATGACCCCTTTTAGGGTGCTGTAGCCTTACCTACACCAGGGAACTTCCTGAGTTCCCCTGTTTGATGCATTCCCCTTATTTCAGGGCCCTACCTTAACAGCAGAATTTAATCCCTCAGTGTTTTTGAAACACTCGGCGCATCTACACCTGTGATTAATGTGCATGAATAAATGTGTGCCTGGAAGCCAAAAACTCTGGGGCACATTGCTCTGGAGTTTATCCGTACACAGCATGCGAAGCCCAGTCAGAGTAGGCCTGGGCTGGCCTTCCCTGGGTCCAGTGCCAGCTCAGGCTGCTCTAACCAGGCTCTGCGTGCTGCAGAGCAACTGGCTGAGGCACAAGTGTGCTTCAGTATGGGACTGCTTGCTGGACTGCTGCCAGCCCCACACTGAAGTGCCCTGTGCCCCACCCACCTAGGGCAGCATTTACATGTGTGCTGCTGTACTTAAATAGTCAACTGTGTAGTCTTACATAGATGTGCCCACTGAATGTTTTTGGTAAGCAAAATTTCAAGGAGTACATTCAATATGTGCATCAGAAATGTTCCACAGGAAGCAACAGGGATGTTAGTAAGAATAGATGCCCTGCTGATGGATGAGAGACGTAACGCTAAACTGAGGGAGTGTAAAGAAAATTATACCATTTAAAAGTATAAGGTGAAGGGAGGATTTTGTGCTCAATCAGCTGATGTATTCTGTTTCATCTACATGTACCTATCCTGCAGTAAATTAAGCTAAAACACAGTAATGAAATTTTGGGTCATTTAGGGCTAAAATGACTCAGTTTAACTTCTGCTTGCCACAGGATAGAAGCAGGAAGAGTACGGTTACAGCAGATTCAGTTGAGCCATAATAAATCCCCCTTTCTCCCCTCCCCATACATTTAAAATTGTGCAAATGTTCTTCTTCCCATACCATAGGTTCAAACTGAACATTTGAATGGGGAAAATACTGTTATCACAAGACTAGAACTACCATTTCTGGGGAGCACCATCTGTATATTGACTGAAAAAAATGCATTAATTTGGATAAATGCTGAAGTAGAAACTAACATGAAAGACTAGTACTTCAAAATAAACCCAAATTACAGAGATTCCTGGAAAAGGTTATGTGCTTTTCCATATCCCAGTCACAAATACCTTGAGTAAACATGCTATCTAAGGAGCTATTCCAGGAATATTGTAGATGTTTATAAGAAGTGAGATGCTGTAAAATAGTGAAGAAACAAAAAGAACTGTGAACAGGAAAGATCATTTTTGTTTCATTTCAAACAAAACAAATTACCTAAATTGTCTGTTGATGTCTCACAAGGTTGACTGGCTATTGCTTTATTTCAAGATAATGTCCAGTTGACCTTGCTTCTAGATGACTGACTCATGAAATAAAAGAGTAGCCCACAAACCTAAAGCCAAGGAGAACCGCACTATTGTTACGAGTGAAAGGCTGTAAATACATGCCTCCAAGACAGAAACTGGATAAAATCACTCTTGGGATACTACTGGAATAACAAAGGTGGTACTATCCTTGCTAGAGATATCACTGACAATCCCTAATTATTCCAGATAGACTAAAAGTGACACATTTTTTTAGAAACTGACAGTGGAACATGATAAAGAAACAGAGAAGCACAGACTTGTGGATGGCTTCCCAGACTTGCTGATGCTGATAACCTACAGGAACTGATACAAGACCCTGGATGGAGTTGATATAAGAACTTGTATGGAATTCCTAGTCACCATAAAGGAGAATGCTAGTGGCTAGGGACAAATACGGTATCTTATCTACAGTTTGTCATCTGGAGACTGTGTATGATGACTGACTTACATTCACAGTTTATAAAACCAGAAGGGACTGTTATAGTCATCAAATCTAAATTTCTGCATAATATCAGCCACAGAATTTATTCAATGATTCCCATATCAAGCTGATAACTTCTGGTTGATTCACAACATAGCTCTGAAAAAGAAATTTGATCTTGATTTAGAGACTTCAAGGGATGGCAAATCCACCGTATCGCAGGTTAAATTGTTCCAATGTTTAATTACTCAACATAAAAAACCCTGGTTTATTCCCTATCTGAATTTGTCTAGCTTCCAACTGTCAACTCGTACAGTTGGTGCTTTTCTCTGCCAAATTAAACAGCCTTCTATATTAAGAAATCTTCTTTTAATGGTTTCTTATCACAGTTTATGGTAATGGAAAGACTCCAGCTGATTTCTGTTTGTTCTGGATTAGGCTTATCAGGCACCTATACAAAAGCAGCAAGGCGCTATAACAATGGTGCATCGGATCAAGCTCAAATAATCTAGTCCTCTGTGGTAATTATTATGCTCCAGCAGACTCCAGAGCTGGGGTGGAAAAACTCCAGCCCACCAGACCATTCTATCTGGCCCACAGGGCCCCTAAAAAATTTAGAAAATTAATATTTATCTGCCCCAGCTTCCTGTCAAGGATGACAGGAGCCAGGGGCAGTAGAACCCAGGAGAAGCTATGGCAGGATCCTCCAGCATCAAAACCCACCCAGCCCCGCTCCCCCAGCTGGAAGTCCTTGCCTAACAGAGGCTTCTGGCCTGGAACCATGGAGCTGTTTATGCCTCCCTGTGCCGAAGTAGAAAAGTCAGGTGGGGAGGCCGGGCAGAGAGGCAGGGGAGGACTGCAGGTGATTGCCCCAGTCCTTGGGACTGGGCTGGTTCCTGCTGAGTCCAGTAGTTCGGCCATGCAACTGGAGCCACGTGGTACAGAGCAGCCAGCAGGCAGGCAGGAAAGTGGAAAAAGCAGTG
>NW_017729027.1:15862050-15865311 GCF_001723915.1 Gavialis gangeticus
TGCCCCAGTCCTTGGGACTGGGCTGGTTCCTGCTGAGTCCAGTAGTCCGGCCATGCAACTGGAGCCATGTGGTACAGAGCAGCCAGCAGGCAGGCAGGAAAGTGGAAAAAGCAGTGGTGGGAGTGGAGGAGGGGAGTGGAAGCTTGGGGGCATGCAGGGTCTGTGCCAGAGTCCCAGAGACAGCACCTCCAGGACCCATGGTGGGTGGCAGGAACACAGGGCATGGGTTGGCAGGAGTCTATGGAACCAGGCTGGGCTGTGCCAGCAGGGAGAGAGGGTAGCCGGCCCTGCTGCAAGGAGTCCCTGCCTGCCAGGACCCTGTGCTCCTGCTGCCCTGCTCTGGGTCCAGCCAGTGCTGGCCCGGGGGCAGCAGTGCATGACCCATGCTCCCACCCTGTTGTCACCGGCTCGTATGTGCTCACTCTCTCCCAGTCCTCCTCACCCCAACCCCACAGTACAGGTGGGGACCACCGTGTGCAGCCCCGGCCCCGCACACCTCCCACTCACCTGTCTGGGCTGAGCAGTGGTGGCACAGGACGAACTTCTGGTCACCATGGGGGGAAAGCGGCCCCTCCCCCTCCCCATGGCCAGCACTTCTTGGTGCAGCCACTTGGAGCCTGCATGAGGGTATCCTGTGTCTCCACTGCACCACCACCACCTCTGGGCTGCCTTGTAGGGCAGCAGTGACAGCAGAGCAGACACAGGGCCACCCCACATGGGCTCCAAGCAGCTGCACCAGGAAGCACCAGCAGCAGGAGGGAGAGGGACCGTTTTCCCCTGACACTGAGCAGTAGTTTGTCCCGAGCCACTGCTGTTTAGCCTGGCCCCGATGCCAGTTCCATGCTTGCCCATCAGGGCTGAGCAGTGGCAGCAACAGCTGGGCAGAAACTGCTGCTTGGCACAGAGGAAAGCAGCCCCTCCCCTTTGCCACTGCTGGGCAATTTTTTCTGAGGCTGCCTGGAGCCCGCACCATGCTAGGCTACGGTGAGGCTCCTTCATCATCGCCTGTGAGTTGCCCTGCAGCTGCTCCACACTGTCACTGCTACCGTGCTGGGCAACCCAAAAGCAGCGATGAAGAAGCCACAGGGAAGGCTGGCCAGGTGGCCACAGCAAAACTTGCCCAGTGGTGGTGAGGAGGAGTGGTTGCTTTCCCCTGCACTGAGCAGCAGTTTCTGCCCAGCTGCTGCTGCCACAGCTGCTGCTGCCACTGCTGCTGCTGCTTAGCCCCAGTGGGCTAACCTGGCGGTAGGGCAGGGCATGCAGGGTCACGGCTGCATGTGCTGGCCCCCGCCGCTACTGCTGTATGCCCAGGGGGGCAGGACACACCACAGCTGAGTGCTGCAGAAATGGTGTGGGGTGCTCTTGGGCTGTTTACTGTTGGTAGTGTTGGGGAGGCACTGCAAGGCACTCAGGCTCTGGGCTGTTGCGGGGTGGAGGCAAGTCCTGGCTGGTTTGGGGGGGGGCGCAGCCATACCTTTCCCCATACACAATCACACACACCACAAATACCATACCCCCCACACATCCACACATCCTCAAAAGCCCCCAATACCCACCCACCCACAGTTCCCCATAAACCCTACACCCACCCACCCATACCCCACAACACTCCTGCACACCCCACACACTATACAAGAGTAAGACTGCATTTTGATCTATTATGCAATCACTTTCACATATACAGCACAAACACAAAAATCAGGACAAAAATATATATTTTTAAATTAAATTAAAAATATTATTATGGGTGTTTGATTTTTAGTATATAATTTGGGGGTTTTTTTCATTCTAAGATGGCAAACCCTCTTCCCCAGAGGAGTACTTCCAGGGGCAAGGGGAGGGACTTCTGGTTACAAAGGTCAGAAGTTGGAGGTGGGAGTTCTGGTCCCAAGATGGCGACCAGGGGTGGGACACCTGTCAAGGGGCAGGGTTACCCATGCAGCCCTCGACAGCTTGCCAGAACTCAGTAAGCGGCCCTCTGCCCAAAATAATTGCTTGCCCCTGCTCCAGAGTCTCATGTATCAGCAACCTTGCACTTAAAAATGGCAGAGGGAGCACTTTAACTAAAGCTCATCAAACAAGCTTTAGTTAAAGCGCCCCTGCCGCCATTTTTAAGCTCAGTGACACTGATACGCGAGATGCTCTGGGCACTTTAATTAAAGCAGCTCTAATTAAAGCACTCCCTCCCAACTCCCAGAGCATGTGTATAAATGCCCATTGTTCTTAAATGGAAAAAAATAAATTTCCTATGCAATATAAAGAAATGGACCCCCACTATGTTACTGAATACTGGATACCATAGAAAGCCTGAGTTAAGGATGGAAATGTTTAGTTATATATTCAAAAGGAATGAATCATTAGAATAATAATAAAAGTCCATACTTGAATATATGTTCAGCTCAACCTGGCTCTTAACCTTTTGTGCCTGTTTGCCTGTTCTTCTTCTGAACAGAACACTAGATGTGTTCACATTTTTGGTCTCAGATGCTCTAAGTGCACTTAGAGTAAATCTGGTGCATATGAAATGCATTGTTCAAGCAAGTCTGGATCTAATATTACACTTATACAATAGTTGGAAGAGATGTGTATTATTTACAAGAGGAACAAAAATCAAAAGTCTAATTTAAAAGCTAATTTAATCAAACACAAAATTAAAATTTCCCTTGTACAATTCATAGTAAGTTGATGCCAAAATGGAGAAGCCAGTGGCAATGCGCCTGGGACTTGAGGCTAATGAATCCTTCTATTAACAGACGTAACGTATTGCATTACAGACTTTAGTAAAACCATATTAAAACAAAGGAGGGTATAATAAACATTAACATTCGTGTTGCATATCGTAATGCTTTGAGGTAACTATAAAAAGTGTAGTAGAAAAATCTCCTCTGTATTGAGCCAGAGACTTCCCATCAAGTTTGCTTCCCATAATTTAGGGTGATTTCTGACTTTTGGATGTGTTGGCACTACAGAAGATTGCAGTAGTGACAGAATGGAATTGTTATTGATGGTTAATACATGCTTGCAAGTTACAAGCCACCACCACTAAATGTGTTAGACATCTTAACAAAAAAACAACAACGTAAGTGGACTAACCAAAATATGTGCTGTGCTCTTTCATTTGGGAACATTTTGTTTTCCTTGCAAGTTTGATAGAGCAGGTACTGAGGACATTCTGGATGTTTTTCTTTCCTCCCTTTTCCCCAGTCTGAGATATAGTCTCTTTTGAAACAATGAGCTACAAAGAGTATCCACTTTGAGGAG
>NW_017729027.1:15870311-15879679 GCF_001723915.1 Gavialis gangeticus
CCCCGCCGCTACTGCTGTATGCCCAGGGGGGCAGGACACACCACAGCTGAGTGCTGCAGAAATGGTGTGGGGTGCTCTTGGGCTGTTTACTGTTGGTAGTGTTGGGGAGGCACTGCAAGGCACTCAGGCTCTGGGCTGTTGCGGGGTGGAGGCAAGTCCTGGCTGGTTTGGGGGGGGGCGCAGCCATACCTTTCCCCATACACAATCACACACACCACAAATACCATACCCCCCACACATCCACACATCCTCAAAAGCCCCCAATACCCACCCACCCACAGTTCCCCATAAACCCTACACCCACCCACCCATACCCCACAACACTCCTGCACACCCCACACACTATACAAGAGTAAGACTGCATTTTGATCTATTATGCAATCACTTTCACATATACAGCACAAACACAAAAATCAGGACAAAAATATATATTTTTAAATTAAATTAAAAATATTATTATGGGTGTTTGATTTTTAGTATATAATTTGGGGGTTTTTTTCATTCTAAGATGGCAAACCCTCTTCCCCAGAGGAGTACTTCCAGGGGCAAGGGGAGGGACTTCTGGTTACAAAGGTCAGAAGTTGGAGGTGGGAGTTCTGGTCCCAAGATGGCGACCAGGGGTGGGACACCTGTCAAGGGGCAGGGTTACCCATGCAGCCCTCGACAGCTTGCCAGAACTCAGTAAGCGGCCCTCTGCCCAAAATAATTGCTTGCCCCTGCTCCAGAGTCTCATGTATCAGCAACCTTGCACTTAAAAATGGCAGAGGGAGCACTTTAACTAAAGCTCATCAAACAAGCTTTAGTTAAAGCGCCCCTGCCGCCATTTTTAAGCTCAGTGACACTGATACGCGAGATGCTCTGGGCACTTTAATTAAAGCAGCTCTAATTAAAGCACTCCCTCCCAACTCCCAGAGCATGTGTATAAATGCCCATTGTTCTTAAATGGAAAAAAATAAATTTCCTATGCAATATAAAGAAATGGACCCCCACTATGTTACTGAATACTGGATACCATAGAAAGCCTGAGTTAAGGATGGAAATGTTTAGTTATATATTCAAAAGGAATGAATCATTAGAATAATAATAAAAGTCCATACTTGAATATATGTTCAGCTCAACCTGGCTCTTAACCTTTTGTGCCTGTTTGCCTGTTCTTCTTCTGAACAGAACACTAGATGTGTTCACATTTTTGGTCTCAGATGCTCTAAGTGCACTTAGAGTAAATCTGGTGCATATGAAATGCATTGTTCAAGCAAGTCTGGATCTAATATTACACTTATACAATAGTTGGAAGAGATGTGTATTATTTACAAGAGGAACAAAAATCAAAAGTCTAATTTAAAAGCTAATTTAATCAAACACAAAATTAAAATTTCCCTTGTACAATTCATAGTAAGTTGATGCCAAAATGGAGAAGCCAGTGGCAATGCGCCTGGGACTTGAGGCTAATGAATCCTTCTATTAACAGACGTAACGTATTGCATTACAGACTTTAGTAAAACCATATTAAAACAAAGGAGGGTATAATAAACATTAACATTCGTGTTGCATATCGTAATGCTTTGAGGTAACTATAAAAAGTGTAGTAGAAAAATCTCCTCTGTATTGAGCCAGAGACTTCCCATCAAGTTTGCTTCCCATAATTTAGGGTGATTTCTGACTTTTGGATGTGTTGGCACTACAGAAGATTGCAGTAGTGACAGAATGGAATTGTTATTGATGGTTAATACATGCTTGCAAGTTACAAGCCACCACCACTAAATGTGTTAGACATCTTAACAAAAAAACAACAACGTAAGTGGACTAACCAAAATATGTGCTGTGCTCTTTCATTTGGGAACATTTTGTTTTCCTTGCAAGTTTGATAGAGCAGGTACTGAGGACATTCTGGATGTTTTTCTTTCCTCCCTTTTCCCCAGTCTGAGATATAGTCTCTTTTGAAACAATGAGCTACAAAGAGTATCCACTTTGAGGAGTCACCCAATCAAAAATATGTTGGGCAAGGCAGTTTGCTTATTATTGGCCTTTGTTTATTTTGACTTTGTTTGAAAACCAGCACATCAATATAAAACCTTCCACATAGGCTCTGTGCATTGTATATTATTACAGTGTTTCTTCCCCCGTCAGTATTTCAAGAAGTTTTTTAAAAAAGATGTAATCTAAATAAATAAATCAAGACATTGGACCTGATTCTGATCTCATTTCTACCTAGGTAAATTAGATGTAGTGTTATGAAAGTCAGTGAAGAGAAACTGGTGTAAATAAGAAGAGAAACAAGGAATTTTAACTTCAGCATCCTTTGTTTTTTTGGAGCTATGGATGCCTGCTAGGGTTTGTGTAGTGGGTCCTATTGAAGTTGGATTCGGATTTAGCCTGAATCAAGGATAGTAATTCGATTAGTTGATGTGGATCACTGTGCCTGATTCAATTCGGTCGAATCCGAATCTGAAGATCCAATGCTGATTCGGAGAATCAGCAATTCAGACATAGACACAGATTTAAAAGTTTTTTCTACGTACCTTAAGGTACCAGTGCAGCTTGTGAACACTGCGATGCTGGGGTGGATGGAGCGCCCCACAGGAGTGTGGGGGGACCCTCCACATGCTCAGCGATGAACCTGGAAGTGGACCAGAAGTACTTCCAGTCCACTTCCAGGTTCACCAGGGAGCACACAGGGGGGCCCCCTGCCCATGTGCCCCTGGCTCAGGAATCAGTCACGGGGGAACCCCGGGTGCCTCCCCCTGCAGACCCAGGAGGGACCAGTCCCCAAGCTGGGAGGATGTGTGGGTGGGGGGCCCTGCGTGCTCCCCAGCAGATCTGGAAGTGGACCGGAAGTGGTTCTAGTCCACTTCTGGGTCTGCTGCCGAGCACACTGGGGAGCCCCCCCATGCTCCTATGGGACACTCCATGTGTCCCAGCATCACAGCATTCACAAACCACCTACTACCTAGAGGTATGTAGAAAAAACATTTAAAGCTGTGTCTATGTCTGAATCTCTGAAACTTTCTGAATTGATTTGGAGAGTTCCAATTTGATTTGGAGAGATTAAAGAGTCCTCTGATTTGATTCGGATTCAGAGATTCAGCCACTGAATCGAACCGAATCTCCACTGAATCGAATCAGGGACCAAAGCTTCACACAGCCCTAATGGCTGCATTTATTCTGAGTTTAGTTCACAAACCAAAAGATTAATAGGCATTATGGTGTAGCTGGCATACAAGACCAGTTCTTTCCAATGAGGACCACTGTGACCTGTCTGAAAATATGTCAAGAATCTGTCTCACAATGCATAATGATAAGAAAAAGATTAAAATGCAGCCTCATAGATTTCATGAAGGTTTGTTTCCTAGTTCTATGAAAGTTTTGGTATTTAAATATAAAACTTCCAATGTGCTTCTCTTCCCCCCTGCCCTCCCCAAGGAATATATAGGAAGCCAAATTTTGCAGGACATATAAATCCATGTATAAATCTTTTTGAAATGAAAAAAGTTTAAATCTTCAGCTTCTAAGAATAGAAAGAATGTTGAACCTGGCACCATCTATTAGCCATCTACACATCATTTTTCATGAGGTATCAAAAGATGAAGCCAGTTAGCCATGCATGTTAGAATTCTTGCTTGTTGAAATGCATTAAAATATGCCAAGTTTATTTAGAGACTCTTAGCTTCACCAACCTATAATTTGAATAACAGAGACACATGGCCTGATTAGTTCTTTGAAGTAATAAATTAAATGTATTCAAAATGTTAATAACAATATGGCTTTAAGACTTTCTCAGTGGAGGATTCACATCCTGGTTGAGTAAAAGAATGAGAGCAGCTTTTCCTACAGAATTATACTGTTCTAGTGCTAATTCTTACAACTGTGACTTCAATCAGTTGAAATTTACATATGTGAGTAACTTCATCCATGTCTCAACTACACTGCACATAGTCATTTGGGATTGACTGGAGAGCTGTCCATGCTCTCCAGCTGCTTTGAGCCTGTGTTCCTGGGGGCTTCAGGTGACCAATCCTCTGCAACCTGGGGATTCCCATTTATAGTCTGGGACTCCCTGATGTTTCTGGTGCTAAGAAGGGACATCTAAACAACCCTAGTGTGAAAGACTGACTTGCAAGGAAATTCCAGAGACAAGTGGGAGAGAGAGACAATCTGGGCAGGACGAGCCTGAGAGACTTGAGAGACAACAGCCAGGGCTGTCTACCTGACAGAAACTGCTTGGGCTTTGGGGCCCAAGGACTCTCCCTGTTGCTGACTAATGCATGTTGTTTTTGTTTAAGAGCTACCCAGCTTGCTGAATGTGACTTTAGGTGCACTCCATCCCCTCTCCAGGTGATAAGAATGTAGATCTTTTTGTGGACACATGCAGCCACCTCAGGCTCAGAAATGTAGGTAGCCTCAAACCATGCCTAGCAGGTGTAGAGTCAGGAAGGATGAGGTCTCCTGTGCTTTATTCTCAATAGCTGAGAGCCTGGGGTAAGTGCCTGGGAAGCTGGGGACACAGGACCTACACCCCCACCCCCTTTCCCAGAATGGATTTGAACCTGCATCTGTCTGACTTCCTAGCACAGTGTACACTCATGGCCTCCTCACACAACAGACCAGACATTACCCAGTGGCTTCTCCAGTGATCCTTGGGCATCCAAGAGAGGGATATACGTGGGGCCAGGAGGAAGCAAGCAAGCTAGGGGATGTGTGGCTCAGAGAGATAGTCCTATCCTTGGAAGGAAGAACAGCTTGGATCTTTACTCCCATTAAGTCAGAAACTATTATACTACACCCCATCCATTTAACCAAATGACTTAAAGGGGCATGTGGCAGGGCACTGTTTGTGCCTGCCACTTTAAGGGCCTAGAGCTGGCAGCTGCCTGATGAGGGCAGCCATTTTGAATCTGGGGCTGCCCTTATACACAGGGCAGTTTTGCTGCTGGGGGCTAGGTAACAACATTGCCTGTCTGTAGGGCTGCTGGTATCATTTGGAGTTAAGGGAGGAGCTGTAGGGGATGGTCAGGAGGCTCCTGGTCCAGGGTATGACCTAAAACTGCACCCTGCTGGGAGTGGGTGGCCTGGTGGGGCTTCCAGTGGTGTGGGAGCCCCCAGGAAATACCAGGCCAGTTACCACCCTGGTGAAATGCAGTTTGGGGTGCCTTAACCCCTATCCCCCATAACTGGGTGGGTTACCCCTTTGTAGGGTCTGAAGGGTGGACCCCCAGAGAGAGAGAGTGAGGCCATAGACTCGCACCTTTCTGGACTTCCCCTGACTGGTCAATGCTGGGGCCAGGACCGGAAGGGTCAAAGGGCCAAGGGCCCACCGCGAGGAATGCCCAAGAGCTGAGGGCCTGGGGTCCTGACTGGCCTGGAAGTGGGCCAGGGCTAGTGAGCCAAAGGTCCTGGGGGGACCATGCCTGGAAGGGGAAGCGGTTCAGGGAGCTATGCTGCCTAGTACGAAGGTGGATGAGACCGCCTGAGGAGAGGAATCCAGGCAGGGTTCAATTAGGAGGATTCTGGGGCCCAGTGTGGGGGCTGGTGATGACGATAACATCTAGATGCCATCTACAAGGCTTGGGCTGCAGTGTAGGGAAGGATTGGAGCTGCAGATAGCATCCTCTGGCATCAGGGCAGTAAATGGGCAGCCTCCCGCTTATTAACAATTAATTCCAACATTATTATAATTCCAACAAGTTGTGGCGGGTGATAAAGTGGGTGGTTAGCCCAGAAACAGGTCGGCGGGCCACAGTTAAATCGGCCCCAAGAAGGCCCCCTGTTACAGGGCAGTAACTCAGTTTCAAGCAGAATCCTGAAGATAGGCCTCTATAATGCCACTGTTACCCTAAATACTTAAATTACTACTCCGGGTTACAATCAAGCAATGTAGGCTAGATTCTCACTTAAACATGTAAGTTTACTTACATCCCTAATGAGTGGAATACATATTCTCTGGTACCGTATTGCACAGTGAAACTACCCTAGACTAAAAATAAATTAACTCAGTCACTTAGGTGTTTCACCTGGGGTTTTGTTAGCTACGCTGTCACAGAATAATTTAGCCAAGTTGATAGATCTTGCCTGAAGAGATGTGTTCTGGCTAAATATTTTTTAAGACCTTTAATTGCTATGAAAAAAATTGAGATGGTTGGTGTAGCAGGGCAACAGGGAGGAGAATTCCCTGCTTGTT
Organism: Gavialis gangeticus; assembly: GCF_001723915.1. Lineage (NCBI taxonomy): Eukaryota > Metazoa > Chordata > Crocodylia > Gavialidae > Gavialis > Gavialis gangeticus. The sequence continues at coordinate 15,876,487 of NW_017729027.1, forward strand.
CCTTTCCCTTTTCCTGCAGGATGACAAAGAACCCTGGCAATGCCAGGGCATACCATGGGAATGCTAAGTGCGGTGCAGTGAGCAATGTGGCCCTGGTGCTGCAGCCTGGAAGGCCCCACAGGGAAATAAAGACTGCTGGTGAGAGAAGCCCTGTCCAGGACTCTAGTCATCTGATGTGCCCCAGGCAGCATACTGTACTCTGGGGAGTCTAGGACTCCAGGTGAGGAAATCCTTGTTTCCAACTCACCCCAGGTGATTCCACCTCATACAGGAGGCACAAGCTGCAGCTGGAGGGTGAGATCCCATGCTGATTGGCTGGATGAGCCCAGGGATGAGGAAAAAGGGACTCCAGAAATTGTGAGAGCTCCACTCAGATGTCAGAGGAATATGCCAGAGGAGGGTGAAAGGCAATTAAGTTGCCAACATTTCTTTATTTTAGTTCAGACAGGCTGAAGGAGATACCTGGCAGCAACTGTGGGAGATACTGTTAAAAAGCTCCAACTGTGAAGACTTAACAACTAGAGCCAGAGTTGAGGGTGACCAGGGAATATACAAAGGCCTGTGGTGGGAGTGTAGGGGTAGAAGAACTCCCAATTTAGACCCCATAAGTGTCTTGCTATACAGCATTTCAGGACAACGCCAGTTTGTTGAAGGGCTGCCTGACTGGGAGAGCACTGTCTTCCCCTAGGCAGAATTCTACACACTTTTTCATCAAGTCATGGTAGGCAAGTGACTTAGAAAGATAAGGGCCCTCAGAGGGAAGAACAAGCCCCAGAGCCAGCGCTGCCACATCTGGGAACTTTAATTTTGGAAAATGTTGATTCATTGAAGCGTATCTGTTACACCAAACCAGGGGAACCCCAGAATTTTCAGAACCCACAGCTTCAAGATAGCTCTGCCAGGGGCTTCCAGACTCATGGGTCCTACTACACTTTTGTACAGGTAGGAGCCTGAAGGCTCTAAATGCCTAAAGATTCCTGACTGTAGAAATCTTATAATGCTACTAGGATCCCTATTTTATGACAGAGAGCCTAGTAGCTCTGCAAGCTCTAGTTTGGCATGGTTCTGCTACGTCTCCCTATCAAAATGGGTGGTGGGGAGAAGTTTTTTGGGGAAAAACCTTGTTTTATTCTTTCTGAAGTGGCAAATGTTGCTTATCTGGATGGTCAGAGTCCTTGAAACCCAGTGGGAAAAGGCTGATGAAGAAGCTTCCTAAGAACAGAAAGAAGTCTGCAGCAGAAGGGTAAGTTGGAGGAGGGGACTGACCAGTTTCCTAAGATGTCTTTTCCACTGCACCCTGGTAGCCTCCAATGTTAAGAACCTACGGCATTCCTACCCATTTCTGAGGCTGCCATCATGGCAAAGTTATTTTATTAACACTAATATCTAAATCTATATCTATATCTGGACATGGGGAAAATTGTTCACAAGGAAGTAACTTACAGCATTGGGCAGGGTGGGGTTGGGGTTCTGGCTGCCTTTGTAGCAGATGGGGAAGAAGCTCCCCCAGGCCTGATAGAGGAACTGTAGGCAGTGGGGAGACTGTACCTGATGTCATGGCTTTGGCAGCAAACACCACTGTTGAAGATGGCTTCTGGAAAAGATATTGACAGTTTTTCTGTTTAGGCCTTTTCTGCAAATTGAAAGGGTATTAGGCATGAGAGCTCCAGCGAGCTTCTGGTATGGTATTCTTTATTATGCCTGATGCCTTTTTTTGTACCTGTGCTGAGAATGTGTAAGAAAGCTGAGAGGGGCAGCAGTGGGGACTGGGGTCTCTCAGCCACTCTCTTTCCGCAGCCTTCTACTGTGGACGAAGGGGAAATACTGCAGTAGGGTGGGTTGAGAGAAAAGAAAGCTGTACACTTCTTTCTGCTGACTATGTTAGAGGAAGGAGGGGGAAATCCAAACTAAAGGAACAATAAAATAAATACATAAAATGGCTAAATGGGGAAAGGGTGAATTTGGCTGGCCCAGCTGCACTGACAGTCGGGGAACAGACGTTGAGGGGCAGGCAAAAGGAAGATATGGAACAAAGGAGAGGACAGCTGCACTGACAAGATTTGACTGAATAGCAGCTTGATTTCTTGCCATCTTTCCTTCCATGACTCCTAGTCCTTCCTCAGTGCCAGGCTCCCAGATTCCTGAAGCTTTTCAACTCTTTGCTTGGTGGTCTTCTATGAATCTAGGCATAGGCAACTTGTAGGGAGGCACATGGGGGCATGTGCCCCCCCCCCGAGATTGGCTGCAGCTGGCTTCTGTGGGCAGTTACCACTCGCCACCCTCTCTCCCACTTGCAGCTGCTGGCATCTGTGGGAGGGTCTTGCTTGCTGCTTGCCACCCCACCCCCGCTGCTGACGCTGCCGGTGTCTATGAGCGGTCCCCACTTGCCACTCCCCCTGCCACCGATGCCACTGCTGGAGTTTGCGGGAGGTCCCCACTCATTGCTTGCCATCCCCCCACTCCCACTGCTGACACCGCTACTGGCATCTGCAGGTGGTCCCTGCTTGCTGCCAATGCTGCCTCCTACAAATGGTGCCCCCCAGTCTCGGAAGGCACCAGTCATTCAGGAATCTAGGTAGCTGATTCAGGATAGTTTCCAAAATATTGGGATTTTAGTCCAAATCAGAACAAAACTGATTTTTGAAATCCTGCAAAAAACAGAATTACTGATGTCTACCTATCTCCAAGAACAGAGCTTAAACAGTGTGCAGTTAATAAGGGCCAAACCACACCTTGCTCAGTGAGTGTGTCTACATGAGATGCTTTAGTGCACAGTAGACTAATTTACTGTGCAGTAAATCAGTCTACTACACAAGTAGCTACTACCTGTAAATACAGGTAGTAAACTAACTGTGAAGTAGATACTGCAGAGTAGCACATGTTGACCAGGAGCAAATTTGCTCCCTGTCAGCCCTAACACTAGGGTGCAACAGGGGACAGGGAACTGCCCTGGTTCTGGTGCTACTCAGCTCCCAGAAGCTAGGAGCTAAGCAGTGCCAGGATGGGGTAGCTCTGCACCCCCTGATGCTGCTCAGCTCTTTGCTTCCCGCAGATGCTGGGAGCCAAGCAGCACCAGGACATGGGAGCTCTCTGCTTCCCTGCCCATTCCAGGACTGGCCAGGAACTATCCCACTTCTTGGGAAGCTCCCAGCTAGCTAGGATACCTCCTCTCCACCCCCCCCCCCCCCCCCCC
>NW_017729027.1:15879817-15901609 GCF_001723915.1 Gavialis gangeticus
CCCCCCCCCCCCCCCCCCCCCCCCCCAGCCTGGAGCTGGCAGAGATGGCTGGGAAATGTCTCTTCTGGGGCAGCTCCCAGCCAGCTCTGGACTGTATGAGGATTTCCTCAAGCAGGCCAGACCTGACTAGGAACTGTCCCACTTCTGAGACAGTTCCCGGCCAGCTCTGAGCTGTGTGAAGAAATCCCTGTGCAGCCTAGAGCTAGCTGGGAGTTGCCCCGAAAGTGAGACAGCTCCAGGCCAGCCCCCAACTGCACAGGGAAGCCCCACTGGGTATAGGGCTTATCCCCATATGTAGGGGGCCATGACAGCTCTGCAATGGAAGCAGTTTCCTGGCCCCCTGCACATCAGGATCTCTCCTAGCTCTGTATGCATAGGGACTGGCCCCATGCTCCCTGCCAGCCCCTGGGCTAGCACCTAGGGGGAACCTGGATCTCCCCCTGGCTGCTGCAGTGGGCTAGAACAGGGTTGGAGCAGCCCTGTACCAGGCTGCTCCCATAGGGAGCAGATATGTTTCCAACAGGGAGCATGTGTAGATGTGCCCTGGAAAGACTTTTCCGCATTTTTGAGTGTTTGGCTTTGAAGTCTTAACATGGCTTTCCCACGTGTAATACACACACATCTCTTTTCCATCAATATTATATTTTATACATCCTGAGCTACATGTAACATTTATAGAATCATACCAGTATCTCTGTTCTTGGGACAATAGTGCTCCAACACTGTTTTTTATTAATATTGGATGCATATATTTTCTCTCTCCATGTTACAACACAACTTAATATGAAGAGAAAAGACAGCAGAGAATTTACAAATAGGGGAATATATTACTTCAAGTTACCTCCAGGGACACTGAATCCAGTTTCCTGCTATCTTAGGAAATCATCTCATAAAATCCTTTCTAGAACTTTGCAAAGTTCCATTAGAATGGAGTTTCCTTGACACATCCACCCTCACTGGAAAGGTATTCCAGAACTTCAATGGTCAAAAATCTTCTTCTCATTGCCATCTTACATTTATTCCCGGATAGCTTATACACATTGTCCTAAAACTTAAATAGCTCTTCTCCTTTCCCTGGTGTTTAGCTCCTTATGTATTTATAGAGAGCAGTCATATCCCCTCTCAGACTTCATTTTGCTAGGCTAACCAAGATACACTCTTTCATTTACATTCATATTTCCCCAAAGACAAAAATACAAATCAAGATACAAAGAAAAGCCAAGACAAGCTGATACTTTGGCAGCAAAAAGGAGAAAATATTCTTATAATCAGTTGAGAGAAATAAGTGGGCTGGCAAATACTTGTTTCCTCACAAGGATTCCACATGTCCATACTTCATAGCTCCAGAAGGTTTAAATGTGCTCTCAGTAGGATCCAAAAAAAATTGGAGAGTTTGAGAGGTACTTTTAAGACCTGCAGCTTCTTCAGGGGGAGAGATGCATATGGGCAGAGTCCTCACACACATCAATCAGAAGGGAGTAAGAGTGGTATTACAGACGTCTATAAATTCGATATAAAAAGCTGTCTGAGAAAACTGCTGACCTTTTTTCTTTTAGTGAAGTAGTGAATGTGGAAATCCTGGGATACCTGTATTAGATACGTTTGACTGAGTCAAATGGGAAACTCTAAATTGACCTCTTTACATTGACTTCAGTGCATTATGGATCAGACCCAAAATAATCTAAGATGCCAATATAACAGTTTTTTGGCCTGTAGGTTGGAGAAGGTGTGTTTTGTTTATGGCTAGTGGCCAGATATTTTTAAGGGAGCAAATTTTTTCACCTAACCCCAACTAACCACTGAGTTAACATTCCTGAACTTGGTGTTATTGCTAGCTGTAACCTATTATTGAATACATATTACAGGATCATATATAATATCCCTTGAATCAGGCAGTTACAGTTTTCTAACCTTCAAAGACTGGACACAAGAAAAATGTGAGTCAAAAGCCCTTGCTGTTTGAAGGAGATGGTGTGAAGGCTTTGAAGAGAGAGAAAACACTGGCATATTGGGGTTTTTTTGCCATTTGGAGTTTGTGTAAACAAGTCAGTTACAACCCTTTGGACAAATCTCACCAGGTGATCAAGCTATTTTATCTCTTTGGAAATCTTTGCAAGTTTATAAGTACAAGGAGAGCTTGATCAAAGCCGTGAAGAAAGACATAGCTGTAGCACAGTACTGACTTTTAGCTTCTTGGTTCATGTTGAAAACAAAATTTAAAGTGCCTTCAGTTTGTTTCAAAGTCACGGAGATCATGTGGGACAAATCCTGCAATATCTTTCAATGTGTATCTAACTTCTTCCTATGAGACTAAAATCAAACCTTTATTTAACCTGTGATGATTTTTGCCATGCTTGCTGCATTAAGTATCAGTGCAGATTTCTTTTTTAACAAAATTGGTTTTATAAGAACTTTTTGTGTCCTTGGCATATATCATTTAGCAGGAAAAAATGTATGTAATGTTTGCAGGGAGCTTTATAATAAGTCCCCAAATCCTAATCTTGTTTAAACTAGTATTAATAGATTTACAGTATATAACCCTTCACAAGTTAAATTATATTTACTGCTTTAAAAAATATGGCCCTGGTAAATTAAAAAACATAATAAACTATCTCAGCTCATATTGAGTACAGAAGCTTGAGTAGTCTTCACCACTGAATCAGAAAGTCAGAAATTAGAACCAGATGGTAATTACTGGGAACAAAGACGAGGTTTCAAAAGAGAATAGATGCAGTACATTCCAGAGTGCATAGTGTACTTTTTCCACAAAGATTAATGGCTATTATAAAGGCATTGCATTTGGTGAACTTGCACGTCACTGGGTTACCTAGAAAATGAACCAATTCATTTCTAGAGGCTGACATAATTCAAAGCTTCAGTAAGGGGTAAATATAACTAATAGGTAACTTAGATTTTGGTTGATGTTTATTTCACAGGTTTTTTTACATTTCTGTTCTTCCTTGGCATCATCATTATTTTTTTTATTCTCTACTGCTGGTCAATAATTATCTTAGTTTGCTTGGTACAATCATAATAATTTAATTGTTGTTTTATTTCTTTATTTGAAATAATAAGTTAACTATTGCAAGTCCTATTGATGAAAAATATACTTCAGATGGAAAAATTGCCAGAAGTGTGGCTTCATTTATTTGATAAATGATCAATGATTATCTCCTGTATTTTTTCCATTTTGCTCTAAAAATGTACCTGCTTTAAATTTATCTTATAGCCACCCAGCTGCTTAGACAGATGCAAATAATGTGTATAGGAAAAGCAAACTGCGAGTCTGTCCTTTAGGAATGCTGCAACATAAGTGACAAATGTTTCACAACTAAATTTCAACAAATTTGACTTCAGTTGAATTATTAATGTTTTATTCATGTTATAATATAAGAATGGATAATTTGCCAATGAAATGTTCTGTAAAGAAATTAAATTAACATTTTTGACACGGCTTCTTATTTTGTGGTTGTTTTACCATTCTAAGAAGCTAGTACAATTAAACAATTTGAGTCAAACACTTTCTGGCCCAAATTTAAACTGCCTCAAGAACTTTTATAATTAGGTAAGGAATGTTCCCCCCTTTATAAATGTAATATAATAAACACTATAATTAGCTATTATTTTGAAAATAATCACAAAAAGAACAAGAGGGAACTCTTTGTCTTTGCTGTATTGGTGTTTCAGTGGGATACAATAACATGTAACTGAAGTACTAAAAATCCTCAGATTTATCCTTCAAAATAGTGTAGTTGTAATATCCTAAGCCAGTTAGCAGGTGTTTTGCTCTTAGTAGCAAATACTAGCATGAGTGCCACCCTTTAGAGTTCAACTGATTGTGCTAGGTATTTCTGTAAATTCTGCTAAACCAGTTATACAGAAGAGAAAAGGACAAACAGCTGCTTATGCTATCATGCTGCTATCAGCATTGCTGGTTCCACTGATGCTGATTACTACAAGCAAAACCACATCAATTTTACTCCATTACTAACAGAAAAAGGTTTGTCAAATAGAAAACACAATACCAAAAGTCATTTGCAAGTCTAATGAAGGTAGTATGAGCACTAAAGACAAAGATACCCTAAAACAACCTATGAAAAGATAACATTTTGAAAATCTCCTGTCACTTCGAAGTTTGTTTTTTATTGGAAAACATAATCTAACCCACCTGTTTCTATGCTAACACTCAGATCAGGTTAATGGGCTTTGATTTAAAGCCTAGTCCTTCAGGCTAAGTACAGACAGACAAAAAGCCAGAGGCTAAATTGATTCAGTTTTTGCAGGTTAGTCTAAGCTGCAGATTTTAAACTGAGAAACAACTGGACAGACATTTGGTTTTGATTCAAGAAATGCAGCCACACAACTGCAGTGGCGCAGGCCAGAAGCTGGGGAATGCTAGAGCATGGCTCTGGCATGTAACCAGCATGCACTGTGTGTTCACTTCTTCCTCCTGCTGCCCCCAAGGGCTCTAGGATTTGCAATCCAGAATCACAGCAGTAGGACTCTTCAGGTTTGCTCATCACTTCCTCTTCCTGATTCCAGGTACCTCTGGGATTTGTAGTCCACAGTCACAGCCAGCAGTAAGGTTTTGGCAGGGCAGGGCAGCTCTGTACTCAGGGGAAGGGAAGTTGAACCCCTGGCCCTGGCCCTGGCCCCAGACCCCAGCTGGGGTTTGCTAGGGTGAGAGGGGGAACAGTCCCTGCCTCTCCAACCCCAACCCTTCTCTGCTGGAGCAGACAGCATAGTCCAAGCCATGGCTGGAAAGCATGCTGAGGGACTGTGATATAGCTTGAATCAGGAAGGGGTCTTGGACTCAACTTCCATAAACCAGTTTGACCCAAATCAGTTAAGTCTGATACTACATTAAACCAGGCTTTTCTTAAACCTGTTTTAGCCATTTTGAAACTGGTTTATGTGCACTGAGCTTCTGTTCTGTTACAGGCTGAAACCAGTTTCTGATGACTTAAACTGGTTTATGTTTAAATTCCATCCCTAGCCACAAAGTGCAGGATATTCTATCCCTGATGCAGCAAGGTATATAATATGCCTTTATAATAGCCATATAAGCATGTGAGTAGTCTCATTGACTTCATGAAGCTCCATACGCTTAAAATAAAGTGTGTGCTCTTCAGTTTTTTGCTACATTAGAGTCAGAATGCTCCATGGCATCATCAGGTGCTAAGAATATAAGACGGGTTTCCCATGGCCTCTGGGCTTAGGAAGATGAGGGGTACTTGAATCAATCTCTGGGCCAATGCTGTACAACTTTGTCCTCTGTAACCTATGGGCACTACTGTTCTTCTCCAGCAGGCTTCTAAAATTCCCTTGATCCTCTCATAGTGAGACAGTCTTTGGAGCAGAGTTCTCCAGTGTGCAGGAATTGGTGAGCCTAGTCATCACTGGATATTAATTTAAATTGAAGGAAATATATTCTCGACTTTCTGCATTACAAAACATATAAAAGAACTGAGGAAGGTAACAGGTAGCAGAATCAGGTAACATAAGGTTACCTATTACCTATTCTTGAGGTTTAAACATGGATATGTGGAGATACTTAAGGAATTAAAAGAAAAAGCTTTTAAGCATACCTGTTAGCTACCAAATATAATTTTGTAGAGAGAATTTCAAAGAGAGTTAGGTAGATACTTAACTTGGACTTCTTCCAAAGGACTCAGATCCAGTTCATGTGATTTTTTTCAAAACAGAATGATTTATGGTAGTCATTGACAATCATCCGTGGTTTAAAGGGGAGAAAATGCTGATCATAATAAATAAGACTGTATATTTGTGTGCATACAATAAACACAAGATGGAATTTGATTTCCCTTTGGTTGTCTAAGGGCAGTGTTTTAGTCATTCCCACGGCATTTTTGGCACATACGCTCAGATAGCCATTTTACCTTTTACATTTTACATTTTACTGTGTGCAGAGACAATTACATATGCTTGTCCCCGGGCACATGAGCCAGCAACAAAGTGATGGAGGAGGAAGTACTGAGAACATGCACCTTCCACTGTGACTAGTGTAATTTCTGTTAATCACACCATAGCCCAAGAGAATAATATCTATCAAGTAGCTTAACTTTAGGAATATGTTGAGCTTTACCTGTGTTTAGGCCCCACTGCTGCTAATAGCCTTTGGGATTAGTCACAAGCTTCAAGTAAAGCATTATTGTTATTATTGTTATTGTTGTTTAGATTTATATCCCACCCTACCCAAAAATGCTCAGAATGTATGCACACAAAGATCAAACAGCATGTTCTTTTAATACTACAGTTTATGTTACGTCTCCACATTTCTCCCTGTTTTGTCCCTGCTGCCACTAAGTTCTCACGTAAACCCACAATAAGTACACTAAAAGCTTGTCTTAAAAATAAGCAAAAATAAGCAGAATTCTGCTATTCAACATGTCATATACTCTCTGGAAAAAGTGCCATCTTGTGGTGTTTGCAAAGAATTTTTTTTACAGAACTTTCTTGTCTCTCACGTTTTCCTGAATAGTCAGCAAATGCATTTTTCAAAATATGGATTGCTATGACCCCAGTCTCAATTCATACAGATGTTTTGCATATACAAACATTTACATATTTTTCTCATTTAGCAAAAGAAAGTTTTCTATTAGTTGCACATGCCTCTGCATCACTGTTAGGCATATACGTCCTTTCTTTGGAGATTTCAGATCACCTCAGGAATTTTATTCCCTTCCTCAAAGCTGTTTTTTTGTCTCACTGAGAGATCACCTTGTTTCATAAGGGGTAGTTCTACTACTAAGAGTTCACAGGGAAATGAGAAGGGTTTCTTCACCTGAAGAAATTATTATTTTTTTACATATTTTAGAACCTTCATACCTCTTACCACTGAAGAACCTCTTTCATTCTATATACAGGCTCTGCTTTGCAAGGTCTCCCAAAGATGATGATTATTAAAGCAGAGTGTGCTCTTGTTTCATGCTGAAGGCAGGAATATAAGGGCAGAGTTCGTCTAGAAAATTTATTCAAGTTAATAGGATCCTTTCCAAATCGGCCCATTAGCAAAGTAGCAAAATAACTTCTCTCTCTATTTGCATGGGCCTAAAGGAAAACACTGGATTTAAACACCCCAGATTTTGAGAAGATTTGAAATCCAAATCCAGAGCTGAACCTCACAGCTGGATCCTATCTTTATATTGGATCTGTTCAGAGCCTTAGAAGTGAATTCCTTTTAACTTTAGAGAGGTTCATATTTAGATTAAAGTTCTGCAGCTCAAACGCATGTCTATTGTCCAGCAGTAGGTAATGGGATTAAGAGTGTATTGCCTGCCATTTAAACACTTTTAAATGGTGTTACAGTACTCATGTAAAATCTCTTACCACTGCAAAGGGTTCCCTTTTTAAAGAAGTTTGCTGCCAGCCTCACGCCTCCATTTTTACATTCCTGTCTAGCCTCCAGATTGTTAGTTTGCCTTTGCTCCAAGGAGCTATGCTGTTCTGCTTTCTGCCAAAACTCAGTGAGAAACTGCAAGCAGACATAAAGGAAAGCACTAGGAAGCCAACACATCTGTAATTAAAAGTCAAATACATGCAAAAAGAAAGCACAAGAAGATGCTTTCATATGTTTTATGACCTTAGTATGCTGCTGTTAACACCGAGACTACCACAAGATCACACTAATATTGATTAGCATTACAATGCACTATGCTCTAAGGATTCCACAGTTACATTGTGAATCTGGTTCAGAGAAGGGTGAGTTATTTATTTTATTTTTAGATGTGTAAATAAACTTGGGTGATGATGTGCACTTGGGCTATTTAGTTTTTGAATGAATGGAAGGCAGGTTGAGCTAGTATTTCAAAGTAGACTATTTGCCACTTTGGCATTAATGGTCCTACTTCACTAGAGAATCTGGGACATGCTCTATGTGGCAAGGTTTTTCTAAGGGACAATTGGACCAGTCATCTGTGATCCAATTTATGATAATATTTATAGCTTTTATAAGAAAGAGTCACATCTGTGAGAGAGAGACATTGTATAATGCAGGTGTGGTTTCTTTCTGTTGAAATAGATGACGTGGTTTTCTTTTTGTTACAGGTATTTTTAAGCATTTTGATAGTCCTGGGTGAGAAAATACTGAAGTGAGCCACTGTGACTCACAATGGGATTTGCCAACATAGGTTTAAGCTAGACAAAAGTAAAAGAAGTTCAAAGAGATGTTGCATAGTTCAGATGAGTTACAGAAGTATTCACGTCTTGTCATTTTACAATGATAATGGGAGATTCTGCAATTTTCATCATAATTTAAGAATCTACAGAAATAATTTCCAATGATAACGTAGATTGATTAGCTAATTCTTTAAAACATGCATCAGTTTTGATTTAAATAAGTTCTGATCTTCCAAGTGTTTTCCTATTGGTTCCTTATCAATAGGTATTACAAAATGGTCTGCCAGTTTTGAGACTCTATCTACATAGATCTTATAAATTCTGATTGTTTTTATGAAAAAGTATCATTCTAACCATCTGCATGTAATGAATCAACTATATAGTAATGTGTATCAGAAATCTAATCTGAAATAATTATCTGGACAGTGACAGAGACTGACAAAATTCTGCCATAATAGAGCAGTGAGGATGCGGAGTGAGTGGCCAAGTAAAGGAAAATTCTCCACCTGGTCTGTATTCAGGGAACAGGGAACAATGGAAAATCCACAGTGGAAAGAGAAGAAAAAAGAAAGATGGATGCTGTTGAACAGAGACATACTCTATATGAGTAGATCAAACTGTTTGACCACTGGACCTAAACAACTTAAGGAAGGATAGGGGCAGAAGAGAGACCATGGCCACAACTGGGGCTTAGCAAAAGTGCTGATGCCAGTGGTGGTATGATTTTAGGTTTTGTTATTTTTTTCACAGATCTGTACATCTCTTGTGACTTCTCTAGGAATGAAATATATGCATTTACAAGTTCCTTGGCAGAATCTGTTTTGTAGGCGTATGCTGTCACAAATCCCCCAAAGAAGGAAATAAAAACCAGAGGGTCAATAGCTTTGGTGAAACTCAGGAAGTGTACAACACCTACTAAAGGAAGCTTGAGATAGTTGCTGTTAGTTTAAAGTTATAGACAATTGAAATATGTTGTCTCATTTCCAAGATAAGTGTTAGATACATGGTCTGTGCCTGGAGTGTATGCCTAGAGTTTCCAGCCACAGATATTTTTTTCTCCAAATTTTGGAGGCATAGGATTTGCAAAGTGGAAAAAAAAGAAATGTAGTTTCATAAAAGGAAAGGAGAATTGTCCTGGCAATTACAGTGGGATCCTGGTGTAAATAAGACCAGTGCAAGTTTGGCAGTGGATTTGTATGTCTAACATCACAGGACAGGGTAACAGTTTCTGTACACAGCACTAGTATAACTGCACCTGGAAAACAGTACTTAAATCGCAGCATTATTTACCTGAAAAATATTTTGAAAGTGGGAACTAATATAATTAAGGAATTGGTAGGAAATGAGTTATGAGGAAAGATGAAAAAATGTTTTTAATGAAACACAGGGATTTTTTCCTGCCTTTTTTTTTTCCTTTTCCCAGGACATTTTGATTTAAGTATAGCCATGCTAGACTTGGCCAAAAGATGCCTTTCAGAGTCACGATGATAGTTTTCAAATACTTAGCAACATGCAGATACCAAATAGGGAATAACTGACATGGGTGGAGCAAAATGGTATATGGACATTTCAAAAGGGGAAAAAATAGGTTGGACAGCAAGAGAAAATTCAAATTTATTCCCTGATTCTCATCTGTTTGGTCCCAGCCATTAATATGGTTGGCTAATATTAAGCCTAACAAAAACAGTGAAAAATCAAATGAAGGCAGACTTGAGAACCTACTGGTTATATTATAACCTGATCATGAAGCTTGCTGACACCACTGATGTCAATAGGGATCACAGCTACTCAGGTAGTTGGTTACAACTTGAAATCAAGACTAGTTTTTCCTTATTTGAAACTTTAGCAAGAATAACAACTGTTCCTGTTCTTTCACTTCTGTTATTCAAATTATTCATTACAACATCAGCCCAGCAATGTATTTAAGCATGTGCTCACCTTTAAATATGTAAACGGTGCCACTGGCTTTGTTGGGGCTACCCTATGTCCTTAAAGGTAAGCACATAGGATCATAGGAAAGTAGGGTTAGAAGGGACCTTATAAGGTCATCTAGTCCAGCACCAACATGTCTAAGTTGGTTGTACTGGATTGGTTTGGAGGCTGAATTATTTTTTAAAGAGTCTTGTAAAGATCTTCAGTCAGAAACAGGACAAGCAAAAAGCCAATACAGACAAAAAGGCTATTAATTTAGTGCTAGTTTTACTGCTTACTCAGAGGTAGTGTGCACACTTAGCAAGGCCTCAATCATTACTTTTTATATTTACAGTCAGACCTCTGCGAGTATGGCAATAGCCGTAATAAGCTGGTAACCTTCAAAACCAGTTTGCAACAGAACTGCAACACATCCCTGGTGGCCAAATTAAAAGAACCACAGTCATGAAGTCAGCCTTTTCATTAATTTACTGTAACAACCAGGAATGCCAAACATTCCAAACAATCCAATATCCAAAGAAGCTCAAATATATTAATGCAGTTCATATAAGAACATTGTGCTTTGTTTTGTAGGATCATATCCATTAACGTTCTTGTAGTTCTTTCTAGGGATTTGAAAGCAATTATCATCAATCTTAAACTGTGGGTGTCTTCTCTATTACGAGTCCTTGGGTTCATTAAGAATTCCTCTTTATATTTAACAATGAATTCTAAATGTGGAGTCAAGTTACAGATTTCACTACTGATGCCAGATTTGGGGCCTTCAGCTTGGCCTTGTTTATACTGTACTTCCCTCTGGATTCAAACAATGATAGAAATATTTTCTCTCTACTTCTTGTCATACTTATAAATTGATCAACTGTTAGACAGTGTGCAGGGCAGAAAATAAAAACAGTTTTTGTCTTTGGGATCTTATCCTCTTACAAGATGGGTATGCGTACAGATCAGTATGCATTCTGTGACCCAGAATAAGACATCATTGTAATATGCTTTCTTGTTTTCATTGAACTGATGAAATTGGGTTGATTTTTAATGGGTTTATGGGAAAAAGCTGTTTAGAATGAAGGATTTGATGACAAAGGAAGTAACAGCCTTGCATACTTGAATCACTGAAGCTAAGAGATGCCAAATAGACATCTTGACCAGTAAGAAAGAAATGAAGGTACAGAATCTGGCTTTCTTGTACAACCAGATGTGTGTTTGGGGGAACAAGAACTGATATATAGACCAGGACAGAATTATCTTTGATAATAAGGACAAGAAGTTTAAACTTATCAGAAATCAAGAGGGGAAATTATACCATTTTCTCAACGAGCATGGAAGGCTACAATTTTGGAACTGAACAACACAGGAACCAGGAAAGCCAAAAGAAAAGTTTGGAGATGCTAATTCAGGCAGCAACAGATTGTGTGAGGCTTGGAAATTATGGAAAATGTTGCAAAAAAAGTGACCAGGTTTGGTAACACTGGATTTTGAGAAGAAGTGAAAGAATACATAAAATGTGTGAGTTTGAGAGGTGTAAGAATGATGGTACTGTAGTATCCAAATGGATGGCAGCACACACAGAAGGAAAGGATTTCGGAGTAAAAATACAGTTTTCATGTTGAACATTATTATGGAAGTGGTCACTAAGGATGATATGATAGAAAGACAGTAAAAAATGTGAGACTGGAGAGAACTAATTTGATACATCAAAACTGTGAGTCGTGGACAGTTTTGTGTATTGTGGAATTCTACGACCATGGAATCTATCACTTGCTTCAGAACTTTGCTCCAGAATCTGTATTTTTAATTATAAGATGTTCCTTCTAATTTTGTAAAGAAACATAAAAAATGGATGGGGTGCGAACGGAAAGGTGGTTGTTACTAAATTTTCAATGCTTGCAGATAACAAACAGCAAGCAGAGGCATATGCCATTCATTTCAAGGGGCTTAACTCTAAAGCCTGACCATTTTGTGTGTCACCATTCTGAAGTATTTCACTGATGACCCTTTAAGCAGAAACATCCAGTTAATGTTGTTTATTCCACCATCCCCAAAAGTTTCCTATAATGTGGGATGTCAAAAACCTCAGCGGCTAAGCTTCCAGCTTGCCGCCTGAAAGTTCTAAGAATGCCAGGTTGTGTCGGCAAAACAGAAATCCGTGTCACATGGAAAAACTGGAAAAGAAGGGCCATCAGAATACATAACACAGTGAAAACTATCCTTTTGTGTCACTTCACTATAAATTTAAGTCAACCAAAGCTTCCATTGTAACTTAACTAAAGCTGCCAAAGAAAGCTGCAAAATCTGTCTGTGGGTGGTTTCAAGCTGCTCTGAGCCTTCTGGATGGGTGGGATATAAATCTAATAAATAAATGAATATATTTCCTGTGCCATGCCATGACTTGAGCAGAGCCTGGGTCATCAAAACAGAATGGTAGATAAATCTGTATGAATGTATGTATGTATTTATAGTAGAACACAGGGGATTAAGAGGAATGAGGTGGGTAGGCCTTAGGTTGATGCTGAAAGAACAGAGGAGGAAAAGGTGCCAAACAAGTTGCTTAAAACTTTTGGAAAGGTAAGAATGCAACAATGTCATGGCAGTCCTGAAGCATGAAGGCACCTATGATGTTCATGAATCACTCTGACAGGAAGTAATTGAGAGAGACCTACTTCACCCTGTGTTTTAGACTCAACTGTCTTTATTATATAACTCGGGAGTTGTCAACTGGGTATACATGTACCCCTGGGGGTACTTTGAAAGGTACCAGTGGATATGTGGGGGTGGGCAGGGACAGAGCGCAGCAACCCTGTGTCGCTGTCTCACAGGAGCAGGGCCAGGGCATGGTGAGAGCAGGACTGCACAGATGCTGCACTGCCACTGCTTGCCACACCCCCCACTCCACATCTGCCCACTCACCACCCTGCTCTGGGGGCACACTTACTAAAAAGGGGACTGCCAGGGGTACACTTATTAAAAAAGGTTGAAAACCCCTGATATAATGATATATTAAATGTTGTGTTCTGAGGGTAGTAGTCAATTGCTCAATTTCTAATTGGCATCTGGTACTGAGTGGAATGCTCCAAGGGTTGGTCTTGGGGCCAGTTTTGTTCAATATTTTCATCAATGACCTAGAAGATGGGATGGAGTGCACCCTCAGCAAGTTTGCAAATAACACCAAGCTGAGGGCAGTAGTGGATATTTTGGAAGGTAGGCCTAGAATTCAGAGAGACCTCAACAAATTGCGAAGATTGGACAGAAAGTAATCTTATGAAGTCAATAAGGACAAGTGCAAAGTGCTCCACTTAGGATGGAACAATCTCCCGCACCAGTACAGGCTGGGGATCGACTGGCTAAACAGCAGTTGTGCAGAAAAGGACCTGTGGGTTACAATGGACAATAAGCTGAATATTAGCCAACTGTGTGCCTTTGTTGTGAAGAAGGCTAACAGCAAACTGGGCTGCATTAGTAGGTGTGTTGCCAGCAGATTGAGGGAAGTGACTATTCCCCTCTGTTTAGCACTGGTAAGGCCACATCTGGAGCACTGTGTCCAGTTTTGGGCCCCTACTACAAAAAGGATGTGGAAAAATTGTTAGGGCAGCTTCCTTTGCCTTGGTTAACTAAGAACTGTTAAAGACATCATTGCTTCAGAATCAGCAACTGTCAAAAGTAATGCTGCTTTCTGTATATCTTCCTAGCCCTTATTGATTGTGGGATACTGAATGAAGCACTGTTTAATTTTCTTCCAGTTGCTTTCAAAATTCCAGAGGTTTTCAGCTGTAGTAAAGATTTAAACATCTCTTCTTGCCCTTCTGGTTATTTTTTATATATTTCATTTTATTCCTCATATCATGTGGTGTTCAGTAAACAGTTAAAAACAAGGCTGCTGACAGAGACATAACATATACAGTCTCAGTTAAAACTATGAGTTATCAATCTGAGCCTTTTCAAGGCAAGGGTTCTCTGCAGCATTCAGCCATGCCTAGCCTAAGATAACATATGTACTTTTAAATTGATAGTGCCTTAGCCATGGATGGATCTATGGTTTTGAAAAGGGGGATGCAGATGTTGAGGTGCATCATCCCGTATAACACAGTGCATATTGGAATTCATTACAAGTAATCTACAAGGCTGTGAAATAGGAAATATTTTGCCAGCAGCGGCTAACAGAAAACAGAATTGTGAGAGAAAGGGTAGTTTGATTAGTGGACCATCAAGACCATTAAAAAGGAGAGAGGGTGATTAATACCTGTAGGGTGAAGACTTTAAAAGAAATCAAGTAGATGTAAATGAGCTATGAATTCAATTCACACTATTACTTCTGCCTGAATAGAAATGCTGCTGCCACTGCCAGGCAGTTGACTTTAAATTTAGGATTGAGCAGGAATTAAAGGAAGTGCAACTGCACCGGTGCATCTCCCCCTGGATCTACCCTTGGCCATCACCTCAACAGTGTTGTAAGGTTTTTGTAGCTGTAATCATCCAGGGAGTATGAGAGATGCAAGATTTGTTTGGTTGTATCTTTTATTGGGCCAACTAAATAGTTGGGAAAAGTTATAGAAGCTTACACATTTTTTGCCCCAAATCTTGTCTAACATCTCTCCCAGATGTACACTTAATCCATTGAAATGTATTACAAAACATATCTTTCTTCTTGCATCACCCTGATCACCAGAAATTGAAAATCACTAGGAAGATACAACCCTTACTATGGCCTGTTCAATTATTCTTTCATTAGAACATGTTATAAATTACATGTTTCCTTGGGTATTTAAAATGATACGGGATATGGTTTTGCTTAGTAATATATCATTTATGGGTAATTAATATTTTTTACCTTTTATTTTTGTACTCAAAATGTAAATTAAGAGGTAAGTTTTGTTTTAATGAGTAATTATGGGAATGTGGTATGTTTCAATATCCTAACAAAAATGGACTTATGATGTCTGTGAATGTTGATTTTATTTATGGCTTTTAACAAATTTTACTTTTTGTGTCATTGTGACAAGTCAAACTTGAACTCTAAGGTGGCATGCAGACATGTAGGGGCATGTGCTTGCAGTGGCACAGATTGTCACAGTGCATGCCCCTGAGCATGTGCTTCGTTGAAGGACAAATTGTCCCACAACAGGCAAACTGCCCTTGCTCAGCTCCTCCTGGCTCTTCAGCCAGGGAGAGCAGTTTTAGCTGGTGTCCTGGAGTAGCAGGGGCACAGGTCAGACAGCATGATGGCCTGACTGGCAGCTAGAGCATTGCTCTGGACAGCCCAACCTCTGTATGTGCTGACACATTTGTTGTGTATATATGGTGTTACTTCAGTTGTTTGGAGGATGGGGGGGGTTGCTACTGGGAAATTCTGCTAGCAAATGTTGGCCCTGCACTGTAAATTTGCAGAGCAGTGTATGTTTTAATGTTCACCATGTGCAGTTTCTGGGGCCACAAACAGCTTTGTGGTGCCATAAACCATATGCACCTCAATCCCAGGAAAAATCCTGGAAAAATTTCTCAGGGAGTCCATATGCAATAAGCTAGTAGAAGGCAAAATTCTCAATGACAGCCAGCACAGTTGCATCACAGGTAGGTCATGTCTGATCCCTCTAACCTCATCTCATTACTCGCCACCTGGATAAACGAACTGAGGTCAACGTCATTTACTTGGACTTTAAGAAAGCCTTTGACTTGGAGTCCCATGAGGCTTTCAAGGTAAAACTAGGGGACTATGGAATCAACAGCTCAATGGTCAGGTGGGTGGGAAACTGGCTGTGAGTTTGGACCCAGAGAGTACTAATAGGCAGATCTGTATCGACCTGGTGAAAAGTAGCTAGTGGGGTCCCCCAGGGTTTGGTATTTGGACCAGAATTTTTCAACATCTTCATCAATGATCTGGATGTTAGGGTGAAAAGTGCACTGACAAAGTTCACCGATGACACAAAGCTGTAGGGAAGTGCAGCCAAACATCAGAGTAGGCTGACAATCCAGGCAGACCTAGACAGATTATTAGATGGGCGGACCAGAAGCAGATGGTGTTCAACACTGAGAAGTGTAAAGTGCTCCATCCAGGGAGGAAAAATCCGCAACAAATTTACAGGCTTGGTGGCATTACGCTAGCTAGCACCATGTCTGAAAGGGACCTGGGGGTCATAATTGACCATAAAATGAATATGAGCCACTAGTGTGATGCTACACTTAACAGAGCAAACAATACTCTGGCATGCATCAACCAATACATCTCAAGCAAAACTAAGGAAATTATTCTCCTGCTCTACTTGGCATTGGTGAGGCTGCAGCTGGAGTACTGCATCCAGTTATGGGCACCACACTTCAAGAAGGATTTGGAGAAGCATGAGAGAGTCCAGACTCAGATGATTATAGGCCTGAAGAGCAAGCCATATGAGGTAAGGCTGTCAGCTATGGGACTGTTCAGCCTAGAAAAGAGAAGACTTCAGGGGGATTTGGTGGCAGCTTACAAAAATATATCAAGGGTGAGCATCAGGGGCTAGGCAAACAACTATTCACCAGAGTGCCCCAGGGGAAAAGCAGGAGCAATGGTCATAAACTCCTAGAAGGTTTCAGACTGGATATAAGGAAAAACTTCTTCATGGTTCGTGTGAGCAAACTCTGCAATAGAGTCCCAGTGGAGGTGGTGCAGGCACTTACCCTGAGGATCTTCAAAAAGAGACTGGATGCACATCTTACTGGGGTTATTTGACCTCAGCAGTCTTTCCTGCCCAGATCAGGGGGGCTGGACTCAATGATCTCAAAAGTTCCATTCCAGCCCTAAACTTCTGTGAATCTGTGAATTTCTGGATGCGATCTAAGGGAAAATAGTGCAAATTCTTAGAGACGATAAGCACATATATTTGATATAGCATCATCCAAACCATAATAGACATGTTCAGATGAGTGGGAACGTGCATTTCCCTGGGGACAAATAGCAGCAGTGCCCTTTTTTTGGTGTGTTTTTTTTTATTGATACTGGGATTTCCATGTGAATGGATCAACATATGCCACATGTATTTTACAGTGCCTCAGAAGGCTTTGAGGTGCTAGAAACCATACACTCCCATTCATCTGGATGTGCCCGATTAGTTTACATTACCAAAACAGTTTAGTGAAAACTTCATATGGCATCATTTCCACATCACCATGTAGATTGTACCCTTTGGTTTGCTTATATTTGAACACCTAATTCCTTTGTGCTGTCAAACTATTTCCCTTTACCAGTGTGTGGAAACTAAATAGTAGCAGGCAGGAAGTCCAGCAGCTGCTTTTAAAATTTGTTTCAACCTCAGTTTGCAAAGTGGAGAGCTGTAGGTCTAGTTAGGTCCAATATATATTGAGCAACAGTGACTTTAGCCTTTGATTATTTACGTCTGTATGTCATAGGAAGAGTGAGGAGACTTACACACAAACTGAATTCAGAAACAGAAAGTGGTGTCCTTGGATACTTGCTCATTCAGTTCATTTAGCTGCTGAGCACAGTTACTGAGCCATACATTAATGTTCCATGGAATGAAGTTCAACTACTTGCCAAGAGTCTGGTTGTAGCTGACACATTGCGTAGGATTCAGAGTTAACTCCATCATTATCAGTTAAATCCGTAAAAGTACTTCAGGGACCCTTGTACAGGGGTTGGTTTTGTTTTTCATAACTTTATACTGATATGTGCTTCTATAATATCTATATTACAGCATTGAGTTCTGCTCTTTGATTGGTTTGCCCTCTGTCAGCTAGAGAGAGGCTTTTTTATTAACTGTTATCTGAAAGTATTTTAATGACAGGTTTGTTCCCTCCCAAGGCAACAATGTTCAGAGATGATAGAGCCCCCAGTTCTAGTCAGATAACACAGCGCACAGAGCCCTTATGGACTGACATACATTTGAGATGAAAAAGATATTGAAATACATCCTAATAATTGTGATCAAAATGAGATTCCAGCCATGGGTTACTTCTTGTGTATCTTATATATGAAACACTTTGAAGATAATACATCATCTGCAACCTTACTTTCTGTAGCTTACATGGTTTTTATTTCATTTTTCTACCCACATGCTGAAAATGCATCTGTTTCTGAAGTTATAAATGTTATGCATGGAATTCAGTACTAGGTGACCTGCAAATCCAGCCATGGCTGATTTCTTCTTTTGGGTTTTAAATAATATTGTTCACTTTGTCATAAATAGCTGTTTCTTTTTCACTGATCTCTCAGTTAGCAATATGCTAGAAATCTTGAACATATATTAGGTTCATGTTCACTGGAGTCGTTTATTTCAGTTGTATCTCTCTTAAAGTTAAACATTTTACAAGATGTGCCTTTCTCTGTACAACTTTGTGTTTCTACCTGATAAGCCCTGACTTCTTCAGAACCCCTTTTCAATTTCTGATTGGCATATAACTATGCTAAAGATACAGGTTATCTCAAAAAACATATGTGAAATGTAAAACTGATATCATTCTAAGTGGGCTGTATTTTACATAGCCAAAGAAGGATAGACATCACCCTCTTCAAAAATTTATTAATTGATTATCAAAAAGACCTGGTTTGAGAGAATAATTCCATTTACAAATCCAAAAAGCAACTGGAGTTGTTTTATAAAATATAATAAAATTCCTTAGAATCTAAGACCTACTTTTAAAATATGGGTATTGCAATAGATGATCCAAAACCTTACCTTGACATGTTTAAATTGGCGACGGGTAGTACTAGTTTTATGTCCCAGTATGCTAAATCAAGTCTCCAATGACACTCCAAAAACATCCTACTAGGGTCTGAATGTCATAAATACTTACAGTCAAAAAACTGCACATTTGAAATGGAAAAGAACTTGTAGGCCTTTTGAGCTTATCTTTCTTCCAATGCCAAACTGTTCCCTATGCTGTATTTTCTAGCACATTATTCATCTTGGGTTTAAATGTGCTGAATAATGGAGTTTCCACCACTTCCTCTGGGACACTGGATGGCGAAAATAGTGTGGAAGTCTCTAACTTCTGGGATGCATTTATGAAATACCATCTGGAAACATTACCTCTGCTATTCTGAGGATGATTTAAATTTTGTTCTTCTTACCAAGGTCTCCTTACAGAGAAATATTTTGGTTACCATACTAAAACCATATAATACATTCTTTGTACTAGTGAAAGATATGGGAGTAATAAGTGATGAATATGATTTCAAACCCCTGAATTCTGCATAGATGTCTCACAATCACATGGAAGAAGCCAGTTTCAGCACACTATCCTACAGCCACCACACCCGTGACTACAGACCATTTAAGCTGAATGGTTCTAAATACCAAAGACTTTAGATGGTCTAGGTGGCCAATTTGGAAACAAAACAAAACAGTTATAGGCAAAATACTTTACACCTAGAAATCTATTAGAAGCTGTTGAGATATGTGGCAACTGCATTCAGATTTGCCTGCAAAGGGTAACAGCAGATTGGCAGGCACTCTTCCTTCCATAGGTCAAAAGAGAGCAGGTTAGATTCCAGGAGTTCCTGAGACTGCAATAGTTGTTTTGTTTCTGTAACAAGTCTCAAGTAACAAGACTCGGAAGGAAGATTCATCCACTTTAGCTTATGAAGTGAAGATTAGTCCAAACATATTTGTTGCTTACATGTTTGAATATTTTGCTCCATTTGCTAATAAACCTACTTGTGTTAAAAAAAAAAACACTGTTGGTCATAGTTGCCAATCACAGCCTTCCACTAAGACAAATGGAAGTGCTAGTTGGTGTCAGGTTATACCCATGCCTCACTCTAGGGCTGGGGCAATTGTGAAATCTTAGCTCAGGCCATGAAGACCACGAGGTTTTCATCCTGAAGAAGTGCACATAAAGGAAGGGAAAAGATGTGCAATCACCCCATACCTATAACATTTCCATTTGTCATACCTGAAAGGATATTAACAGATTTCTGACTGATAAAAGTAGGTGTTGAATATGTCATATGCCCCCTCAGAAATATATGTACATACAGACTTCTTACATAATAGAATTCAGTGATCCAAGCCACTGCAGATCATTTACAGTCAAATGCTGTAAGTGTTTTGTTATGAGGAATGTGCATTGTACACATTTTCTTTTAAGTCTGAAATCCTTTTTCAAATGTTTTGAACTGAAAGTATACAATGTATGCGATCACATTTTGGCAATTTCTATTTTGGAATGGTCTCCAGAGTGGAGATGCATGTCATCTGGTCAAGATCTTACACAGTATGTTTTAAGAAAATATGCTTTCTCTCATTAAACAGGCATTATTTCCTGTTGTTTCCTTTTATTTCCATTTTGCATTTAGCATTTTGTTTCTCCAACTTATGATACATTGAGGAGGTTCTGACACTCTACATCTGTTAATTCAGTTCTGATTCATTTCTGTTTTGAATGTTGTTTTTGCTTGTTTTTATGAGACTGAGGCCAGAAGTTAGGTATGCATCAGTGAAATGTACAAAAATATGCTGGCCACCTAGCTAGTTTTGAGCAAAAGGAAGTGTGAATATATTTTGTGACTGCTAAGTCAGCAGTTTCCACATAAAGTTAATACTGTCCATAACCAAATAAAATTCCTCATTTAGAATTTCTGAGTCTGTTATGCTGCTTTTTTGCATTAGATTATTTTTGCTGCATGTCGTATCATATAATGCAGTAATATTTACTTGAAAAAAGTGGTATAAGTGAGAATCAGGAATATGAATTGTTTAATGGGATCCCAAATCTTTCACTACAACATACTTTTTTTCTGAAAAACAGTTGAAACGCAGTCAGGTTGTGACTAATTATGAGTTTTTATGTAATTCTGACAATACATCAGACTATCCTACTAGGGTCTGAATGTCATAAATACTTACAGTCACTCAGACAAGGGTAATTTTTTTAGGGGTCACTGATGATGCGCAAAGAGGATAAACAGACAGGAAACAGGCCAGTAGTAAATCCTGTCATTTAGATTCTTGCCAGCTACATGCTTTTAGGGTTATACCAGGCAGCCTTAAATCATCTAGCTGGATTTTGTTTCTTTAAGGTGTAGCATCCAAAAAATTAGCATCAAATTTATCAACTGTATACACATTCAGGTAAAGGAAGCAGCATTACTTTGCTCAGTAATATCTGAAACAATAAACCTCATTGCTCAATGCACAGATGCATACAGTTAATCTTAGTGGGATGAGGGGTTTCCCTGGGCCTAAGAAAGCAAACGCAGAATTTAGGGTATTGATTAGTGAAGCTCGTCTTCTTCTGTTCTTGTTGTTTTTTGTTTTTTTGAGCGAGAGAGAGAAATGGGGCAAAACATGAAGGAGCAAAGTAACAGAACAAGATCTAGAAATGTATTTGGGTACCTAAAATTCTGTTGTCCCACATGTCCAGGGGTGCTGCCTCCTTGACTGAACTAATCATATCAGTGCCTGGATCCATTAGAACAGGGGTATCAAAGATCTGGCTTGTGGAACCATGTCATCCAGCCCCCCGTGTTGATGCCACACAGGGTTAGTCTGGGACCACCCCATCTTATGCCAGATCCAGCACCCATTCTGGGAAGTCCAGGACTATGCCACACATGCTCCTGCTCTGGCCAGTTCAGGGTGGGTCCTGCAGGAAGAGTGGGTCCCAGAGAGGGCACTGTTTCTGGTGCAGTCCCAGGCCAGTCAGAGCAAGTGCAGGATCTGATGTGCTGGGTGGCGTACTCTGTAGGTCCCCATATGGCAGATCCAGTACCCACTCTGGCTGATCCAGGGCAGTACT
>NW_017729027.1:15906609-15911089 GCF_001723915.1 Gavialis gangeticus
GTCCCAGGCCAGTCAGAGCAAGTGCAGGATCTGATGTGCTGGGTGGGGTACTCTGTAGGTCCCCATATGGCAGATCCAGTACCCACTCTGGCTGATCCAGGGCAGTACCTCATGCAGCACCCATTCCAGCTGGTCCAAGACCCATGCTAAACTCGGCATCTGCCTCAGACAGATGAGCACTGAATCTGGCATGCAGGGAGAAGGATCTGTGGGCCTGATCCAGTCCATGGACCAGTCCCGAGTCACTCATCTGGACAGCTAGGCCAGATGATTTTGACAATTCTGCATTAGGGATTCACAGACTAAAACCTCTGGGTCCAGTCTAGCAGGTGTGTTCAGAGCACACTTAACACACAATGACAGCATTGAGTTCATCATGAAACAAACCACTCCAGGAACTTTCATTCAAGAACATGGCAGGTGGTGGTACTGCTCAACAGTTAGAGCATCTGCTCAGGAGATGGAAGATCTGAGTTCTAGGTCCTGCATAGGTTAAGGGAGATTGTCACAGGGCACTGGAGTGCCTGCTCCTAAAGAAGGACAGGTGTTGGTTGCTGGGGCAACCACAAGGGTCAGCTGACCAGGAGGGGGCAGGGCCTGGCCTATATAAACAGCCCAGGCTGAGGCCATAGGCAGTTCCCCTCTGGCAGTGGAGGAAGGTGGAGCTCTGTGGGAGTAGGAAGAGTTGAGAAGCCTGATGGCCTGAGCAGCTTATGGGCAAGGATACCAGATAGAGGAACTCCTGGCAGGGGTGGAAACAATGATTAGCCAGGAGGCTTATTTTGTGTTGCAGCTGGTTGGCTTATGGTTTTGCTTTGTGGTTACACCGGAGGACTGGGTGAGGCTATAAGGGGTTGGAGGAGGCCTCATGGGAGCTCCCCAGTAATGTGGGGGGGGTCCTGGTGCTGTAGAGGGTGCTGTGTTTTGGGGTGTCCTGACCCCGGCACCAGTGTGGGCAAGATCAGGAGGAGCCCAGTGTGGGCGCAGACAAGAAGCCCCAGTGGGGCGTAGGACCCGAGAGGGGGTCTGGAGGCCAGGCACAGCTAAGGCCACCTGAGCCTCAATTGCAGGGATCACGAGGGAAGGCCCCAGTGAGGGCGTGAGCGCGAGCAGAGCCCCAGGGAGGGTAAGAGTATCATGTTGGGCCCAGGGTGGGCACACAAGAAGAACATTACGTTTAGCCCGGGGAGGGCGTATAGGAATAAGAAGCCCCAGGGAGGGCGCACGAGACTAGAAGTCCCAGGGAGGGCATACAGGAATAAGAGCCCCGGAGAGGGCGAGTGTACAGGTAGAAGCCCCAGGGAGGGCGAGCGGAGTGCGTTAAACCCCAGGGAGGGTGAGCGCATGGAGAAGGGCCCCGGTGTGGGCCACTAGGAGAAGACAGGTCCGGAGAGCGTCCACGAGGGCACGGGCACTAATAACTGACTTGCCAACATCCGGTACATCTGAGAGGCTTGGGACGTGGTATAAAAGGAGGTAGAAGCCACGCATAGCCCCTAGGGCTGGGTGCACCAGAATCTATCCATATAGAACAGGGGCCAGGAAAAGTAAGAGCACCGTGTCCAAGGGGACAGATAAAGGCAGCCTCCCTTAGAATACCTGGACCATCAAAGACGTGGCGGGCAAGAATGAGGGTGCGTGATTGTCAACTTGGCATGGTGGGGGATGCCAGGATTGATCACGGCCGCTCCTGCATCCCCGCCCTGTGACAGATATTTTGTGGGGATCAAACCCAAATCCCCTACCTGTAAGAGAACTAGAGGTGATCTCCAGTAGCCAATATTCTTGTTAACAGCAAATAATGCTGAACAAACTTGATACTCTTCTTTGACTGCGTAAACAGTTCGCTGTATGAAGGGAATGCGATGGACAGTATATACCTACACTTTAGTACATGACATGCCAATACTATATCCTCATCGATGTTTGTGCTGTGAAATATTTTGCTAATATCATAACCTATTGGTAGAACTGTGCACTCATCTCCAGAACCCAGCTGTAGTACTACACTATGTGAGTCATTATGAGAGGCCAAAACGACAGCAAACTCAAAAAAGTAAGAAGTGGGGAAACAGGGAATTAAATATGTAGCATAACACTATTAGACAGCAAGCCTATTCATCTTGGCTTAGATACTACAGACAGCCTGTGCTGAATTTCCCCTTACTGGCAGAACTTCAAAAAAATCAGTCTCAACATTTCTACCCACCCAGCACCCCATCTGTTCCCCAGCACCATGCTTCCCCCATTCTAGGTGCTCTTTGTGACCCTGTGCTCCATGTCAAGGTCCTCCAATATCCTTCTACTAGTGATGTACCCCTGTTCTTCCTCTTTCTTTGAGACTAGGCTCTTCTTCTTTTCCCCCTCCTATTAGTATTATTTGTCTTGAAGCCAAGGTATTCAAGATGTCAAAACTTAAACTCTACGGGGAGAATATGCAGTTCTATTGTTATGCTGGATAGTGCTGACAAGTGCTATCAACCAGTTTGTTCCATTCATAAATGTTTGAATGGAGTCATATGAAGTCATATGAAGATGTGCCTTTGCTATTCGGATGGCAGGGGCTTCATTTATCTCCTTCCTCCCTCCCAGTATCAGTAGACTTCTGGCCATTGAGGCTAAGAACATTCTCTGAAATTTTTTTATTGATCAAATGCGACATCTAAAAATAAATGCATTACAGGCAAAGGCAGAAATGTCATCAAGTTCAGGGTAAGACCTCTGCGAGATCAGCCAACCAGAATATACATTTCTACAGAATGAAAAGAGCTGGGATTAAATTCACTTCAGATGTAGCTAAAGATTTCATTACAGTTGTGCTGGGATGAAAGACCAAGACTTACTAAAACAAGATTCTACAGAAACTTCAAAGTTTTTGCTCTGTTGAAATTGATGACTGTTGTCTTTTGACCCACATTTAAACAATATACTTATTCCATAAATAAATACTGAATTTATGATGCCAAAGAAAAGACCAGTGCCAAAGCTTACAACACTTAATCGCTAGTTTACAGATGAAATATTTGGTCCTTAAAGTAAAAGTGACATAATCCTGAATGAAAAAAGCATTTCTGCCTTTGGCAAATAAGACATCCTTATTATACTTGAATTAATATTAATTCATTAATGCATTGATATACTTGAATTAACACTGAAAGATTCAAGATGTGGCAAAAGCTGATATGCTACTGAATTTAATACTTTGTTCTTTAATTTCCTTAAGGACTATGAAAATGGCTTGGGTGACAAGTTAATGGAACTCTGCTAGTTACCTCTTAAAGGGCAGAATTTTAGAAGAAAACTTAACATCAGGTAGAATTTTCTTTCCTTTTGTGCATCTAAATGGCAGCTTTTTAGCTTCGTCAGTCCCAAATATGTCACTTCTTCACATTTAGCAATTCTATTTTCCCAGAATTGTAGATAGACAAGTTGGTACTCATAGATTGAGCATGCCCAGTTGGCTACACACTGGCTGGGCACATATGTGACTACCTGTGGGCACCTGTTGTGGACATGCAATAGCTTCTAAGATGCAAAATAATATAGGCATATGGAAAAACATAAGCAGAAGGTGTTAGACTGCAGACAAGAAGGAAAACGCTAGTAGGGGAGTGGCTGGGGCAGTTGCTTAGCGTGCCAGAGACCCAGATTTTAAGCATCCTTTTGTCAAGACGGGACTTGAAATTTTGTCTCTGACTTCCTAGTACCCCACTCTAACTACATGAGTGAGGTTAGGCACCTCTGTTGTTCTTTCAGAGATTGTCCCCTTGGGCAGCTAGCAGTGGTATGTAGGAAATTTGTAAAGTCAAAAGGAAGGCAGCAGTCAGAGGCTGTATGTCTCCCTGGGATACTGGCTTGAAAGAAGTAGGCACTGGGTTTTGGCCTAGAACATTGTTCCCAAATGGGTAAAAAAACTGCCCTCTATCTATTTTATCCAATAACTACAAAATGTAAAGGACTGTGACTCAGCTTCAAAAGCAGTGTTGGAGCAGACTATGGATATTACTTAATCTGTGGCTTTATAGTTAGAGCACTATGCTAAGAAGCCAGAAAGAGACAGTCAAAGAGACAACTGCCCTCCTCCACGAGCAAGGCGTGCGTCTAGAACCCAGGCTTTTATCTTCCTGTATGAGTGCCAAAAACATAGTTTCATAGTTTCATAGTTAGTAGGGTCAGAAGGGACCTCAGCAGATCATCGAGTCCGACCCCCTGCCATGGCAGGAAAGAGTACTGGGGTCAAACGACCCCGGCCAGGTGTTCATCCAGCCTCCTCTTAAAGACCCCCGGGGTAGGAGCCAGCACCACTTCTATTGGAAGTTGGTTCCAGATCCTAACCACCCTGACAGTGAAATAGCGCCTCCTGATATCTAGCCTAAATCTACCCTCTGCCAGCTTGTGACCATTATTTCTAGTCACTCCTGGCAGTGCTTGGGGGAACAGGGACCCCCCCCAATGCCTGCTGGTCCCCTCTGACTAGTTT
>NW_017729027.1:15911392-15911829 GCF_001723915.1 Gavialis gangeticus
ACTGATGAGAAGGGAGTTCCCCAGCCTGTAGGTATGGTGCTGGTTCTTCCTCCCCAGGTGCATCACTTTGCACTTGTCAGTGTTGAATCCCATCCTATTCTCATCTGCCCACCACTGTAACCTGTCTAGGTCTTTTTGCAGCCTATTCCTCCCTTCTAGCATCCCCACACATCTTAGTGTCATTAGCAAATTGGAACAGGGCGCATTTTACCCCCTCATCCAAGTCACTGATGAAGATGTTGAACAGTGCAGGCCTGAGGACTGAGCCCTGTGGGACGCCCCTGCCCACATCCCTCCAGGTAGAAAATGACCCGTCCCACACCACTGTCTGGGTGCGGCCTTCCAGCCAGTTGGCAACCCATTTGACTGTTATACAAATATACAGCTAGAAAATTTCCACTTAGATGCACAAAGGGAAATAAAATTCCTTTCATATT
>NW_017729027.1:15912106-15919841 GCF_001723915.1 Gavialis gangeticus
CTCCATATTGTCCACATCCCTCTTGAACTGGGGCGCACAGAACTGGACACAATACTCCAGCTGTGGCCTGACCAGTGTCGCATAGAGGGGGAGGATCACAATCATATTACTTAAACTGGTTATAATAATCTTATTTAATGTCTTGAACTTTAGAAGAAAACTGCTCTGAAGTGTTTTACAGAAGTATTTGTATACAATAAAAACAGGAGAAAGTATTATATATTAGAAAAGAGAAGTTAGGGATAGGTACTGGGCTGAAAGGCAGAACACCCATACCTTCTTTCACTAGAGAAGAGGTATTATAAACATAAGCAGATAGATAATGTAGGGGGCAGGAGGACAGGAAAAGGAGGGACAGGTTAATTTTGAGGCTCAGGTATGGGTTTGGTGACCATATTCATTATTGCAGGTTTTGGAGGAAGAATAGGTAAGGAGACAGTGATGCGCTGTCACTTCTGTGAGATATGTGAATGTGTTGAAAGTACAAGGGTGGATTTAAAGCTATTTTCTGTTGAATCTGCTAATGGAAATGAATGCATAGGTTTACTTTGTTTACAATATATTCTGTGCCTGCCAGTCTGGCAGCACTGTCCCCCATGCTTCTGGCTAGCGTTATTTAGTTCTGAATGCCCATGGACAGCCATAATAACTGCTACACTTAGGCATGACCTGAAAAGAGTACAGAGGAGCCAGGAGCCCTAGGAAACTGACAAAATATTCAGGCAGATTTAGATATCTTTCCTCACTGCAGCCTGGAAAGATTGGACAATGCAGGACAAATTGAGTAAGAGCAAGCAGCTGCTTATTGTTGAAATTCCTTTAGAAAAGGTTAGTTCAAGATCCAACTGTTTCTTACCCTTGAGTGCCCTGTGACGCAGATGATAAGTTTGTGGTTGTCTATGTTTTTTAGGTTGCTTTTCACGGACATGTAATATTTACAGACAGTCCGAGTAGTGTATTTCCTTTTCATCAGGGGCTGGCATCCGATAGCCCATGTGCCAGATCTGGCCTGCAGAGTCATTGGATCCAGCCCGTGGAGTTGGGGGCTTTGGTGTTCAGCAGTGGGAGGGGTTGGCAGCATTTGGTGGAGGGGAGGTTTCACCTATGCCATGCTGCAGCTGGCAGAAGACAGAAGTGATAGTGGTGCCAGCTAGTTCCTAGCGTTGGTCCAGCTTTGATCCATGTTGGGTCATTCTGACCTGCCACCAGAAAACATGGCCAACCAGTGCTTTATATCCTTCCTAGCAAAGGTTGCTGCTGAGGTGACTGGGTAACGCCCTACTTGTTTATGCCCTGAGAAGCAAAGGGTTGAGGCACAAGGATATGTAACTAGATTAGGATCAGCAGTGAGGGATAACTATTGGTGGTATTTTACCAGAGAAAAGCATTTCTGTAGTCAGGGTGATACCTGTCTCCATCATTCCTGTGATCCCCAGTTTTCCAGGATCCTCCTGAAGATTCGGTGTATTCTGTGAAGCCTCCTGTGAAGGTGTCTTAATGGCAACACACCAGTGCACTGGTACAGAGAGATGTGTCAATAGAGAACAGTCCTAAACCTTGAGTAGGTAGCAGATCTAGGGTACCTAACTGCAGCAGGGGGCTCCAAGGCAGATACCATGAATTCTTGTCTCAAGTACTTTTTAGGAGGCAATATTAATACAAGGACTGTCAAAGCCAAGTGAAAGGAGGTATCAACTGACTGCAGTATCATGTAAGGAACAACTTCAGCATTATTCTTCACTCCAGAAAGAAAGCCTGGTATTTTCTTGTTTTATTTTTATAAGTTAAAAAGCTCAGATAATTTAAGACACATTCATGTTTTCTTTATTTTGAACTGCTGAAAGAACTGGTGCATAACATGGAGAGCTGTCTAAGTTAGAGCAGCCTGGCTCTGGCTTGTGGCAAGGTAAAAGGCTCATAGCTGAGGTGAGATACTCTCACTGGCTTTGTCCAGGTGAGCAGGGGTGTGTGGCTTCTGGCACCATAAGCCTCTTTGTGACAGCACAATCTGCATGTGTGGCATGTTAAAACATGCCCCACACTGCAAATTTGCAGCATGGGGGCAGAACTTGCTACAGGGGTTTCCAAGGGAAGTGGTGCTGGCTCCTACCCTGGGGGTCTTTAAGAGGAGGCTTGATGCCTACCTAGCTGGGATCATTTGAGCCCAGTTTTTTCTCCTGCCCAGGCAGGGGGTCGGACTTGAAGATCTACAAGGTCCCTTCCGACCCTACTTCTATGATTCAGCCTGCCTTACAGGCTGCCACCAAGTCACCCCTGAGGCTGTGCTTTTCCAGGCTGAAGAGCCCCATGGCTCTCTGCCTCTCTTCATAAGGCCTGTTCTCCTGCCTTCTGATCAAGCACGCAGCTCTCCTCTGGACTCTCTCAAGCTTCTCCACATCCTTTTTTGAATTGTGGAGCCCAGAACTGGATGCAGTACTCCAGCTGCAGCCTCACCAAGGCCGAGTACAACAGGAGGATGACATATTGAGATTTGCTTGAGAAGCATCTGTGGATGCAAGTCAGAGGTTTGTTTGCTTTACCAGCTGCAACATTGCATTGGTGGCTCATGTTCATCTTGTGGTCAATCATGACCCCCAAGTCCCTTTCAGCTGTGGTGCTAGTGAGCATATGTTTTAGAGAGGTTTGTAATGCCCTTTTACTGTTTCAACATGACTCATTGTTTGTTTTGAGACAAGATCACATTTAGGATTCCTTTTATTAGGTCACACAAGTTATGGAATCTCCATCATTGGAGGTTTTTTAAGACCTGGGTAGACAAAGTCTTGGGTAGGATGACATATTTTGCAATGGTCCTGCTTTAAGCAGGGAGCTGGACTAGATGACCACCTGAGGTCCCTTCCAACCCTAATTTTCTATGATTCTATGTTATAAATTGGAAGACTTCAAACAATCAATCAGACATATTGTACTTTCAAACTATTTATTTGGCAAATTTGTATAATTACAGTGTACTATGTTGTAGATTAAGTGTGTCATAGATACAAATGAAGTACCACAAATGATATTGCACCTCAGGTCCAGGCCAAACCCCACAAAAGCAGAGAAAAAGAACAACAACAAAAGGTTAACAAGATACTTCAAACCTCAAAAAGTATCTAGATGGATGATGACTGTGCAACTTTTTTTTTTTATCCCAAGAACATTACATTGATTTTCATTTATCTTTAGCAAATTATCTCGAGTTGTTTTGGAGATAATGGTCAGAACTTTCTCAGCTAAGACTTCTGAGAATGCACCAATGATAGAATCAGAAGCAGAACAAGAATAAACATGGCCAGATTTATCAAACGTATAACACCTTAAATTTCACCTCCTTCAGAAGTTCTGAGGATAATAAATCTGAGAAGCCACTGGAAATTAACTGATGAATTTGATGCTATCCTATTTTAAATCTCAAAAAAGACACTACAATGCTTGATATTTCAATTGATATAGCATTCACACGTGTTTGTGGGCTCATCTATATGAGACACTGACTATGCAATAGCTGAATAATACCACACAGTAGCACATCACAGCACAGACAGTACTAATATGCTACTATGTAGTATTATTAGGATACTTTGCAGTAGGGTCACTTAAAAGACATTTGCCAGCACTGCTGCACAGTAACTTCAGTTACTGCACATTTATTTAATACTTGCTTATTCAAGTACTAAATAAATGCTGAGTAACCACTACGCAGTAGAATGTGTTTCCCAAGTATACATTTTTTACTCTCATTTTTTTGCTTAAAATGTATTCTTCCACAATCTTGTCGATCTTTGAGATATCTTAGTTGAGAATATTGTGATTTCTGCCTTCAGTGAAGTTTCTAAATCAATACTGGGTGTCTTTCTATCAGTAGATGGGTTTGATTCAGAAACCTGGGTGAAATTTTGTGACCTGTATAATGTTAAGGGTCAGATTACACAATCAAAACAGTGTTTTTTGGCCCTAAAAATATATGGATCTATATTCATTGCTTCTTCTATCCTCGTTTTTTGTGAAGACTAGCAGCAGTTGAATTGCCCCAAAGAAAACAGATGAACAAGGAAGAGGTAGAGATATAAGACTCCTTACATGAGTAAATGTTATTCAGCATGAATAATAGGATCTGTAAAAAGCAATGGGATAACAGTGGAGTAGGCAAACAAGTAAAATAAGCTGCATTAATTAGGAATAATTAAGGATAATGTAGCAGGCTTACCTTTCAAAGCTTGGGTTGAACCCCAGGCTTGAGATCCTGCTGTTTTGATTGGTGGAGCCCATTCACCAATCAGGAGGCAGCAAGAGAAAGTGGGGAGAAGAGCTCCCCTGGACCTGACTGAAGACTGCAAACTGTCAGGTCTGGAAGGCTTCAGGGGCGAAGCCCTGGAGCATGTAAAAGGAGCTGCGTGCCCAGCACAAGGGGCAGATGCATCAGGGACAGAGAGGAGAGAAGAGCAGGGCTTAGAAGAGCTGAGGAGAGAAGAGCAGGGCTTAGAAGAGCTGAGGAGAGAAGAGCAGGGCTTAGAAGAGCTGAGGAGAGCTGCTCAGCAGGGTGAAGCGGTAGCCCAGGAATTGCTCCTGAAGACTTCTATCAGCAGGGAGCATGGCACAGCTCCGGCGGTTAGGCTCTTGGTGCGCAGCACAGCACATGGTGTCCAGACCCTGGGAGCTGTGCGAGGCGGCTTGGGTCTGCAACCTCTGGCATGCGGTGCATGGAGCAGGATCTTTGGAGCCCCTGGAGTAGCTCAGGTCCTCAACCTCCAGAATAAGGCTGGGACCTGGGTGCAGGAGGTGCTGCACAGAGGGTGAGAGACCCTGGGAGCCACTTGAGGTGGCTCGGGTCTACAGCTGCTGACACAGGGCAGCAGCTCAGTGCAGACACTGCCCAGAGGATCTGGGAACAGACCAAGCCCTGGCGCTGCACAAGGCTGTGCAAGCCTCCAACCCCTAGCACAAGGCAAAGCACCCACTACACCCAGTGGTGCATGTGGCCTTAAGCCAGGACAGTGGCAGCAGAGTCAGGTGGCAGGAAAACCCAGTGGGAAACAGAGCTTGACCTGGAGAACAAGAGGCAACCCTCTGGGACTGGAGTAGTAAGCTACCCTGGAGAGAGGTTCCCCACAGGGGAGGGACCACCCTGAGGGTTGTGAAGGGGCACCATGTGGGCCACTCTTGGGTGATAGCGGGGGAGCTTAGGAGTCTTCAGGGTCTTCCTCTCCTTTTTCTTTCCCCCCACCTCCTTTCCTATAGTGGTACCTTGGGAGTGGGGCCCCTGCCCTGGAGGGCACTCAAGTAGTCTAAGGACTGCTGATTTATATTTGTGAACTGTGCCTTGCAGTTTATGTAAATAATTTGAAGTAATAGTTTATATGTGAACAGAGTTATAAGGTTGCCCAATCAATATCCTTTGGTCTGCTTTGTTCTATTGTTCACCTGTATTTTAAATGATAGCTCTGTGTGAGTGTGTGTGTGTGTATGTGTACTTAATTATAGGGTTTATCAGAGGCTGTTTCCCTGCAGCCCAGTTCCCAGTGCAGCAAAAAGCTGGTCAGGCAGCCACAGGCTACAACATCTGGCTGCAGCTGTCAAGGGGCTGAGGCAGGGGGGAAGGGAGCACTCCTGCTGCAAAGCCCCCCCAACAGCTTATTGCCCGAGGTCTTGAGGGGGTGGTCGGGCTAAGTCTGCAAAGAGGAGGGGCTCCCTTCTCCCACCTGCACTGGGGCCTCCTGACAATGGCAGCCAGAAGCTGCCCGGCACGAGGCACAGCTGCCCAGCAGGTTTTTCACCATGCTGGGAACTGGGGTGGGGGAGGGATGGGCACCCTTCTGCCATGTGGACCTGGTGCAGCACCCTCCTGAGGCCCCAGCCAGCAACCTGTGGGGGGGGGGGCAGTGTTCACAGCAAGGGGGGCTCTTTTCCTTTGCAACCCCAGCTTCTGGCACAGCAAAAAGCCAGCCACGCAGCTCCATGCTGCAGCTGTCAAGTGGCAGGGTCACGAGAGGTAAGGAAGCCTCCCCTGCCGGATGGATCTGGCCCACTGCCCCCTCTCCCCAAGACCCTAGCCAGCAAGCTGTGGGGAGCTCTGTTCTGCCTCCTCTCCTCCCCCAGTCACTGCTGACAGTCACCAGCTGGCAGGGGACAGGGCTGGCTCTGTCCTGGGGGACATGCAGCAGTCCCTCCCACCTGCTAGCCTTGGCTTACCAAATGCTGAAAATGACTTGTCAGCAGTAGGAGTAAAACTCAGCTCTCCTGCATCCCAGGCCAGAGCCCTATCCACGAACTGCCATTAAAGAGATGAAAAGTGGAAGAGACTTTTTAATGAGAAAAAAGCAGAATGTGGTATTTCCCCCAGCTGCCAGGGATTATTAAACTTTAATCAGAGAATGATTTTTCTTGAGCCATTTTAAAATCTATTTACCATGTTAAGGAAGTGGCATTGCATACTCATTGTTCCTAATCTAATTAATTTCTTCTGGTTTGTAGCCCCATATTGCAGCTTATAAAATGCATCGTTTCAGATGAAAGGGCAAATCTGCATCTTGCACAGGCTTCCAGCTTTAAATTCACACACTCAATCTCTGCCCCATTTATTCAGGAAGTACTGGTATGTACAGTTTAGAAGAACAGACTCTCCATTGCAAATAAGTTTATTACCTTAGCTTTACTCCTGGGGAGTGGGTAGGACAAAAAATATAGCATAGCTGGCCAAAAAAGGGTATTTTTAGCTTCAACGTTCAAAAACCTTTTGGCTGCAAAGAACATTGGGGAATTTTTTTATCAAAGGGAATTTTATTAAGTAAATAAGAGGGAGAAGTCCACCTTGGGGCACCTTCAGGTGCTCCTCCTGCCAAAACACACTGTAGGGAACAATAATTTAAAGGAAGCCTATTTAAAAATAAGCCATATGAACCCCTATTATGTTTAGGCACTGTGTGTAAAATCTGTGAAATCAGGATCAGGTAAAATATAAAACCCAGAGGTCCAACACTAGAAAAAAAGAAAACTATAGGCCACCTTTACTCTTTTCTTTTCTACCTCCTTCTTTGAAGTGGTCTAAGGAGTGAAAAAAGACAGAGATTTAATAACTTAATGCCCACATATGGCACGATCCATCTTCCAGTCAATGAAACACTTCCAATCAATGGAAATGTTGCTACTTTATTTTATGGAAGTCAGACTAGGTCCATACTTTCTTTCAAGCAATACAAGTATGAAATGCTCCTTTTGCAGTGACGGAAGATAACTTTGTTTACTTCTCAGTGGGGAAAGAACAGCAATCACCTCTCTGCTAAAAAGAATATTCAGACAAATTATTTACTGTAGCAGAAAAACGCTACCTGGAGTTGAACTTAACCCAGCTTAGCTATGACTGCACTGAAGTCAGGAGATGCAATTGAACATTGTAGACCTATGTGATCTAGCTTGGGTAACAATGGATTGAAGATAAAAAATCCTGAACTTCAGGTACCCAAGCAACCAGGGTCTCTGATAGATTTGTACAGGCTGCACTGGTATCTGTGCACTATAGCACTGCATTGCTAAGTGAGCTAGTTAAATAAAAGCTATGTAGACTATGTCTAACCATACTGCAAACTCTTCTTTGATTGGATTTGACTGGAAGACAGCCATGGCTTTAGGGCAGGGGGAAATGACACCATTACAGCAATGCATTCATTTGACAATGATGTAAGCAAGGAGAAATAGGATGATATAATGTCCTACACCAGTGTAAATGCTTCAAATT
>NW_017729027.1:15924841-15925357 GCF_001723915.1 Gavialis gangeticus
CAAACCGGTTCGACCACGTGAAACGAAATGTTTTGTTTTGATTTTGGATAAAAGCTTTTATAACATTTGTCCACTTAAATTTTAAAAAAAATACTGATCCACTAAGGCAATAGCATAATTGCTAGTCAAACTGAAAATTTCAGTATTTCTGAAATGACTCCTAATCCTAATCCTGCTACCTGAACCTAGAAACAAGGCACTATATAATAGCAATTACTGGAAGCAGCTACCCCCGGATAGCTGTTTGTCTGTCCACTCTAGATCCCAGTGTAATTTACATTGTAGAAAGCTTAGAAAACCCATAAAGTATACCAATGAAAATGCATTGCCTATGAGCCTAGTCTGAGTACAAATGTACCATATTTACTTGAATCTAAGATGAACCACCCCCGGCCCCTCCATAATGATTCTATGCATGGAAAAATAATTAACTTACTATAATTTCCCATATATAGAATGTAACTATAGGAGGGTTGTCTTTAAATCATCCTCCCCCAACTTCTGCCCCCTGTCTGC
>NW_017729027.1:15925472-15930849 GCF_001723915.1 Gavialis gangeticus
AATCCCTTCCCCCTAATCCCAGCCTTTGCTCCCCCTCCTCATTCCACCTACCCCTCTCCAGCCTTTGTTCCCCCTCCCCTCCCCACCAGCTCTTGCTCCAGCTCAGCCCTTATAGCAACAATGCAGGTTGTGCACCCCTACTACAGGTCCAGGCTGGGGCCATGCTCAGTGTCCGAGGCTGCAGCTTGAATGGAGCCTGCCAGCATGGAACAAGAGTAAGAGGAAGGAGAGGGGCAGGCAGGGGCAGAGCCTGTGTGGAGGGGAAATTGGGACAAGGGGCTACAGGGAGAGATGGCAGGCTGAAGAGGCAGCAGGGTGGGCAGGCAGCAGCTACAGCCCTAACCCTAAGCCCACAAAATATCCGCTTGCCCCCCTCCTCTCCTTATTCTAAGACAAGAGGCTTTCCTTCCCCCCATTTTAAATGTGGGGCTTGTTTTAGAACTGAGTAAGTATAGTAATTATCCCTTTTATGTAGGGTTAAACAAAAAAGCACTTCAAGTGCCTACACCAGCAGTAAGGCTGCTCCAATGTGCTGTAATTACAGCGTGTCAGAGCAGACTTGATTAATCGGATCTGCAGGAGTGTGATAATTACTGTGCTCCCGCAGACTCCAGTGTCTCATGTATCAGGATCCCTGCACTTAAAAATGGTGGTGGGGGCACTTTAACTAAAGCTTGCTTGACAAACTTTAGTTAAAGCACCCCCAGAGCCATTTTTAAGCATGGGGATGCTTATACATGAGACACTCGGGGTACTTTAATTAGAGCAACTCTCAGAGCCGCTCTAAATAAGCACTCCCCCTTGCCCCCTGGAACATATGTATAAATGCCCTTCATTGTCAGAAAGATATATGGGTGGTAGTTCAGAGAAGGGCATATAAACAAAGATATAAGTAGATGTCTAGAGGGGATGATGTTAACAGAAGGGATTTATAGAATACAATGTGGACACCTTGGCTGAGATGCAGCTAATGGGGAACATAAAATATTTGAAATGTATAAACACCAAGGAAAGGAGGAAGTTACTTAGAGTTGGATAGGGGCATGGAGTGAAGATAATGAGGAATTGTAAAGAATGCAAAATTTAAAGAAGGGAAAAAGTAGAGTATCAGGATGATCCTTTCAGTGAACTGTATGAAGCTGTAGAATAATCTCTCTCAAACTATTACAAACTAGACTCAGCACTCACTACTAATGAAAGCATTAGGTCCAAGACTCAGCAGGGATAAAGAGCATAGCTCTATGGGACTACACCAATTTACCAAAGCTGAGTATCAGGTCCACTTACTTGAGACAGGCCCCGAGGCAGTAGGATGGGCTAGATGATCTAGTAGGCCTAAACAAATACCACAAAATATTTTCTAAAAAGATTTACTCATATTAAAAATCAAGTTCACTTTAGCTGTTTCTCTCTTGGTTGTGTTCCCTTTCTGGGAATATTCTGGTCTGTGGTTGAAGTGGATTGAAACTGAATGGTGAGCTTTCACTATAGCCAAGGAAGAGGGGGAGTTATGGAGAAGTACTGCTTATTTGGGCTAAGGGGACTGGCACTTCTCTGCACTCTGTACTTTAATCCCAGATTCCACCAAATGAGCTTTCTGGCTAGAATGTTCATGGAAACAGCGTTTTAAATGACTGAATATTTGTGGAAAGTGAATTTTGAGATTATAAATAAGCTATCTGTTTATCCCAGAAAATACTGCTCCAAACATGGAGGAAAAACTATTCTTTGATTTATGTGGCTAGTCAAACTTATCAACATTAGTGTTTACTGCAAATCTGGGTTTCTGGCTCATAAACAATCAGGTCAAAATAACAAAAACATGGGAACTTCCTGCAAACCAAAAGCTCCCTGGATTTTTCATTTGCTCAGTGAAATTGACCTTCTTACTGCTAAAGCAGCAGTGAAATTAACAAGAACATCATTATTTCTGAGAAGCTACAGAAGACCACATGGTCCATATTGGGGAAGCATACTGATGAGACCTTACTCCATGGATAGGTCAGTGCAATCTATTTGAATACAGTTCCCCCTCAGCAGCGACTCTTTTTCCAGTCATGGTGAGCCACTACATTGCATACATTTTGACTTCCTCTTCACTCCCATACCTTAGCTGAACTAGTGATTCTCATTTCTTCACCAGTCTCAAATGGCTGGTAAGCCTCACCAAAGACGGCCCAAACAGTTTACCTAGAATCCTTCTGTCCTTCCCCCACCCCCTCTCTCAACCTGTTGTATATAATTAGTATGATCCTGCCCCTCCTTGAGGTAAAACCAGGCCAGGTTGTCCTGTACCTCATCTGCGTATCAATTGTTGGAGGATCCCAGGACTCATGACAAGAATACTCCATTCAAGTCATGTATGGAAGCTAATTAGAACATGGATCCTTTGTGGGGGGTCGGGGGGGTATGTGGAGTACACACACACACACACACACACACACACACACACACACACACACACACACAGTAGTGCTGAGCTGTGGGGTCACCATGGATTGAAATGCTGTTGACCCTGGTGGGGCCCAGTACAGTGAACTATATGGTAAATTATGAGCCTTTGGACGAATATCATGCATAGTTTTTGCTATATATAAGTATCTGCTGGTGTGCTAGTTAAAAGTGTGTTTTTTGGAGAATTTGTACTAAAACTTGTAGCAGTTTTAAAGCAAATAAAATACATTTATTCTCAATGAACTAAATCTATTGATACCATATGCCAATTGCTATAGTTCTGTTTATTACAAGGACATTTCCTTCAACTTTATTCCTCACTTCTATTTGTTAATAGAGAACAGTGTCTGACAGTAAGGGAAAGGGGCACAGGATACAGGAAGAAAAACTTTCGGGGGGGAGGAGGGAAAAAGGGCTACTCTGTATTAGTGGAAAGGAGATAAATTCAAGACAAACCTCCAATAATTA
The DNA here is from genome assembly GCF_001723915.1 of Gavialis gangeticus. Taxonomy (NCBI): domain Eukaryota; kingdom Metazoa; phylum Chordata; order Crocodylia; family Gavialidae; genus Gavialis; species Gavialis gangeticus. The sequence goes on from NW_017729027.1 coordinate 15,928,395, forward strand.
GATTCTATACCTGCAAAATTATATCAAATGTATATTTTTCCATATATCGAATCTAATTATGGGGGGGTCATCTTATAATCAAGGTCCTATATTCAGGTAAATATGGTAATTGTAACAGTCCTGAAGATATCAATGCCCAGCTCCCACACCATTTAGGGCAGTCTGGCCTGCTTTTTTCCTGCCATACCTTTGAAGTAAAATTAATAGAAGTAATACCGGAGGCTGCCCCATTTGTAGCCCTGATGCACTGGGCCAAACACATGGCTTTGAACTGCCCCTACACCATGTCCCATGCCTCATAGATGGCATTCATATCCACTTCTCCCCTGGCCTCTTACTGGACTGCACTCAGCCTCTGGGTCATGATTCTCCAGCCCCACTCTCTGGGTGGCACTTTACGCTCTGTAGGCCTCAGGTCCTTCCCAGTGGACCTTGGCCCATCTCTGGGCCTTTCATCCCTCAGGCCTTGGGTCCCCCCTGGTGGACCCTGGCCCCAAGCCTTCCCCCTCTATGGGTGACCCACAAAGTAGTGGTGGCTGAGGCTTTCTGATGTCCCATCCTCACCTTTCACTCGTGTGGCCAGTGTGTGGCATTTCCTGGAGACTGCCCTGCCACAGGCATCCCCACCACACTAACTCTAACACGGTGCAGTTTCCAGTCTTACTCAAGACCATAAGGAACCTGTTCCATCCCCATAGTTCCTACCCTTCAGGTGTTACAGCAACTGCAATCCTCAGGCCATGACACGTTGCTCCTGCAGCTCCCCAGATGTAACTACCCACCCTGCTCCCAGAGTCTAGGCTTATACTCTGTCTGCCCAACCCTTCTTCAGTCAAGCAGCCCTCTGCAGTCATGTGACTACCTAATTGGGCCTGAACCCACCTGCCAGCTGCCCCACATGGTCCTAAAATGGCAGGCACAACCAGTGCACTGCCACAGTAATATAAAATTGATCACTAACTAAATGAATCAAATATTTTTAAAGTTAATTTGCTTAACTAAGCTTGAACTGTCAGTGACCATACTTAATCAGTGATAAACAGAAGATTTTAACTTTTAGCACTGTCAAGCTGTTACCTTTTATGACAACAGCTATAATTAATATAGATTAAGTCAGAACAAGGGGACCGCAATATATCAGATCAGAATGATTTATCTGGAGACAAGGGTTAGGGCCTGTGTTATTGGGAATGGAGGGGAAGGTTAGTAGGTAGGATATGAAGTCAAGCTCAGATGATGCTCATAAGTATGAGCTTCTGAAGATCATTATTGTAGGGACTGAAGTAAGGACTTGGAAGAAGTCTGATCATACTAAAGTTTCATAGGTAGAGATTATCTGGCCTTATCACAAACTCTATGGCTGGATCCAGACATGTAGGCACATGTGGTTTGTGGCACTCCAAACCTCTTTATACCACCACAAACTGCACAAGTTGTACATTAATCAGTGCTCAGTGCTGTTAATTTACAGTACCAGGGCAAAATTTGCTACTGGGATTCCCTGGTAGGAAAAAAAAAAAAAAAAACCTGGAAAAAAAGTGGGGCAAATCACACCAAAGTGGCAAGTGTTGGGACAAACACAGAAACAGAGGAGCATGCCACCCAGGACTGCCTGGTCTCCCATATCCACATGCTGTGGAGCACCCCCATGCTGGGGTGCAGCATACCTCAAGATAGGGGAGCAGGCTGCTTTGGGCTGGCTGGTCTCCTGTCTCCAAGTACCTCACTATGAGGGCTCCACTGCAGCACCCCTGTGCTAAGGCAGATGGAATCCCCATGGTGAGGCACACTGCACCCCAACCAAGTGGGGAGCAGCTGACTGGGGTGCAGGGTACCTCATCACAAGGGCTCCACATGCAGAAATGGAGGAGCTGGCAGCTCTGGGTAGTCTGCTCCCTCATCTTCATGTGATGCTCCCTGACTGGCTGGGGCACAGGTGCCTGTAGCAGGGCACTAAGGTGCCTGCTACTGACAACAGAATTATGAGCTCAGCTGCCAATCACCAGGGCAGCACAGCTGCAGGTTGCTGGGGCAACCAGTCTGGTCAGCTGACCAGAAGGGGGCAGGGCCTGGCCTTTATAAACAGCCAGGCTGAGGCCAGAAGGTCAGTTCCCCTCTGGCAGTTGTAGAAGATGGAGCTCTGCTGGGAGTAGGCAGAGATGAGAGGCCTGAGGGCCTGAGCACATTGAGCGAGGATACCAGGCAGAGGAGCCCCTGGTAGGGATTTGGGGAAGATAAAGAGCATGATGGTTTAGGGTTTATGTTTGGCCAGGAGGCCTGAGTTTGAGTTGGGGCCAAACGGCTGATGGTTTTGTTTGTTATTACACTGGAGGACCGGGTGAGGCTGTAGGGGTTGGAGGAGGCCTCATAGGAGCTCCACGATAGCATGGGGTCTCCTGTGCCGTAGAGGACGCAGCTTGGTTTGGGGGTGCATTGGCCCAGCCCCGGAGATAGA
>NW_017729027.1:15935849-15957441 GCF_001723915.1 Gavialis gangeticus
GTGGGGTGTAGGACCTGGAAAGGGGGCCTGGGGGCCAGGTAAGGCTGAGGCCGCCTGATCCCCCAATTGAGCAAAGCCCCAGTGGGGCGTAGGACTTGGAAAGAGGGTCTGGGGGCCAGGTAAGGCTGAGGCCACCTGAGCCCCAATTGTGGGAAGCCCCAGTGGGGCATAGGACTCGGAAAGGGGTCCTGAGGGCCAGGTAAGGCTGAGGCCGCCTGAGCCCTATTGAGCGCAGGACCAGCCCCAGTGCGGGCGTGAGCGCGAGGGCGCAGGAGACAGACCCCATAGGTTAAGGTGCACCAGGGTAATTGGGCAAAGCCAGGAGACATCTTAAGGCACCGTGCCAAGGACAGTTAGAAAGGCAGCCTCCCTTCAATATTAACATCAAAGACGTGGCGGGGGAGATATCAAGGGGGCATTAGACCTGATCTGGCATGGTCGGTAGGGGGTGCTAGGGGAGGTCATGGCACCCCAGGCCCTGCCTTGCGACAGTGCTTCAGCATAGGGGATGGACAGCCCCTGGTAGGACACCCTGTGTCCCAACTTGAACTCCCCTGCAGCACATGAAGCAGTGGGACAATGGACCCCACTGCAAAACACACAGGCAGGGGCACGTACCGGGGAACAAAGTAGCAGCACAAAAATGTACCACTACTATTTGTGCTGCTGTAAAGGCACATCCCTGTTCAAGTGTGTCTGGCCTACTGGTACATTTGAATTTCTGTTGAAAAAAACTAAAACATAAATGACAGTACAATATTTGTCTTCATTATTATTGTATCAGGGCAATAAAATACAAGAGAAGAAAAAAAGAGGAAAATAAAAACTTGCAGTTGAAAATGTTTGCATGATTTTAGGTTGGGGTAATATTTGTAGCTATTACATCCATTTAAGGTAAAATTCTGGATTGAAACTGGCTGAACTATTCTTAAAAATATGAATGGTCAGATTCTCTTAACTTTCACTGTTGTTTGACTAACAAAAGCTTTGATGTCTGCACAAATACATCTAATATGTACTCGTCCCTCCAAGGCATTTTTAACCAGATGTTTTAGTTGAGATTTATCAGATATCCTATCTGAAGTTCATGTATAATTGCTGATGAATAGATGGCTAGTAAATAGTTCTTATGCACAAAGAAAGTAATTATGAATTGGATGTAATCTGATGCTAATCACAAATACAGACTAACTAAATTTAAGGTGCCCACAAGCACTAAAATTCTCCACTGTTGTGGGCTATTCATAACAGTAAGAAATCACATTGCTTTTAAGAGGGAGCATCTACATGGGATATTAACTGTGCAATTAACTATTAACTGTGCAGTAAACATCTCAGCATCTACACATGTGCGCTATTAGGGCATACAGAACTAATAAACTTTGCAGCATGGTGTAATTGTAAACATAAGTACTACCCTGCAGTGGAGGTTTTTTGTGTGCAGCAGCACACATGTAGATACTGACCAGCTGCTGGGGTACAAGGGTGCTTCAGTGCCAGGGCTCCCTGCCAGCTAGCCCTGTGCTGAAGTACCCTCATGCTGTGTCCAGCACCTCTGCAGCACACTGAGCACAGTTGGAGCAGACCTGGGCTGGCAGGCTGACTCCTGGGGCCCCCTGGGCTGCTCCAAACTGGCTCCACATACTACAGATGAATGAACTTCAGAGCTAATTTCTCCAGAGTTATTTGCTCCCGATGCACGTTCAAATGTGCAATAAACTCTGAAGTTTATTCATGTGCACTAATTGCTCATGTGCACTCCCTACACTTACGGTCAGGTCAGGATTGAAAACCTGCTACCACTATGACCATAAGCAGTACAACCTGTGCTGGTCAACACTGAGTGCTGGGTGGCAGTTAATTAACCTGGCAACCTCAGGAAGTGCCGATGGCATCGGGCAGATGAGCACCTGAAGAGGGGTAGTGAAACCCTGGATTAAGAAAATGCCATCAAAAGGTGGATAAGCAAATCATTTAGCAATTTTGCCAACAACATCCACATAGGACAGATTGGGCTCTTCAGCCGTGGCTGGCAACCAGTATAGGAGTGGAGGCCCAAAAAGCAGGCTGATGGAAGATCTCTGTTGCACTGGCAACTCCTGCAGCGTAACTGATTCCAAATGTATAGACTTCCGTCCTTCCTTCGGAACAAACCAGTGTGACTGAGAGGGGGATGCTGACATTTGGGGAAAGCAGTATCTCCATATCAGCTGCCCAAGCTATTGCAGCCATAACATATAGAGAGGACACTCCATCCTTGCCGGCAGCATGGACACAACATGGAAGGTGGCAGTTATGGGTTATAAGCCCTCACTTGTTTGGTGTAGAAGAGGGTGCCATGGGTCACCTTCAACAGTGGAAAGAATCATAGCATTCCATTGGTCATCTACCACTTGCCTAAAGGCTGGGCAGCCCCCAGACAGGTGCTGACCCACCCCAGTCTGTCTGCCTCATTGGGTGCATGAGGCTAGGACAAAAACTGAAAAACAGATGGAAACCTCGAACCTAGCAAAAATGAAAAGAATTTTCCAGCTTGGAAGCTGGAATGTCAGGACCATGTGTCCTGGCCTGACAGATGATGACAACCTACAGTACATGAGCAGCGTATGGAAGTAAGTCTTGACTGACTGTGAACTGTACAGACTCAATGTCAACATTACAGTGCTCCAGGAAACAAGATTTGCAGATGCTGGTTCTATCCAAAAGGCCAATTACACCTCCTTTTGCCAAGGTAAAAGCATTGAAAAAAAACATCTGTACAGCATTGGTTTCACTGTGAGCAGCAAGGTGGTAAAACTTACAGAAACCCCCAATGGGAAGTTGGAGCATGTCATCTCACTTAGACTTCAGATTACCATTTGCTCTGTGAATATTGTCAGTGCTTATGCGCCAACTCAACTCCAGCCCTGAGGAGAAGGATAAATTTGATGACACTGCACCAAGTTGTCAAAGGAATCCCATCAACTGAGTTACTATGCCTTCTCTGAGACTTCAAAGCAAGAGTCTGGCAAACAACTCATGGCCAGATTGCCTAGGACATTTTTGCATGAGCAAGATGAATGCAAAGAGCCAACAACTTCTTGAATTCGGCACTCAAAACTGATTGTGCATTACCAATTCGTATTTCTCTGGAAAAGATCACCAGAAAGTGGCATCCATGATCAGGCCACTGGCACCAACTAGACCTTGCTATTTTCAGGAGGAAAGATATACCTTGAGTACAAAAGACCCGCATGTTCCACAGTGCTGATTGTGATACCATCCACTCCCTGCTTATTAGCAAAGTGCCAATTACAGCCAAGGAACTACACAGAGCAAAACGTTGGAGCAAGCCCAAGATCTGTACAGGTACAGATCAATATCACTAATACCAAGAATCAGAGAAAGTGCCAAGAGTTTGCGAAGGCTTTTGAACTGAACAAGTTTGGGAAGTCACTACCAGAGAAGGCAGAGAACTTTTGGGAAGGTTTAAGAACTGCAATCTATGAAACAGCTAAAGTTACATTTGGGGAAAAGAGACCATTCAATAAGGACTGGTTCAAAGAGAATGTAGAAGAACTATTCCCTTTCATCAACATCAAGAACATAGCCTGTCTGGAACACCGCAAAAAGCCGACCAAGGGCACCAAAGCAAGACTTCAACAGGCAAAAAATGAGAGAGAGAGATCAGCCAACTGCTGTGCAAATCAATATTGAATTAAGCTTTGTGATGAGATACAAACATCCTTAGACACAGAAAACTTGAAAGTCATGTACGATGGTCTGAAAAAAGCTCTAGACCCTACTGTCAACAAGGTTGCCTCTTTCAAGTTGTGCAATGGTGAAGCCATTACAGATAGAAGCAAGCAGATGTCCTGTTGGATTGAACAGTACTCAGAGCTATACTCACAAGAAAGAAACATCACCAGTGAAATACTGAACCAAATACCCATTCTACAAGTCATGCCAGAGTTAAATGTGGAGCCCACTATAGAAGAACTAAGCAAAGCCATTGATTCATTATCATGTGGCAAGGCTCCTGAAAAAGATGGCATCCCAGAAGAAATTCTCAAGCGCGGGAAAGAAAGCCTACTACCATATCTTCATCAGCTGCTACTCAAATGCTGGAAAGAGAGTGAGGTATCACAAGATGTGTGACACAAACATCATCACTCTATAAAAATAAAGGTTTTAAGGGCAACTGCAACAACTACAGAGGCATCTCGCTACTAAGCATAGCAGGGAAAGCTTTCACCCAGGTCATCTTGGTGCGCTAATAACACCTGGTGAGTTGTGTCTACCCTGAATCTCAGTGTGGATTCAGGGCCAGAAAATCAACCATAGACATGATATTATCCCTGCATCAACTTCAAGAAAAGTGCAGGGAGCAAAACCGACCATTTTATATTGCCTTCATGGATCTAACCAAAGCATTTGACACCATCAGTAGAGCACGCCTATTTGGAGTCCTAGAAAAGACTGGGTGCCCACCAATCCTGTTAAGTCTTATACATTCCTTCCATAACAACATGAAAGCAACTGTTCAGTTTGGACAGCTTCAAGGTGAAAAGTGGAGTGAAGCAAGCATGTATTCTTGCCCCAACACTTCGGAATCTTCTTCTCAGTAGTCCTGAATTGTGTTTTTAAAGACATGGAAGGTGGAATGCACCTCCACACAAGATTGGACTGTTCACCCTGTCACAACTCAAGGCAAAGACTAAAGTTATAAAGATGCTTATCAGGGAGCTTTTATTTGCTGATAATGCTGCCCTTATAGCCCACGGCAAAGACCTACTACAAGTACATATGGATTGCCTCTCAAGAGCTTGCCAGGTCTTTGCTCTTACCATCAGCATAAAGAAAACAGCTGTACTAGGACAGCGAGTTCTACAAGATCCATCAATCATCCTTATTGAGAACCAGCTAGCAGTAATCCAAAAGTTAAGCTTCCTAAGTTTTAAATTTACTATCAACCTCTCACTGGATGAAGAACTTAATGTTCTCATCAGAAAGGCTTTGCACCATCACCTTCAGTAGACCAAATAAAAGAGCATGGAACAACTCAAAGCTCAACCAAATTGAGACCAAAATGCTAGTGTGCAAGGCTTGTGTACTCAGCACTCTCATGTATAGTGGGGAAACATGGACAGCTTATGCACATCAAGAACAACAGGACATCCCCAGCTTTGCTACAAGGTACATCCAAGAGAGATATGAAAGCATTTGGAATTGATCCTGACCAAAGGGAAACCTTGGCAAGTGATTATAACAAGTGGCGTCATCATCTCCACCAGGGCATCAAAGTCCATGACTGAAATTGGCTCCAACAGCTTGAAAAGAAAAGAGCCCATAGGAAGCAAGCAGCTCCCAAACCACCCAACTATGACATACATGTGTAATCACTGCCATAAATCATGCAAATCTCAGATCGGACTATTCAGTCACATGAGACTTTGCAAACCAGCTATGTCCTAGACCAAGCTTACCATGGACATTATTCTCTTTTGGGAATAATGGAGTGTGGATCCCTTTTCCAAGCCAGATCCTAATAGTGAGACTTTGGAGATTCAAGAAAAGGAGGTTTTGCTCCACTCTTTTTATTACAGTATATCTGGAGGCTTGAATATCAGTTTATGAAATAAAAAAGCTAAATAATGACACAGGCTATACCAGTGGTATGCAGGTCAGAGAAAGCCAGGACCTCTCTGGCACTATGCATGAACCACCCAGACAAAGCCATGAACCACCCAGACCACCTGATGTGCTCTGTGTCCTGTGAGAGTGGGGGTGGGAGGGCATATGGCAGCCAATGCATTTCAGCCATCACAGGAGTGGGTGAATGTGAGGGGAAGAGAATTTGTCAGCAGAGACCAATTCCATGTCTTCTCTCTCCAGCTTTGCAGAGCTAACAAGAGATGAAAATGAAGCTCAGTGGATATCCCTGTGGAACAATGTCTCATGATTCTCCTGCTGGGATAGTGCACTTATGTACCACTCCTTATTTTTAAGGACTGTGTCTACATTCTGACTCACTTTTATTGTATGTGATTAGTACTATGTACTACACAGTTTCAAGCTTCTATGAACAGAACTTGCCATGATAGATCTTTTGGGCCAGATTCTTTGCATAACTGTAACAGTTATATAGGTGCAATTCTACTGACATAAGTTCAATTATTTCGTATTGACATCAGAATAAGGGCCCAGCCCTACACCTTTGGAATTAATGAGAATTTTACCATTCAGTGGGTCCAGGAAAAATGCTTAAATGAAAGGAAAATCAGCTTCAGTTTCTTATCAAGTGTCAATGTGAATATATAGAAGCCAGAAGCAAATATGCTTTTCACCTCTAAAATAACACATTTGCAATACTTCCTAGAACTCTAAGATAAACATTTGCATCAGCTGTTCTATCTATGTCAGGAGCTACTCACTGGAAATTTCAGGTCACCTAAACCTTCCCATAAAACTGGAATGAGATGTCTCTCTCACATAGAATTTTTTCCATCTGACTTGTGCTTTTCCATTTAGAAAGTATAAGCAATATAGTGTCCTTAGAACCTTTTGGTTTAGGTTAAAAGTATGCGATGTCTTGAGAAATACTAAATAGTTTTATTATTGTGAATCTGTGTCACGAAATGGAAAACAACCTGGATATGCTTACCACTAATTTCTGCATGCAAAAAGCATGTAAACAGACTCACACTGCTCAAAAAGTCTTTTTAGTAATAGATTTGTTGTTTGGTAATAGAGGTTGAAATTGATCAGTTTTGCTTACGTAGTCACCATGGCTGGGGTAGGTGGGTCTGGAATGGTCACTGCAGAGACCCTGTCCACCTACCTAGGATAGGCCTGGGTCAGGGCTGGGGCCGGAGCTGGCTCGGGTCCTCCCTTCATGGGTGCCAGTTGGTCTCCCTGGGACTGGGGGCAGAAAGAACCACTGCTGCCAGCATTCCCAGGAAATGGAGTCTAGCTGCAGACCTTCCCCAACCACACTGCATGCCTGGAAGTGGTGCAATGTGCCACAAAGTCCTGCCACAGCCAAAAGAACACAGTCCCCCTGCAGGCCAACAGGCCATATTTTGCCCACCCCTGCTCTAGAAATTTCTTTGCATGTGTCTGTCATGAAGATGTCATTGATGTACCTGATGTATACCAGGGCATGGGTGGGGGAGAGGGCACCTTCAAAAGAATCAAACTTCAAAGTCTGTCATAAATATGTTGCCATACAGGGTGGGGGGGAATATGTGCCTATGACAATGACATTCATTTGTAGGTATATACTATGCTATATCATTCATAAGACTTTAAACTGAAATCACATTTGCCCTTAATTTCAGTGTTTTAGTTATACCCCTGGTTCAGTTCTTGGATTTAAAGCTGAATTGTGGCTTATCCTTCAAAATCCTATCCTCCTTACTTTATAATGAAGCTGATCAAAAAATTAATTTGTTAGTAGAAAGGTTTCCCCACTCCAATTTTTTAACCAGCTGTATTTTATGTAATTAAGCATTTGCTAAAAAATCAGTTACAGAAGCACATGTTTATGAGGTATTTTCCTTTAACAGTATCCCAGAAAAAACAGAGCCTTCTAATGCTAAATATGATGGGGTGTGCAAAGCGAGCCATATTCAATTTGGATTCAGATTTGGCCCAATTTGGGAGACTGTGATTCAATATGTTGATTCGGATCACTGTACCGATTCGATTCATCCGAATCTGAGGATTCAATGCTGATTTGGAGAATCAGCAATTCAGCCATAGACACAGCTTTAAATGTTTTTTTTTACATACCTCGAGGTACCAGGTACAGCTTGCGAATGCCAAGAAGACGGGGTGGATGGAATGTCCCACAGGAGTGCTGGGGGGGGCCCCCCACATGCTCGGTGGCAGACCCGGAAGTGAACTGGAAGTATTTCCAGTTCACTTTCAGGTCCACCACTGAGCATGTGGGGCATCTTCGCCCCCCCCCCCGCACCCTCCTGGGCCGGCAATCAGCCGCAAGGGTACTCCAGGTGCCCCCCCAGACCCAGGAGGCACCAGTCACTGAGCTGGGGGGTGAGGGTGGTGTCCCCCGCATACTCCACGGTGAACCCGGAAGTGGACCTGTTTGCTTCTGGTCCACTTCTGAGTCCACCGACAAGTGTACTGGAGACCCCCCTGCACTTCCAAGCCACCTGATACCTTGAGGTATGTAGAAGAAACATTTAAAGCTGTGTCTATGTCTGAATCATCGAATCTGTCCAAATCAATTTGGAGGGTTCTGAGTCAATTTGGAGAAATTAAAGGGTCTCCTGATTCGATTTGGATTTGGAGATTTGGCTGCTGAATCAGGCCAAATCTCTGCTGAATAGAATCAGCAACTGAAGGCTCGCACAGCCCTACTAAATATGTATTACTTATAAAAGAGTTATGAAAACATACTTACAAAAGCATAGGGAAACTAAATTACATTATCTGGGGGCACATTTACACATGACTGTATGTCACCATAACAACGTGCTACGGTGACGTAGCATCCTCAGGCATCTACACGTAACTAGCAGCTACTTCGCCATAGCGATACATGTACCTGGTATAGCACATTGCTACAGCAAAGTAGCTGCTAAAAATAACTGTGTGCTATGTGTACAGCACAGTACGGGTTGTTACTGCACCAAAAGGAAGTACTAATTCACAGTGCAGTAACATTGCCATAGTGCATGTGTGGATATGCCCTGGGTTCCCTTGATAAGCTGTATCTCTCTCCTTGCCTGTAATGAGTCTAAGGGTTCAAATTAAATAAATAAATGATAGATGGATAGATAGATAAGGGAACCCATGATGAATTTGGGAAGCCATTAATTAATAAATCAACAATTCTAGGTTGACTCTCACCAGGATGTTTTGGCAAGTCTCAATCTGAGTTCTCTTCTTATGTTTCTAAGTGTAAATCAGCTAACTACTACCTTCCTTCCTTATACAGTTAAACTGTGTTACCCAGGGCTGACTGAATTCCAATTTTTCCCAGGTTCCACTCTCTTCTACCTATTAAGAGATATGCTATGTCACAGGCTCTACCACCTATGCCATAGGCCTATCACCACTGCCCCCTGAGCTTCTTATACTTCTGCTGCTAGGTAGCAAAGCCCCTGCCAACATTTTTCAGCATTTACTCACCACTGCTTCAACCCAACCAATCTCAGCTTTATTGCCTGGCCCAAGGCTGCTCTCACACTACTTCAGAGAGAAACTACAGACATATAAATCCTTGACAGAACCTTTATTACCCTAGAAACACTCCTGCAGAGAGTACTACTCTTTTTGTGTTATTCAGTGCTCCCTTACCTAACCATTCTTTTTATGGTGATCTCTTATCTGCAGGAGACTGTATGCAACTTTCTGGTCCATTCACTTCTCAACAAAGATAATTTCCCCCTCCTCCACTTCTTCCTTCACCAATTCAAAACATAACTGTATTTTAACCAAAATGTCCTAAACTGTCAAACAACCACATACACATGAGCTCAGAGCCATTCAGTCCTTTCCCCTTTCCCTTGAACATATGGTAATGGAAAACTTCCTTCCCTGAGGAGCCTCTGTCCATCTGGAATTCTCAGGCTGTTCTGAGCTAATCTTCTCTTCCTTTTGCAGGTGTCAACACCAAGCTCCCCAATCTTTAGGGCTGCAGGCCTCAGGGTTTATAACTGCAGCAGACTAAAAATGAACCACCAGCCTTTCAGTTTTAATAGTATTTTCCAAGCAAAAACATTTTCCAGAACACTATTTGCTTTGAAACACTTTCTGGATCAAAAAAACCCCCAAACCCCTGCTGTGTATTTAAATAATACACTGTTGTGTGCCACAGGTATGTTGTTAAGCAGAAATACCTGCATTTGCTACAAAAGTTAACAAGACTCTCATACTCTGCCTCTCCATCCCCTAAAGTCCTCATATATAGTATATATTATATACGTAATTAGCCACTGAGAACCTACAGAGTGGGGATGATGGACAGCTACATTTCTTTCTACTACCTTTTATCACTGTTTCTTTGTATAGCACTGTGGGAGCACATAGGCTTTTTCGTAGACAAGAAGCAGAGTAACTGGAAAGAAAGATAAGGCAGTCTGTCACTGCCTCCAAACCCACATCCATCATGGAAGTGGGTGGACCCTATGCGTTAATGGAGCCAGTTACATTCCAAGGAAGTCCAGGCAGTGACTCAGAGGTTACAGAGCAGGGAATTCTTGATGAATGATGGTCTAGCTTCCACTAGTGTAAACACATTCTTCACTGCTCCCACAAGAATTAAAAAACAAGCTTTGCGAAAGGAAATTACCTGGCGGCTGGAGACAGGGAAGTCCAGAGCTCTTGGCCTTCATCCGTATGTAACATTTGAGACTGCAGACTGGAATCAGGGATGGATATACTACAGAGGTGAATCTAGGATTTTGAAAAGGGGGGTTGTGGGAGATAGCTCACTAGCATGGGGAGTGTGACCAATCACCCCCACCTTTGCAGAGTCTGCACCCCAGCAGTATTGCCCTGCCAGAAACCCTGAAACAGTTCCTGGCTGCCATTGCTTTAAGAGCAACAGAGCTGAGGGAAGGGAGAGTGTACCTGATGGCAACAGCTTGCCTGCTACTGTTTAGAAATTTCTGACTGGGTAAGGCTGCTCCTTCCTGCTCCCTTTCCCCCTCTCGGACCTGCATCTCCTCTAGTCCCTGCTCTGAACCCATATGCCTTCTACCATTCTCCTGCAAGGTTTGCCCTGGGCACCAGGTCTGCTTGCTATTATGCTTGAACCACACCCACACTTTTCCTTCCCTGCCCCCCTCAATCCACCTCTGCTTCTGCATGTTCCATCTTGGGAACATGAGGGGAGCAATATGAAACATGATGGGAACAGACGGGAGCAATATAATCACATGCTTGTCACCTTCCTGACTTGTATCTTTCTGTCCTCTTCAGGCAGGAAGGAGCCAACCCAACTACTTGGAAATTAGGGATATACATACATAGTTGTATCTAATGCACTTTCTAATAATAAGGATACAAAAAATGTAATTTTTCTAATATTTCTTAGACCTACATATCTTGTATAGTTCATCTCTCTCCCCAGGATAGAAGTACTCCCCATCCTCTATAAGAGGTGAAAAGCACTAATAATTCCTTCATGAAGGGATGTGGTTTAAACAGTTTTGGTCATCCAAATGGAACAGAGAGCTGGCTATGGAAGTTAAGAATTAGGGGTGTTTGTAGATGACAGTTTAAAGTGGGTTAAATGCCTTTTTGCACCGTTTGAGTGGCATTGCTGTTTGAACATTAGGCAGTGTATTGTTCATTAATTCCAGCTGCTGTAGCACATTTGGAGGCATAATGTCCCTTAAATGACTTTGGGATGCAGCAAATGACTTTGGGGTGCTGCAAAGTAAAACACCTCCAAGGAGTTTTAGTTTCCTACCCTACAGCTGAGAAGGGAAGCACTGGGCTCTGTGTGGCTTAGGGGCTGTGCAGGCAGCCCGTGCAGGCAGCCTGGCAGCAGCCTGGGAAGGTAGGCTCCACGGAAGGGGGGGAAAAATTGGCAAACCTAATCTTTTTCTTTTTTTCCCCCTGCAGCCTTCCTGAGCTGAGCTGTGTGGGGGCCCAGTGCTTCCCTCTGTGGCTGCTGTGTCCCCCTGGGACTGCCCAAGCTGGGTGCCTACATGCAGGTGCCACCTGGGGGGGAGGAGGGCACTGCCACTGCTGTGGAGGGAAACACCAGCACCCCCGACCCCTAGCTTAGGGGCTGCTCTGCCTGCCAGTAGTTCACTCTCCCCTCCCCACCACTGGAGAGGCAGGTAAGGATAGGGCAGACATGGCTGTATACAACATGGAGGTTTACTTTGTCTTAAATTGAAGCAGTATTTTTTAAAAACCACCACTTTAATTTAGGGAGAATTAAACCCCTGTGTCATGTACAAATGCCCTTGTATCACAAACCAAAATGTGGAATTCTGTCTACCAGCTACTCAAGGAGCTCTCACTACAAACAACAGACAACCTCCCCCCGGCCCCCGGGAAAAACCCTGAAATATGCCTATAGGTACTGTTCTCAAATATGGTTAAAATACTACTTTTAGAATGATTGTGTATAGCAGGAAAATTGGTAAGCGTCCTGTTTAGTTTATGGACAATTCAGAAACAGGTAAAAGACCAATTTTGACACACAATCTATTGGTAATGAATAATTAAATTCTGCCAGGTTAAAGTACCTGCTTATTTATATTGGCCTTTAAATACGGGAAAGTATATAGGGAAAATATCCCTTTTCAATCTGTAATAGCCTGGAGAACCTTCAGCCTTTCCTTCCCGATTGTTGTTTTTTGCCTCATAGATTTTAACTCTAGAAGATGCTATTAGATCATTTGTCTACCTTCTCATCATGTATCTTAGCCTGAGACTACAGCATCTTATAAAGGAAACAAGTTTGATGTGCCTCATCCCTTTCTCCCCTCCCCCTCACCTCCAGTAAAAAAATAAAGGGCCTGGAAATATTACTATTTGTCAGACATTTACATTTTTGTAATTAGTCATGATAATGTGTGATGTGTGAGCTGCAATAAAAGTGGAAATCCTTACAACAGAGGGGCGTCTTATACCTAAATTTGGATAGTTTTTCATATCAGTTCAAGGTCAGAGTAAAAGTATAGAATTTTAGACCCCAGGTGCAGAAGGCTCTTACACAAGGTGTAGAGGAAGAGTGAATCAAACCCATCTAAAGTCTTACTACTCACTACCAAGCTCCACTATTGCTCTTTATCACCTACACTTCTGAACAGTAATGTATCTAATTAGTCCTTCTTTTAGTGCATGACATTTTCTCAGCATCCAAAACCACACTTGGCTGGTTTCAGACTAAACCAGGGAGGTTTCAGATTTTTTTTTCCAGTTAATATATTAGGTTGTATTTATACCTTGTTTAAAAAAAAAATTGAGCATAAAAAATATGCCCAGCCCACTGCTTTGGAGTATATCACACTTCATTCCATGAAGAGATTTTGTAAACTGGTTTCACTTGATGCTACCACATGTACCATATAAATTATACAAAATGTGTTGTTAAAATGTGGAAATAATCTCCACGCAATCATATATTTATTCAGATATATCAAATGCTTAATATGCAAGATGTAAACTCAGAAAAGCAATCATGCTCAGTTTCCTAATAATGTTGAAGGATATAATTAGCCATTTAACTTAATTGTAGTAAATTAAAGTTTATCCAGACATTTTACAAAATCAGAAGCATATTCTGCAGTCAGTTCCACATGGACAGACTCTTGTCTTTTGTAGCTCAATGGCTTCAAAGGAGAGACTCTGGTATCCCTGCCAATTTTGGCTCTTTCTCCTAGCCACTCCCAAACACCCCCAGTCTTTTTTATCCCAGAGAAAGCTCCCTGCCTTACCTGATCATCTCACTAATTCCCAAGTTCTCCATGCCCTACAGTTGACCCAGCACTACCTGCCCGTCTGCCCTTACAGATATACCCCTAGGCTGCTTGCTCCACTTACCAGTTGCTCTCCTCAAGCTGTTTCTGTTTATTTCTTCCACCAATGCCCTGACCAACTTTTTTCCACTTCACTCATTCATCCAATTTCTCCTCATTCCATTTCTCAGGAGAGCATTACGGGAGTTCAAGAATTTTGTTCATCAGTTTGGAATCATATGCACATAGAGCTAAGCTAAACATGGCTCGTCCTGCCATGTTCTGTGACATTTGTTCAAGTAAGAAGTGTAAGTCTCACTGGGTCACAGTTTCAAAGACAACATTCAGTTCAGTACCCACAAAATAAATGTTGATTTTACAACCTAAAATGCTTTGTACATTTGAAGCCAAGTATACTAGAACACACATAGCTCTCAGAGATCTTTGAAAACTCTCTTTCTATCTCTGGTTATATTTTAAAATATAAATACTGAAATTGTGGTGATTCAAAAAAAGTTGTGAAATTTAACAGATGGAAAAAATAGGTTTCAACCTTTGAGCATTCTTATTCATTATTATAACTTTCATCTCTACATTGTTTCATAAGAACATTCCATTGATAATAACATTTTTCATATTTGGTAAATGTAAAGCACATTGGGAAGCAAAGAGGGCAGAATACAAAAACTTTTTGAATTGATGTATTGAATGACTCAGTTCTTCTTGGCATCTTGGAAGAAGTAAATATGTGCAAAGAATTTGAATGAAGAACATGTGGTTTCTTGGTGAACCTGCAGGGGTTGTTCCAAATATTACATACACACTTTATGGCTTTGCCTAGGCTAGTTGGAACACTCAAGTGAGAAGGCTTCTACTACTTCTGTAGAGACTATTTCAAACTTGAATAGGCCCTAAATTTAAAATGCCTAATTTAAATAACCTATATTATTTTATTGCATTTCCTTTTTCTAATTATAGTACAACTTCATTAGAGAATAAGATTAGATTACATATAAAATTGTCTTTCAGAGCAATCAAAAGTTTGTGTGTCGTTTTTCTTCCGAAGATTGCCAGAGTAGAATCATTTAAAGGAGGTGCATTATTTCCGTGGTACTCTTCTGTCCAGTTACCTTAAGCAATGCAATGCTCAAAGACAAAAATGAGCTAATTCAATACGTATACTTTTCACATGTTTAAAGACATTCCTTTCAAGGCAGTTAATTTAGGTTTCATCAAAATGTAGTTAAGACATGAGTATGAAATAAAAGAAAACAGCAGCCTGTAGAAAATTATTGACAGAAGCAGCCATACCCACCCAATTTAAGTATGTTATAAACTGAAGTATTAAATTACTTAGAAGTTTACCTATGAGTATGTTTTAAGCTGAATTTTCTTGAGATCAAGAAAATGAAAAAATACAAAAGCATTTTGTTATTGTACCAGGCCCATCAAACATTCAATATTTAGAAAATGTTCTCTCTGCAAGTTTTCCCTAGTGCTAAATATAATCCATGGAAACATAATTCTTACAAAAAATATTATGTGGAAATACAACACAAGCAAACATAATACAAATGGAGTCAGTAAGATCTGTAGTCAGAAAAATCTGCAGAAATTATTTCCAGATTGGGAAAAGCATTAATTCAAAGTGTCTTCAAACTGGGTTGTCTCTTAAAGTTGTAATCAAGGTCAGCAAAATGCTGCCATATGGGAACATCTAAATATATATTCTCATTATACATTTGAAGGAATTGTTGAAGTTATAAAAATAAGAACACAGAACAATGATTTTCTTCTAAGATCAGTGTTTCTTTTCAATTCTGTCCATGACTATCAGTACATCACAGTACATTTTTCATCAAGGCCAAAACCTTATTCCACAAACAAGTCAAGTAGCAATGCTTGTTGTGAAGTTGTCTGTGATGATACTTGAAATAAAGGAGTCCTTGTAGAAAATTGTGAAGCAGTTAATTTGCAAGTACTAGTCCAGTCTTAGCACAGAAGTATCCTCCAAGACAAATGCATCACACGTATGTATGGGGGGAAACGGAATACCATTGGTTTGTATCTTCCATGTGTGCTTGCTTCTTTTCAGACATACAGAGACAAATCCTTTTTGACTAATACATGCTTAAGTACTACTTATGTATCTACTTATGTATCTACTTATGGCTGTGTAAAGGCCATTTTTGGCACTTATGCTGATTTTAGATTGTATTTCCAGAAGACTCCACTATGGTCTGTGATTGAATGGGTTTTTCCATTCCATTTTTATGTCTATTTTCAGAACAAGAAAGTTTTTGGAGACAAAAGTATTATATGAATTCAAATTAATATAGAGCTTATTTGTACCAAAGCCAGTGAAGATGAACAAAGTATAGGAAAGGGCACGAAGAACCTTATGGCAATAGCTGAGAATATATGCTGTGTCTGATTTTTACAGGGGGTAGAATAGGAGAACATAGTTTACTAATTTTTAGTTTGCAGATTCGCTGTCTTGTCTCCAGCCCTAGCATGGGTGAAAACAAGTGGAGAGGGGACAGGGGAGCAGAGGGGTAAATGTATCATCCTGGATAATTGAGAAGCATTATATCTGTGCCATACCACTTCTCTACTCCTTCCACTTGGAGCCATGGGAAAGGAAGTATACAAGTTGGCAGAGCCACTAGATTACTTTTCACTTTACGGATTGTCAAATAGAATCTTACTTGATTAATGCTTCCAATTTGATTGCTAGCCATATGGCCTAATTCTTCATGTAAGCAAGCCTCATAACAAAGATTATTATTGCTGACCTTATCTGGAAGCAACTTTCTGAGAACATCTAAATAGCTTCTTTCTATTCTGCCTAATTTCTAGCCCCCAAATTACCCCAGTGGGAACAAATGGGCAGGGTTTATTTGGTCCCAGGATTGGGAGAGGAGCTATATAGATGTGCTCTTTATCCTTTTTTCTGGGTTACCTGCATCTTCCAGTGCTAAAGATACACAATTTACTAGTTGGCAGGGAATCCCAGTGGATACTTCTGATGGGAAATATCTTTTTTTTCTCTGTGTTACATTCAAGTAAGTGGTAGTAGATTTGATGCTGACAGCTAATAAAATAAAGGTTTTATTTTAGACCGATTTTTAAAGGACAAATATTTAAAATGTCTGCCATTCATATTAGTCTTTATATTCCTTGACTTTCGGTTAAAACAGAAAATTGGTCTCTGTCAGAAAATATACTGACCTATTTTCAGATGCCTTGTATATTTCACATAACCTACTAGTTACGAAGAGACTTCTAGACTTGAGCCCTTTGAAGTGACACTGATAATGAATGATCAAGAATTGTTTTAATTCTAAAATGTTAGATCTGTTGCCTTATTCCCAGCAGTTTTCAGAGATGAATAATGGAAACAATGGGAGCATATTCAATAATGATAAGCACAACAGAGTATATATATTAAATAAATTAATGTTTTCAGTAGACTTTGTAAGAGTTTAGCCTTTAATTGGTATTCGCTAGGATGATGTGCTCCATATGTTAATGGTTTGCATCTTCTGTGTTTCTATTTACTGCAGCAGGTCCAAAAAGAATCCCAACAGAGAGATGCTGTCTCTTGAGATACCAAAGTCATGTAAATAAAGAAAAGCCCTAAAACCTATCAGATTAGTTAGATCTATGATATATAAAAATAAGATTGCTCAAAAAATTCCTCTATTATTTTGTTGAGACTTCGGCATTCTGGGAGCATACTTGGAACATTCATCATGGTAAGACATGAGGTCAGACTAAATGATCAAAATATTCCTCTCTGGCCTTATAACCTATGAAAATGTCACTTAGAATTTTAAATTAATGATTAGCAGTTACTCAGTGGGAAACAATATGGTACAGCAGCTAAACAATAGGGACCACACTATTTTTATCAAGAAGAAAACATAGCCCCTTCTTGACTTCATTATAGTGTAGCATTTGAAATATCCTTATCACTGATTCTATTTCTTTAAAACATTTCCAGAGAGCTTTCTCTCTATGGTTGTCATTGTAGCTGGTCAAATGCTTGTCACATTGATTTCTCCAGCCTTCAAATATATATTTTGATTCCAATTTTTTTAGTTATTCAACTTCATCTAAGATTTTGTTCTTATCTCAGGTGAGTTTTATATCAGAGCAACTCACCCACTGACCTCAGTAGATCAGAATCCAAGGAAAGATTCTGGACTTAGTGAAGGTAATGAAAAACTCTGCTATTGCTTCCACAGGGCCAGGATTTCAGTCTGGGTCCCTACTTGTCATGAAAATAACATTAACCAGGAAAGAAACTATATGTTAATTTTTAAATCTGGTGCCAATATTTATTTGCAATTTTAGCTAGAAAAGGATATGACAGGAACATTTATCTGCTAAGTCATGGTGACCTTTTCATTTTCAAAAAGTAGGGTCAGATATCTGCCCTACTCTTTTGCACTGTCAGTACTCAGACTGGGAAAAGGGAGATTCTTGGCTGTGGTGAGGAGTTACTGACAGGCATAGAGCTGCGAGAGCCATCCCTAACTATTCCCACCACCGCGATTGCTAGGGCAATTAGGAAAGGCCTGAATACAAAGCAAGCTAATTATCTTTAGAAAATTCCCAGGATTCCTTCAGCTATAACTCTGCTCTAATGTAGAAGAAAATCTGCAAGATGTAGTCATGTGTGGCAGGCTCATGCCTGGGACTGCTACCTGCATGCCATGGGCACTCCCTGCACCCCATAGGCTCTGTCAGACCTGACCCTTTTGCCCACTACAACCTGGTGTTCAAGTAGGTGAATATGTACTCACCTGGAGGTGATACAGTGGTTCTCTGTGGATTCAGGTTTGATTGCAGTAGTGGATCATCTGCGGGGTTCTTCTTCCCCTATACCCACCCCTTTCCACTTGGGCATTGTCACCACTCTTGTTGATATGTCAGAATTGGCGGAGGTCATAGCAGGGCCCCTGGCAGGGCTGTATGAGCACTTGAGGTGCTCTGGCTAGGTCCCAGAGGATTAGAATAGGGCCAATGTGGTCCCCATTTACAAGAAGGGGAGAAAGGAGGACCCAGGTAATTATAGGCCGGTTAGTCTCACCTCGGTCCTTGGGAAGACCTTTGAGAAAATTATCTGTGGGGGCCCAGCATGGGAGGTAATGCTCAGGGGCAACCTACATGGGTTCATTGTGGGCAGATCCTGCCTGACTTACCTTGTTTCCTTTTACGACCAGGACACCAAGTCCTTGGATGTGGGCATTGAGGTGAATGTCATCTACCTGGAATTCAAGAAGGCTTTGACACTGTTTCTCGACCCATGCTCATAAAAAAAACTAGCTAAGTGTGGCATTGATGCCCACACAGTCAGATGCGTGGCAAATTGGCTTGATGGTCACACCCAAAGAGTGGTGGTGGACGGGTCATTTTTGACCTGGAGTGATGAGGACAGTGGAGTTCCCCAGGGCTCGGTCCTCAGGCCAATGCTATTCAACATCTTTATCAGCGACTTGGAGGTGGGCGTGGAAAGCACGCTGTCCAAATTTGCTGATGACACAAAGATGTGGGGAGAAGTGATTACACTGGAGGGAAGAGACAAAATCCAACTAGATCTAGACAGGTTACAGAGGTGGACAGATGAGAATAGAATGGAATTCAGCACAGACAAGTGCAAGGTGCTGCATCTAGGGAGAAGGAACCTGCAACATAGGGGAACACCCTATACCCTATAGGTATAGGCTGGGGAACACCCTTGTCAACAACACAGTGGCTGAAAGGGATCTTGGAGTCATTGTTTACTCCACAATGGATGAGCCGCCAATGTGAGGAAGCAGTCAGTAAGGCTAACAACACCTTGTTGTGCATCTAGAGATGCATCACAAGCAGGTCCAGGGAGGTAATCCTTCCCCTCTATGCAGTGCTGGTCAGGCAAGAGTTGGAGTACTGCATCTAGTTCTGGGTGCCGCACTTCAAGAGGAATGTGACTAACCTTGAGAGGGTCCAGAGGAAGGCCACCTTCATGGTCAGGGGGCAGCAGGCCAGGACCTACGAAGATAGACTAAAGGGCCTGAATCTATTTGGCCTCCACAAGAGAAGACTGAGAGAGGATCTGGTGGCCATCTATAAACTCACCAGGGGGACTAATGGAAAATAGGTGAGGCTCTGTTCCCTTGGGCACTACCTGTGATGACAAGGAATAACGACTACAAATTGGTTGAGGGCAGGTTCGGGCTTGATATCAGGAGGCATTACTTTATGGTTAGGGCTGCCAGGCTCTGGAATGGGCTCCCAAGGAAGGTGGTGCTCTCCCCTACTTTGGGGGTCTTCAAGAGGAGGTTGGATAGATATCTGGCTGGGGTATTATGATTCCAGGACTCATTCCTGCCCAGGGCAGGATGTCGGACTTGGTGATCTGTTCAGGTCCCTTCTGACCCTAGAAACTATGAAACTATGTCCCATATGATGTAGCCTGATCTTCTGTGTGGGGTACAGATGGTGCCTGAATCTGTGTGGATCTATCCTTAGTCTTTAGTTTTTCAGAAAGGAAAATTGAGCAGATAATGAACTCAAATGGTTTGGACCTAGACGCTAAGCAGGGCACTGATGCCTTGCCACTCTGAGCTTCTCCCCTCTCTGGTGTGTGGATTGCTCTGGGGTCTTGTGCACCCCTCTCGCCCCCACTGTCAGATAGATGCCGTCTCTGAGTAGGCCTCTGGATTTGGCACTGGGACAGATCTGGCTTTGCCCTGTTTTCTTCCCTGCTGTGCACACACAGGACCAGTGTTCCTACCAATTGCCTACTGGTACGATCCCTGCCCTCATGTGCCCCTAGTGGGCCCGTGCAGCTAGGGAGGGTTTTGGGGGAGGCCTTGACCCTGTTTCCCCCTGCAGACTTCCTCTGTTTACCTGCTTATGGCTCCACTGGGTTTGAGTCCCACAGCATGGGTTCCTGGATGATCACTTGGTCCCTGGCATGCTGCTGATAGGGGACTGTTGGACAGCACACTGCCAGTTGGCAGAGGGCTGGCTGGCTGGCTTGGGTACAGCCTGGGCTGCCCAGGCCGCAATGGGCAGGCAAGTTGGGCACGTGCCTGTTACATCATGCTACAACATCATCTTCTTTCCTACTCCCTCCTCCCTCCACTTTCCTTCCCAGCTCTGCTATGCCTCAAAGAAGCTAGACAGTTGTTTAGGATTTTTGTCTTCTCTCCTTTTGTGTCTTTGTATTGACATGAGCACAAATGATGTGTAAATTGGCTTTACCCATTTCAAGAGTGGACCAATCAACTAGCAAACTGTGACGCCTTTAACCAATTCCCATTTCTGCAAAGCAGCAACTCTGTTAAGTAAGCTCACAAAACTATATCAATGTATGACTGTAGTTTTTCCTTTTTAGGATATAGAGTCTGATGGAAATTTATAAAAAATTTTCTGCTGATATTTCCAATGATAGTGACACAAAATGTTTCAGCTTGGAATTCAGATATCTACAGGTCCAAACCAAAGTTAATCTAATACCTAGCATTTTGTGGCCTGAAGCACACCTAATATCCCACTGGAACAATTGATAAAAATATATCATAAACCTTATTTTTTCAACCTGAACATAAAGGAGGGATTTGGGAAGGATTAGTAATTTTCTATTTTAAGGAAAAGTAATTCATTTAATCAGATAGGTTTCTTCATAGAATCATACAAGTAGGGTCGGAAGGGATCTTGTAGGTCTTCAAGTCCGACCCCCTGCCTGGGCAGGAGAAAAACTGGGCTCAAATGACTCCAGCCAGGTAGGCATCAAGCCTCTTCTTAAAGACCCCCAGGGTAGGAGCCAGCACCACTTCCCTTGGAAGTTGGTTCCAGATCCTAGCCGCCCAAACTGTGAAGTAGTTCTTATGGATGTCTGATCTAAACCTACTCTCCAACAATATTTCCCGGTGCTTTCTTCATCCTCCCTATATATTTGAAAAAGGACTTTTTATTGTCTTTGATTTTGGAGGCTAGTCCTAGCTCTATGTCTGTCTTAGCTTTCCTGATAGCCCCCCTACAGGCCCGAGCAGAGGATGTATACTCCTCTTTGGAGATAGTACCCCCCTTCCACCTGTTGTACACTGCCTTTCTGGCAATCGGGCATTCCCGGACACCCTTGGTGAGCTTGGGGGGCTTTCGGGTAC
>NW_017729027.1:15962441-15968797 GCF_001723915.1 Gavialis gangeticus
TAGGAACCCAAGGCCTGCCTGGCAGCACCAACTGCATAAGCACTGGCTGACCTCGCCAATGCAGGCCTCGTGTCGCCATCCTCACCTACTCACTGGAAGAACAGAGGAGAATACCACCTGCACTCCCATCTCCTTAAGCTTGTCCCCCAGAGCCTTGAAAACCTTCATAATGTAGTCAGGGTTCCCCCTGGCTGCTTCATTCATCCCCACGTGGATGACAACCATGGGGTACTGGTCTGCAGGTCAAATGTAGGCTGGGATCCTCTCTATGATGTCTCTAACCCAAGCCCCAGGCATGAAGCAGACCTCTTGCATCATGGGGTCAGGCTGGCAGATGGGACCTTCCAGTTCTTGTAGGATGGCGTCTCTGATGACAAGGACCCAGCATTTCTTCCGGCTGGTATTCGCTCTCTGCCCTTTCTTTATCATGTGAGGAGTGGCATCATCACCGCTGGAGGCAATTTCTGTCTTTCTCCATCACAGCTGCCAGAGCACCAAACCTGTTCCCCAGGTGAACCTGGGGAGCTTCCACCACTCTAGGCCTAGCAGCTCTGGATCTGGACACCTTCTGCCACTCCTGCATTGGATGCGTCTCCTGTGGGGGCTGCACAGTGGGCGACCGGGACCTCTTAGCTTGCCCAACAGGGAGCTGCGCTCCCTTAGCCGCATGCAGGTAGGCAGACCGTGCGGGAGGGATCTAGCAGGGGCCTTTTCCCCAAGCAGGGGGGCAGCTCTGACTAGTCCCTTGGGGTGGTATTCCCTGCCACCCCGGGATCCCAGCGGGAGGGTCGGTAGGGTGCAGGGCCGCCAACACACACTTTCAGCCTAGCCAGAAGGCCTGATTGGCTGAGGGGTCAACTGCGGGAATTTCAAACCACGGGCTTTAAAAAGCTATGGTTTGAAATTCCCCTGGCAATTGGGGAGCAGGAGCAGAGGGAGCAGGGCGCATGTGTGCCACACGTGTACCCACCTTACCTTGGCAGCGAAGGCAGCAGCTACGGAGGAGACTGCGGCGGGGGCAGCAACAGCTCATTTCCCCCTAAGGTAAGTGGGGCAGAGGGTACAGCGCAGCTGAGGTGGATCCAGAGGCAAAGCCCTCCAGAGCCCTCTTAGCTCGCCCAATAGGGAGCTGCGCTCCCAAGCCGTGCATGGGCAGGCAGATGGCAGGGAGGGGTGGAATCTAGCAGGCCCTTTCCCACAAGCAGGGGAGCAGCTCTGGGAGCCTTTCCCCCAAGCAGGGGGGGCCTTTCCTGCCCCCGGAGCTGCTTTCCCGCTTGAGGAAAAGGCCCCCGCTAGATCCCCCCCCGGCAGTCTGCCTGCCCGCACGCAGCTTGGGAGCGCAGCTCCCTGTCAGGTGAGCTAAGAGCGCTCCAGAGGGCTTCCCCTCTGGATCCACCTCAGCTGCGCTGTACCCTCTGCCCCACTTACTTTCTTACACTTCCTATATTTTTAATATAAATTTAGAAATTTCACTTGCATTGTGAAAAAGCTTGCATATCTCTGTGACAACAAGCAGCAGCACCAGCACCAGCACCAGCATGACAGTCTTCTCCACACCCATTTCACTTCCCATGCTGAGCCTTCCAGTGCCAGTGGAAGAGCTGGATCTGGATCTGAGTGCCTTAGCAAGGGAAATTCTGGGGAAGGAGGGGGAATCAGCTGAGTTTGTGATCCACACCCCTAAAGTTTCCCCTAGGGCTAGGTCTCCTTCCCCAGAAGGCACTTCAGAGGAGACTGAGATAGACATTGCAGAGCCAAGCAGCATAGCTGAGTCCACTCCTCCTGTTGCTGTGCCTCTGCCTGCTGAGGTGGGGGAAAGTGAAGTATCCACACATGCACCCGCACCCCAGAAGTAAGCTGGTTGTGTGGGCTGGGATCATTTTGAGCTGGCAGATGATCCCACATACGCTATCTGCCTGCACTGCTGAGCCAAAACCAGCTGGGGGGGCGGGGGGATGCATGTTGCAAAGGCGAGTGAGATCACCCAGAGCATTGAGGAGATGCTTGCTGTTGATGGCCAGTCCTTCTCCTTACTTGAGCAGCCAGGGTTTAGGCAGCTCATGTTGCTTGTGGACCAATCCTACCAAGTGCCTGCACACACTACCTTCAGCAGGACAGTGCTACCATCCCTGTATGAGGCATGCCAGGAGTACTTGAGGGAGGAACTGTGCAAGGCAGGTCCACAGGTGGCTTTACACTTCACCTCGGCCATCTGGAGCAGCCAGGGTAGAGATCACACCTACCTCTCCCTCACTGGGAACTGGTGCAACTAGTCAGGCTCTTGAAGCTGAGGTAATGGATGAGTCCCATACAGCAACAGAGATCAGGGGGCCATGGACTTCTTGGTGCAGGGGTGGCTTGTTGGGCAGGGCAAGCTCACCTGTGCATTCATGGTCACTGACAATGGGTCCAATATGGGCTAGACAGTCCATGATGCCAACTTTGTTGGCATCCGCTGTGTGGCACACAAGTTTCCCCTCATAGTCAGGGATGCCTTGGAGGGGGACAGGGCTGCCAGTGATGGTGCCAGCACCACCAACAAGCTCATTTCAAAATGTAGGAAGGTGGCAGGTTACTTCTACTGGAGCATCAAGAGTGGCAATTTGCTGCGGGACAAACAAGGAGAGCTGACCATCTCACAGCACAAAATCATGCAGGATGTGGAGACTCAGTGGAACTCCATATACTTGATGCTAAAGAGGCTGGTGGAGCAACAGAAGGCAATCCATGAGATGGCCTTGCTCAAGGAGATTGGGATCAGTGGTCCCCTTAACAGAGCTGAGTGGGATATCATCTCCCAGATCTTAGTGGTCCTCAAGCCATTCCTTAAGGCCACTAAGACCTTCAGCATTGGTGATGCTTCCTTAGCCAGGTGATCCCTGTAGTGAGAGAACATCAGAGCCAAATGGAGAGCTTCCAGGGGATCAATGTTCCTGGCTGGGGCAAGTCTCTGTCACCAGACATGCAAGTCCTGGTGAGGCAGCTGAAGGAGAGCATCAAAAAATGTCTTGATCCCTTGCAATCCAATAAAGTCCATGTGCTGGCCACCATCTGTTACCCAAGGATGAAGGACAAGGTATGCAGCAGCCAAACCATGGATCATTGAATGGAGGTGCTGGTGAAGAGAGTCAGGGAGGTAGAATGTGGAAGAGGGTGAACCACTGCCCCATGCTAGCATGCCATCCACCAGCCAGTCACCTCCTCCACCACAGGTGTTGCCAATGTGGCCCAAAGGCATGGCTCCCATGGTGGGGTCCAGAAGCACCAGACCCCACCATCAGGCAGGTAGCACTCAGTTCTTGGTGGCTGCCTATCCCACTGAGGATGTAGAGCCACTGCTGTGCAACCCCTTGGCCTACTGGGCAAGCCTCAGCCAGATGTGGCCGGATCTGGCCATGGTTTCCTGGAAACACCTGTCCTGTTCACTGACAAGTGTTCCAAGCAAGAGGGCGTTCAGTATTGCTGGGGATGTAGTGACACCACAGCGCACCTGCTTAGATCCTAGTTTGGTGGAGCAGATAGTGTTCCTAAAGGTGAACCTCTCACAGCTGGAGTTCCCCAAGCTCCAGGTGCAGACAGAGTGAATACCACCCTCCTCACTCCATCCTTACCTATTTCCTTTTTTCATTTTTTAAAAGCCATTTAATGTGCTGCTCTCAGAGCTGGAGAGGGCACTCACTGCATCACCAGCCAGCAGGGGAAGAACATGTCGTTGCTGAGCTTCTGTGCCAGGATGAACTTGGAAGTATGGGCTGGGTCTATGGGGAAGTACGAGGCCCCAGGTCCTTGGCATGACCACTGAAACTGTACTCTGCCAGGGTCAGGGAGGCCTGGTGGGACTGCTGATGGCATGACAGCCCCAGGAAATGCCAGGATTGAGGATCCCCATGGTGAAAGGTGGGTAGGAGTTGCCCTAACCTCCAGCTACCACATGCATGTACACAATCCTGGCTGGGGAAAGCCCAGACCCATCACATCTTTGACAGGCCTGAGGCTTGCTAGTTGCAGTGGAGTTGTGAGGCTCCAGATGAGCTCAGCTTAGCTGCCTGGAATTCCAGCTTTCAGATTGAAAACCCCTTTTTCAGACTGAGGAAGGAACTGCAGTTGGTGTGTGTGCTGTTCCTGGATTGAAGGAATAGTAAAGAAGACAAAGGCAGCACACAATGTAGGCAAGAAAGCCAATCAGTAAAAAAGGAAATGGAGGCATCAGGGGGTGAGGGATAGGCTGGGATGGTGGCAGGAATGGGGATGTAGCAGCACAGGTAAAAGTGGAGAGGTACCTGGGGAGTCAGATGTCTGGCAGATTGGCAGGGAGAGTTCTCTGGCAGCTGCTGGAGAAGAAGCTCCTGCAGGAGAGGAAAGAAAGGCTCTGTAACAGTTTGGCTGCCTGAGATGCTACTGGTGCTACTGTGCTAGTGCTCACTACATTATTTTATTACCTGTTGTCATTTAAAGTGGTGGACTGGATTGAGGCTGTAGGGGAGGAGGAGACCTCATTGGGGCACACTACGGTGTCATGTAGAAGCCCCAGCACCAGTGAGGGCGTGCCTTAACACACACACTGTGACACCCATGTCATGTGTTTTGCTTGTCACCAGCCTGAGGTGCAGTTTCCCAGAAACCCCTGCACCTAGCTCCTTGAAACCTGTCAGGCTTCATGGCCTCAGCAGGGCCTAGCACGCCTGCAGTTTTCACCCTCCTGTGCATTAACATACACACATGATGTGAGTTTTGCTCTCAAGATTTTGAGGTGCAGGTTTCCAGAAACCCCTGCACCTATCTCCTTGAAACTTGTCAGGCGTCATAGCTGCAGAAGGGGCTACCATCCCTGCATGTTTCATCCAAATTAGGCAAGAAACGACAAAGTTTAAGTCAGGTTTGTGCTTTCCCATTATAGCCTATGGGCGAAATGTTGAAACAGCTTCAAAATGGCAAGACAGTTTTGACGAAGCAAAATGGAACAGTAGTTTTGAAACTAAATGAAACTCATAATGAAACACTGTCCCATCAAAATGTTGAAATGGAAGTCAAAATGGAACCATACTGTTTTGCACAGCCCTACTAGGCACCATACTAGCAGCTTCTCCATTCTTTTTCAGAGTGGGTTCAGTTCTGTTTCCCTTGCTGCTCCTATTGATGAGTTGCTGTGGCTCATCTCACATTGATTTTGATAAAAGCCATTGTAGGCTTATGGCCTGGCTTTCACCAACTCCTGGCCATAAACTAGAAGAAACTAGAGATCAGTCTGAGCCACAGAATTTATATGAAGGGGAGAAGGGCAGGGAGGCAGGGGAGGGATTTGGTTCAGTTTAATAAAAAGATTTAATCTAAGGCTGAAAGCAAACTTCTCCAAAGCTCAAAGTTTGGATGCAACCTCTGTCTTCAAGTAGAAACACACTACCTTTATTCTTATAGTGCTAACCAGGTAACGTTTTTTTTCCATTTCTCTGTATCATTAGTTGATGTTTGTGTTGGATCAAACTGTGGAAGGAAGGATAGTCTTATGGTTAAGGTGTTAGACTGGGACTCAGGAGATCTAAAATCATTTCCAAGCCCTGCTCAGGTTTTCTGTGTGACCTTTGGCAAAACACTTTATAGGTTGACCCCCGGCTTTCCGATCTGGTTGGTTTTCATAGGCACTATAAAGCTAAAAACCTAGTTGACCCTTAAATGACCCTGTGGCCAATAATCTAAGTCAGCAGTGAGCTGTGTGGAAAGTATCAGAGTGCAGCGAGCAGCACAAAGAGCCATGTGCAGAAGATGTATAAATGGAGATTTTCTGTCTGGAGTATGGGAGTGGTGGTATGCGTGTGTGAGTGAGTGAGAGAGTGCACGTGTGGGTGTGTTGTATCCCCAAGTGTGTCTGTGAGCCTGAGAGGTGGTGTGTGTAGATGTGTACCTATGTGAGGGAAAGGATGAGAAGAAGTTCATCTTGGAGGGCAAAGCCTATGAGGTAGACATTTGGGAACTGGAGTGTCTCTCACCATTCATGAACACTGGAGGCTGAGAAGGAGACATCATCAAGTGGGAACATATGTTAGAATTTCATAGATTTCATAGAATCAATGAGTCGGAAGGGACCTAGACAGATCATCTAGTCTGACCTCCTGCCATGGGCAGGAAGGGGCACTGGGGGTGGCAGGGGTCATAAGACCCCAGCCAGGTGCCTATCCAGTCTCCTCTTGAAGATTTCCAGGGAAGGTGAGAGCACCACCTCTCTGGGAAGCCTATTCCAGGCTCTGGCCACCCTTACAGTGAAGTAGTTCTTCCTAATATCTAACCTAAACCTATCCTCCCTCAGCTTGTGGCCATTGTTCCTGGTGACTCCAAGGGGGGCCCTGGTGAACAGACTTTCC
>NW_017729027.1:15969358-15979268 GCF_001723915.1 Gavialis gangeticus
GACACATCTAAGCCCTCCAGGTATTCCTTAACTAGGTCTGAACTAACAGTCGGGGGACTTGCATCCTTCCTGGGCCTCTCTATGCTATCACCCAAGAGCACCCCATTGTCAGCAGACCTGTCTTGCCTTACCCCAGTCTCGTGATTCTGCAGTTCCTGAGGTGATTATTACCCTTTTCCTCCCTTCTGTTTTATGTATGTGTACCCTTTTCATCATGTAATGTATATTTGTATATAGTAGTATATTAGTAATAGGCATAAGGAATAGGTATAAGTTTTGAAAGATTATTATAGGACAGAAATTGTTGTTATAGGAATTGTTGTTAATAAGCCATTTATTCATTGAACTTCAATTTGTGTACGTAGTTCCTCAATTAGTTAGGGATCTGGGTATCTGTATGATAGATACTAGAGCCTGGGTCTGCCCTCTGGCTCTGTCCCATCCATCGTCTGGGGTGGATAATTCACTAGAACATTTAAGTTAAATTTATTTGGCCCTAACAGGGTCACTTGATCTCAGCTGACTTCCCGCCTATGGTGTGGGGGCTGGACCTGATGATCTCATGAGGTCTCTTCCAGCCCTTAATGTCTATGAAATCTATTCAATCTATGAAACAGCACAGAATATAAGTCAGGGCTGTGCCAGCCAAGCAACAAGCCCATCCCCGGCCCCTCTCAGTGCTATTCGAGGGGATGGGGCTGGGGCTGGGGTTGGTTGAACTCAGTGCTCAGCTGGCATGGCCCCATCCCCTGTGAGCAGCGCTTCCAGTGCTGCTCGCAGGGGATGAAGCCATGTCATCTGAGCACAAGCCCAGCCCCAGCCCATTCCTGTCCCCATTCTCATCCCCTGCTAGTGGCATGAGGCTCACAGGGGATGGGCTGCATCAGCTGAGTGCTGAGCCTGGCCCTGTCTGCTGCAAGCAGTACTGTTGAATGCTGAGACCAGCGCCCCTCACAGGGGATGAGGATGGGCTCAGTGCTCAGAAGTGCCACTGTGATCCCAGAGCCATTCACACAGGACAGGAATGGGGACAGAGCTGGTCTCGGTGCTTGGCTGGTGCAGCCTCATCCCCTGCGAGTGGCACTGGCATCGCTGTTTACAGGGGTGGGACTGTGCCAGTCAAGCACCAAGCACCAAGCCCACCTGAGCCCAGCCCTGTCCCAGTCTCCATCCCTATCTCTGTCCCCATCCTTGTCCCCTTCCCCATCCCCTACAAGCAACACTGGGCTTGGCACTGCTTGCAGAGCCAGGGCCAGGGCCAGGGCAAGGGCCAGGCTTGGTGCTTGACTGGCACAGCCCCATCCCCTGTGAGCAGTGCCAGCACAGTGTATAAGTCCAGTTTGATTTTAAAAGAGACAAAATTTGGGCTTCAAAACCATACTCATAGACTGTGCAATATGGTAATTTCTGTGTACTTCATTTCCCTTAGATGGGGATAATACTTCTATTACTGAGGTTGTGTGAGGACAATACCACAATACCCTCTTGCAAGGTGTAGAAATATCACACTTATAACCACTTAAGTAAACACATCTTATAACTGCCCTTTCATGGGGCTAAATACTGGCTACCCTAAGTGAGTAAAACTGAGTAACAATGCCAGCTTTTTCGTATTCTGTGCCAAAAGGCTTATATATTCTAGTAGTAGGATCATAGGATCCTACTAAAGGATCCTATGCAGGGCTGAAAGTTACCTCACAAGGTCATCTACTCCAGCCCTTGGTTCAAGGTAGGGTCATCCCTGACTAAATCATGTCAGCCAAATATCTGTCCAATGTGCTATAGAAATTTCCAAGGATGGAAATTCCATTATTTCTCTAGGCAGCCCATTCCATCCTCATAGAAAGTTTCTCCTAATCTCTAACCTAAATTTTCCCTGCTGAAGCTTAAAGCCATTCCTCTTAGTACTATCCCCTACCATCACAGAGAAAAACCCATCTCCATCCTCTCTTGAATCTCATCTGATTGATCATGGATCATTTTTCAATCTATCTAGGTCATTCTGGATCCTAGCCCTACCCTTCAGAGTATCTGCAACTCCACCCAACTTTATATCTTTACTACTTAGAATTCTAAAAAGGATTTACAAATATAAAAAATTCAATCTTGTTTATGCCAATACTCTTACCAATCCATAAAAAAACCCCTCATTTTTTGTACAGTTTAGGTAAAACACATCTCCTTCTCTCTGTGCTGTGGTAGCAGGCCACTCTAGGAACTCCTAATGAAGAATAAATCCTGAAGAGTGAACATGAATAAACAAAATTGGGCTGGTGCTGGTTATGGGCCATTTACTACCTTGGCTACAGAATGCAATACTCCCCTTCTACTACATAAGCCTAATACAGCAAAAGCCATGTTATCCGGCACTTTACCAACCGGAAAGCTCCACTAACCAGCATCTGTCATTTTGCCAGAAATCCCACTTCTGGTTTTGCCCGTCACAAGCAGAGTTCTTCTTCTTCACTTCTTCCTTGTGGATCACAGCCCAGGGCAAAGCAGCCTGCATGGGGCCCCCCTCCCTGTCCCCTGGTATACTGATGCCAGTGAGTGCACTGGATGGTGCATATTTGATTAACCGGCATATTTGATAAACCAGCATCCCCCATTCCCAGGGGATGCCAGATAACAGAGCTTTTACTGTACAATAATTTGACTTAAGCTATGGAAATGTGTTATTATTCAAATGGCTCATCAAATACAGATCCGGCTATAAAGGATGTTGTTGACACTCATACTTTCTGACCTTTCATGTGCATGTATCAAGGCAGTACTTTTTGTGTTCACTGTGTCCTGTGGCAGAAAATTTATAGCCCATTCCCTTTATTATAGCAATAACAGCTACAGTAGTGAATTTTATGAAACAGTTTGAAATATTCGTTCTATATTATAGCTTAATAAGAGAGTCCAAACTGTCAATGAATACCCAATATTATGTTAGACCAAGGCAAGAGGCTTACTTGATGTCCAAAGCTCTGCTTAAATCAAAGTAATACAATTTGCCACATCAGCCCAGCTCTACAAAAATGCATCAAGTATCATGTATTTCTGCTACTCCTTCCCTTCCCCTAGTACTCATTTTTAATAAAAAAAATATCCAAGCTGGTCTGACCATTGTTCATCTTTGCTCCATGTCTTGGCAAGAACGCTCACTTCTTTTTTTTCTCACAGCTCCTGAATAGGCTACCATGCAGTCCTTTGCTTCTGTCTGCTTGTTCAACCATCCTACAGAAAGAAGTGCAGAGGAACAGACTCTGGGCATGTCTACATGTGCATTTAGTCATGGCTAAATTTACTGCATAGTAAGCTACTGCACAGTAAGTGATTTTGGGTAGGCGTCTAGGTGCAGGGACAATGCAGCAAATTGGTTGCTAGGTACCCCTAGCCCTGCCATGCACTCCTGTGGCCACTGGAGGGAGCTCCAGCCTTCAGCCCCAGCTGCCAATACTTGGCAGTCATGTTTGAAGCCAGAGCCAGCTGCTGGCACTTGGCAGCCATCTTTAAAACACACCCCGCACTGTGCTCTCTGAGCAGCCAATTCCTGTGCTCAGGCAATTAGCATGGCATGCACAGAGGCAGCATGTGGCAGCTCTGTTCAAGCCCCTTCTGCCTTCCTGACCTATGGCTGACCCAGCCCCTGGTTCTAGTAGCAAAGGACAGAATCCCCCAATCCTGCTGACTGCCTTGGTCGCCCTGCTGGCCCACTATAGTCACCGTTGCCTGGCCCTAGGCCATTTCACTCTGCCTGGTTCCCCCACATGCAGCAACCACCTGCCTACCTGTTGCATGCCCTCCCATGTCCTCCATCACCACACAGCTGTTGTCACCAGTGATGCTGATGAGGGGCTCCAGGAGGCCACTTCCAGGACTGCCGTCACCCTCCCTTGCCTCCAGCCCTACCATCTCTGGGTCTGCTACACCAGCCAGCACAGGTGCAGAAAAAGTGGGATGATAAGCAGTAGGTGGACACCTTTTGGATGACTTGGGCCACCTTCATGGACCTGCTCCACTAGCTCTGGCCCCACCTGGAGTGCCAGGACACTGGCATGCACCCAGCCCTCCCCACCGACACCCGTCTGACCCTGGTGCTGCTGAAGCTAGCCATGTCCACTATCCTGAAGTACTTAGGGCACTTGTTTGGCATGGGAAAGTCTATCACCAGGTAGGCTGTCCTGGAGGTGTGCGATGCCCTCTAGGACATGTTGGCAGACACTGGCAGTGGTGGCAGAGTTCCATGTATTGTAGTTTCCAGTGTTTTGGGGCTCTGGATAGCACCCACTTCTGGGTGACATGGCTGCCCCACAGATACCACCCTATTATAGCCACAGAGGGTTCCAGTTTGTGGTCCTGCAGGTGGTCATGGAACACTAGGGGACCTTCACGTATATGAGTGCTGGCTGCATGGGCAATGCTCACAATGCCTGCTTGTTCAGAAACTTCAGACTGGATCCACTGGTGGAGTGTGGGTGCTTCACACCAGGAGTGAAGGAGCTGCACATAGGTTCTGTCATTGTCCCACCCCTCCTCACTGGGGACTTTGCATACCCGCTTCTGCCCTGGCTGATGAGGCCCTACACCAGCTACCTGGCCCCCTTCCAGAGTGCCACAAGGTCACCAAGCTCCTCCTGGGTTCAGCTGGGGCCCCAGGTGGACAGCACTGGTATGCACACATGGACAGGAGTGGGCTTGGATGGGGAGGACAAGGAGAAAATTGCAGGTTCCAGACCAGCTCTCTGGGCCCTTGTGTGGCTGTCCCACTCTTGCTGGCCCTGGGCAACTGTCATCAGTGCCCAGTGCGGGGGTACGGCACAGGACTTGGAGCCATGTGGCTGAGGCTATGCCCTGCAGAACCTGCAGTCACAGGCCAGGCTGCTGAGGGTGTGCAGCAGGGAGGTGGTGCTGGCTCTGCTGCACTGCGCTGGCTGCAGGTGGCCCTGGGGGCTGGCAGGCCTGCCCAGGAACTGCATCAAGCTGTAGCCAGTGGCCATAGGCTCAGCAGCCAAAAGCCCCCCAGCTAGCAGCCACAGTCTCACCAGTAACAGCCACAGGGTTACTACTGAGGTGGTGTGAGGCAGGCCCAGCAGAACTGTGGCCTGCCCAGCTGGACATACAGAGATTGCAGTATCCTTAGGCTTCTGTGTTGTGTGCTTCAGGGCAGAAAATGGCTGCTGGCTTTTATAGCCTTGTGACAGGAGTATCGCTACTGGAGTCTTTCTAGTGGTGACTCCGCCCTCCTGTTATGGGCCAGCCGCCTGCTTACTCGTCTGCCACGCCTTGATCTTAATTGGTTGAGTGATGTAATTAGCAGGAGGCTGCCCACTTTATATGCCCCGGTGCCAGGGGGCACTATCTGCGGCTCCTTTTCCTCCCCTACACCTCAGCCCAAGCCTTGCAGATGGTGCCAACAGGATTTTGACCTGGGCCTTACTGTGATTTGGCCCTCCCCTTTACCTCACTGGGGCTCCTTGCTGCCCCCCCCTCACTTGGGGCTGGGGCCGGTGCACCCCCAAGATGCTGCATCCCCTCTGGCGCCAGGACCCCCAAGCTACTGTGGAGTCCCTATGAGGCCTCCTCCAACCCCTAATTGCCTCACCCGGTCCTCCCGTCAAACAGTAAACACAAAAACACAAAGCCCCTGGGCTATAAAGTAAAACTAAACCATCTGGTCAAAACAACATTTGATCCCTACCGGGAAAATACTCCAACCCATGGCAGCAACCAGTTTGTGCTCATGCAATCAATCTTCTCCCCTCTCCCCACAGTAGCTGAGCTCCCCCCTCCTTCGCTGCCAGAGGGGAACTGCCCTCCTGGCCTCCTGCCTGGGCTTAAGAAGGGCTAAGCCCTGCCCCTTCCTGTCAGCAGGTTTCGCTGGTTGCCCCAGCAACCAGCACCTGTGCTGTCCTGGTGACTGGCAGCTGCACCTCCCCCTTCTCACTGCTAGGGGTGTCTCTTGAGCCATTTCTGTTTTCAAGTGCAGGGCACCTAAGTGCTCTGCGACAAGCCTGCATTCAGGGGCTGCCAGTGAGGCAGCCCAGCCCTGGAGCAGAAGCTCCCAGCCAGGAGCCCTGGGGCTCTAACTATGGCATATGGCCATAGTTTTCCTCTGAAGCTTATATCAGAACATACTTTGTTGCTGTGTGAGTTTGGCACATGGTTAGTCCAGTTTGCATTAGGAACTGTAAGGATGGAGCAAACTCAATGTGAACAGAATCCTTGGATAATGTAATTGCCAAATTCTAATAAATCTTTGCTGATCACAGTTAAATTTGGATTTGTCAAAGATTTATAATTTGGTCAGATTCAGATGAATTTTTCATAGTTTCATAGTTTCTAGGGTCGGAAGGGACCTGAACAGATCATCTAGTCTGACCCCCTGCCATGGCAGGAAGAGCACTGGGGTCAAATGACCCCAGTAAGGTGGTCATCCAACCTCCTCTTAAAAACCCCCAGGGTGGGAGCTCAATTTAAACTGGCAAGGAATCCAAAGAAAATCCTCCTTGCTGACAATTCTGCCATCTCCATTACTGTATTTTTAAGTGATACAATATGTAATGTGCATTTATATTTTGATTGTGTGCTAAAAGCACTTCTCTTGTAACTATTTTTTTCATTGTTTTCTCTTGTCCTTCCCCTCAAAAAAGGGTTATTACAACTTCTGTAGCAAGAGATATTGTCGTTTGTCAATACCCAGTTCTTAATTGGTCATTGGTCAGCATGTTCCTCCAATACACATTGTAAGAAATGTAAGTATTATAATGATGGAATGGGACTGGGGCAACAATTTCAGTTCACTTCCAAGTAACTATACTGAGGATCAAACAAATGGCCTGAGATGCCATAAATTAGCTTTTAGCAGCACTAAGTGTTCATTTAATGTGTAGTTGTATACTTTAACTATTGTGTATATTTTTAACTACTCAAACTTCAATTAAAATCATATGTTTGAGCAGGACACTAGAAAAGGGTCTTCATTTTGGCATGATGAAGTTACTGGGTGAAACCTCACAGAACTTCACTAAGAAATTTGTAGATTAAGTGCTTACTACTATTCTGCCTCCTGAAACCATGCCAGGAACAACAAAGGAAGGCATTGTACTGATGTCATTATTTGGAGGTCTTGCGACCACATTTATCAAACTAGACATGCTATGTAGGCTAAATAACAGGACTCAAGTATTGTAAGTCTTAAATCTAAAGCCTCATACTGTTTTGATAAATTTAAATAGAGCTCAATTTAAACTGGCAAGGAATCCAAAGAAAATCCTCCTTGCTGACAATTCTGCCATCTCCATTACTGTATTTTTAAGTGATACAATATGTAATGTGCATTTATATTCTGGGAATCTCTGGATTCAAAGATTTTGCTAGTCATGCTTATATGTAATGTGGCGGGTGCAGAGATCCCACCTCAGGAAAACAGCTGTGTATTCGTATCCCACCGCTATTTCTAGCACGTGAGGCGGGCCAGTAGGGGGCACTCCTGCATTGAGCCGCCCACCTCCCTGTGCCCGACCACCTTCCAGGCTCCGAATGCCTCCCTAGGGGCGCCTTATGTCCGGCCGACCCCTCTCCCGGAGCACACTCGCTAGTCTGGGGGTAATGTGCCACCACCACCCCGAGAGTGGACTGTCTTGGCCCTGTATCCTTGGGGAAACACAGGCCTAATAGTCCTATGGGTACTTAACCCAATACAGGCACTTGGGGCACTTCCCCAAGTCCGGGGGCAAAAAGTAAAGTCTCCCTTAGTCCACAGACCTAAGGGGCCTCTTAGGCATAATTTAGACCCACCCCTCAATAAGTCTCCCACACCAGTCAAAAAGGAGAACTTTATTGATTACAGGGGGTAGGGTAAACTAGGGTACAGGATTGAGCAATATTTTAGAAATCCTAAAGAGCAAACAGTCTGGCTGTGGTAGCCTTTTGATAACGCATCTAAATTACTGCCAGCTAGATATCTATCAGATCTCGAGCAGCTTACTCACACACTCCTTCCAGAGGCTGGTGAGATCCTTTCTAGCGTCTGGCTGTTCCTTGTTCATGAGTTTTTGGGGGAGAGGGCCCTTTCCAATGTTTATGCTCCTCTGAGTCCCCCCCTCATGGCTCCAGCCTCACCTCATGGCCCAAGAGACCGCCTTCTAGGCCGTCCCAACTTATATAGCCCCTGTGACCTCATTCACCTGGGCCAGTGGAGGTCAGCCCCAGTTGGCTGTCAGCCAACCAATTTGAAATGCATCACCTGTTACCGGGCAGATTCCAGCTCCCCAGGTAGATGCCCCTCACCCAGGTACCAGTCACGTAGGCAGAGGGAGCAGGTTTCCCCCCTCCCTCAGGAATGCAGCCAGCTCAAGTTCCTTAAAGAGACAGGCTGAGGGTGTGGACCCTTATGTGCTGGGCCCATCCTAATTGAATGGTCACAGCACAGAGATTTAAATCACAGTGTCACAGGGCAGAGATTTTAAACACATGGTTACAGGGCAGAGATTTTTGGGGAGAAACCAAGGTGGCTTTCTGCCACATGTAATATCAGAGATATTCATTTGCAATCCCTCAATTCTAAGCTGATCCTACCATGGCTCACTGATCAGTCTTGACGTGAGTTAAGCATCTAATCCTTAAGCCACAGATGTAGGTCTTTCTGCACAGGAGAGTAGGCTGAAGGATGGGATTTCTCTCTTTGTCTTTCCTCTACCCTCTCTTTTCTGCTTCAAGGGCAAGATGCTTTATCTAAAAACAGGCTGCCACTTAGTTGCAGTTGCAGTGCCACTGGAATCAGTTGGCAGCCAGCTCCTCCCAAATCTTGATGTCGGTATCTGTTTTCTTGAGGTATGCCTCCCAAGTGTCCTTGAAGTGCTTCCTTGGTCACTGAATTCTCAGGCCACTAATTAGCTGGGAGTAGAGCTTTAGTTTTGGGAGTTGAGAGTTGGGTATCTGCACACGATGTCCAATCCAGTCCAGTGAAGTTAGTTCTTGATGTTACCACTCAATGTTGGTAACTTTGGCTTCAGCCAGGTTGCATCCCATTTGAAATGGAGGATTTTCTGGAGGCATTGTTGGTGATAACTCTGCAGGCTTTTGAGATGACAATGGTCAGTTAACCACTTTTCACATTTATAAAGAGTGGAGAGGATGACTGCATTGTAGACCTGGATCTTGGTGTCTTTCTGGAGATCACAATAAATAAAGACATGCTAAAGCGATTTCCCAAAGGAGGCACTTGCACACCAGAACCTGTGTTGAATCTCCTCATCACTGTTCACTCAATGAGAGAGGTAGCTACTGAGGTAGAACTGCTAAACTACCTCCAGAATCTTTCCTTCTATAGTAATTTGGGGAGGAGGAGTCACTTTCATGGCTCATAGAGCACTTTAGTCTTCTTGATGTTAAGAGGTAGGCCCAAAGTTCAGCAGGCTTCTCTGAAGAAATCCAGCATAGTCTTAACAGGGTGGAGATCTGGCTCCAGTGGCAAGGGAGAATTCAAGACAGAGGATACATCTTGCTGTAGCCTTCTTCTGTCTTTATTGCTGTTAAGAACAATGACTTCTTTTTCTGATCCACCATTGACAACTTCCAGTTGAGTCATAGTACTGGAACCTCTCCTCAGGCCTGTTTGCCACGGGTGACCCTGCCAGGAGTGCAAGACTCTGAGCAATATATCTTTAACAATTATTGGGACACACAAGCCTCCTTACCACTACAAGGTCTCAGTCCACAAAGAGAAATAACAGAGATAGTGTCCTTATATTGAAACAGTCATGTAGGGAGGAAAACTTATATTTACTTTATAAAGGTTTATATGAATCTTAATTTCTACTGCTTTATGATTTCTAAGCATAAGTAATCTATATTTATGCCCCACACCAACCTGGTAGCTCACATTCAGTGGAAAACAATATTTAGTTACAACTAAATG
>NW_017729027.1:15984268-15988721 GCF_001723915.1 Gavialis gangeticus
CTTATATTTACTTTATAAAGGTTTATATGAATCTTAATTTCTACTGCTTTATGATTTCTAAGCATAAGTAATCTATATTTATGCCCCACACCAACCTGGTAGCTCACATTCAGTGGAAAACAATATTTAGTCACAACTAAATGCACATGTGAATGCAAAGATAACATTTGCAATTTTTATTTCAATTCTTTTTGCATGCATAACATTGTTGGCTTCATTCTCTGAAGACTTTGCTGTCCTTCTGTCTTTGATTTTCCCACTATAAGAAGTAACCACTTTGTCCTTTACAGAATTTTTAAAAATGTACCTATTCCTTATCTAATATCTTGCACCTGTTATAACTGCTGTTTGTGTTTTCTGACTAAAATCCCAGGAAACCAGGATGCTTTTTCAAATGACAGAGGAGGTGGCTGTTTTGACTCTTGATTCTAAATGTAGTACAATGAACTGGGGAATCCTTGCCACTGTGTCTACTACTCAGAAATTATGATCAGTGCCTGCCTTATTGTACATGAAAGCATGAAATCCTAAAAGGATTGGTTGGTTCATCTAGCTTCCATGAATGTTAGTAGGTAATTTTAGTCCTGGGGTGGGGTGGGGGAAGGGAACAGAACAATTGGTCCTATTAATTACTTTTAGGCAAACTACGAGTATTAATTACTAATTAGTAGTCTGCATTTACCACATTGTATGTACTTTAAAGTAACTTTTCATGATCTTGGCAAAAACAAAGATCTATTTTAAGAACTTATTATTTTTTGGAAAAATATCCCAGTGCATCTATAAGTATAGTCAATATTTCTGGGCCTCTCTACACATGCAAGTGAAGGTGCAATGGGACCTAATGCCCAATCCACATGATTGTGCCTCCTGTCATGCTACACATACTTGGCAATTGTGGGATCATGCATTAGAGCTCATCACACCGTATTGCTGGTACAAGGGGAGCCTGATCCTGGGCTCCCCCTATACCAGCAAGAAGCAGCTACCACAGCTGGGAGCCCTAAGCTGGGGGACTCCCAAGCATGGGGGTGTCCCATGCACCCTCGCAACTGGGACATGTAGCTTCTGTGATCTTCCAGATGCAGGAGTGTGTGAAACCCCTAGGGCTTTGTAGATTATAGCTGCTGTGGTCTCCCAGCCCCAGGGGTGCATGATCCTCTGGGGCTGGGAGATTACAGCTGTCACAATGTCTCAGCTCTGGGGGCTTCACATGCCAACAAGACTGGGTGATTATGGCAGCTGCAGTCTCTCAACCCCAGGGGTTTCACATACCCCTGGGTTTGGGAGATTACAGTTGCACTCTGCAGCTGCCAGGACCCAGCTGGGTCCCAGCACCAGGAGACATGGTGCCAGGACCAAGCATCTGCAGCTGCTGTAGCTGAGAATCCTGTCAGTTGTGGGAGTCCCAGCCCTGACTGGTCAAAGTGTACCTCTGTGGCTCCGAGTCCTGTCAACTGAAGGGGCTTCCAGCCAGGGGTAAGATCCTGCTACACATAGATTCATAGATTTAGGGTCGGAAGGGACCTAGCAGATCTTCTAGCCCGACCCCCCGCCAGGGCGGGAGAACAACAAAACCCCAAAACAAGAAACGGGACTCAAATGAGTCCAGCCAGGTAGGCATCCAGCCTCTTCTTAAAGACCCCCAGGGTAGGGGCCAGCACCACTTCCCTTGGAAGTTGGTTCCAGCTCCTAGCCACCCTAACTGTGAAGTAGTTTTTGCGGATGTCCAATCTATACCTCCTCTCCATCAACTTGTGCCCATTACTCCTTGTTATGCCAGCGGGCGCTAGGGGAAACAGCGTCTCCCCCAAACCCTTCTGGTCCCCCCTAGTGAGTTTATAGACGGTCACCAGGTCCCCCCTCAGCCTTCTCTTGTGGAGGCTGAATAGGTTCAGGTCCCGCAGTCTCTCACTGTAGGGTCTGCCCTGTTGTCCCCGGATCATGCGGGTGGCCCTCCTCTGGACCCTCTCCATATTGTCCACATCCCTCTTGAAATGGGGCGCACAGAACTGGACACAATACTCCAGCTGTGGCCTGACCAGTGTCGCATAGAGGGGGAGGATCACCTCCTTGGCTCTACTCGAGATGCACCTGTGGATGCACGACAAGGTCCGGTTAGCCGTTGAAGCAAGTTGAAGCTCAATAGCAATGAACTATAAGGTTACTAGACATTTTAGGTCTACTTTATAGCTGGTTGGAGCTGTTTATAGCATGATAGGCACTTTGTGTGTAGCTGGTCTCAAGGTAATTGTGCAATTAAGCAGTTAATTATCAGATACCTATAACATGTAGGGGGGGCTTCAGGCTTCTAATCTGTTTCCCAGACCTAAATGATTGTTAAATACTGAGACCATGTAGCTGAAATGCATTTAGATGCTATGCAAATAAGTTTTAAAAGCATCGTACTGTATTTTAAATTTGGATTTAGATTAATAAGCATTAGTAAAACAAGATTTTAAACTAAAACCAGGTCAGGTGTTCAACACTGGATGTATACTTTATTCATTTGCCAGTCATGACAAAATGACCAGGCCTAGAAGAAATGAATTTGCTAATGTAGGGTAAAATTCAAACATAATAAAGATGTGAAGCTAAATCATAAAGAGGCTTTTACAATTCTGGCTCTCAAAATATGCAAGTTCATATAAAATTTTTTCACTTAGTTCCCAGAGAGACACCAGTGTTACCATAAAAACATCCCTTTGGATAGAATTATTTTTTCATTTCCTTTTCGAGTCTGCTCATTCAGTTCATTCATCATGTGGAAGCTGTATCAGTGACACAGCTAGGGTGGGGCAACTGGGGTAGCTACCCCAGGTGTTAATATAAGGGAGGAAAGAGCAGGAAAAAAAACAGCCAATATTACAGCTGCACAATCATTCTAGTGGTGCAGTGGCAACCAGAAGTTGCTATTGCCCTGCATGTGACAGCTGCTCTGGGTTCTTGGTTGCATCATTACACTTCTGAACTGTGTATACAACTTATTAAAATTAGAAAAATCAGAAATCAAATTAAATAATATTTATTGAATAACTGTAGTTCAATCAATTTAGATTTCTGATGGGTGATCACATTTGATGTAATGCAAATTGAACAGCTGCTTTCAAAACTTTTAATTCTCCAAGCATTTTCATCAGAGACAGATCCTCTGGTGGACTAAACCAGTACTTCTCAAACTTTTTGGACTTG
Organism: Gavialis gangeticus; assembly: GCF_001723915.1. Taxonomy (NCBI): domain Eukaryota; kingdom Metazoa; phylum Chordata; order Crocodylia; family Gavialidae; genus Gavialis; species Gavialis gangeticus. Next base: position 15,987,461 of record NW_017729027.1, read on the forward strand.
AGGCACTCCTCCTTGGACGCAAGGCACACCTCCATAACTGTTGTGAATTGAGTGACACCCAATTTGAAAAAAACATTTTCTATATTACAGGGCTTACTTCCTTACACAGAGGCTGAGCAGTAAGGGTAGGGATCATCTAGTCAAAGACAAGCCTGAGCCTGGCTTATCTGTGTAGCTTATCTGCTTATCTCCTCATATCTCATGGCAACCTTCAGTGGATGTGGCAGCACTGCAGGGTACCCCAGCACCCTGGCTGAGAATCACTGGACTAGACATAGATAGGCATTTTCTGATGTTTTCCCCCCTCACTATGGAATGGTGTTTCTTGAAAAGCAATATTTTTGTGGCTTTTTCTTAATGACTCTATTGACTATCTCAGTGGTCCCGTGTAGCCATTTGCTATTACTATGTATACCAGATACTTTGCAAACTCTCATCTTTGCAAGGGAGGAAGTAGAGGGTAGAAACTTATGAAGTATCTAGGTTCTACTGTGCCACCTCCTTTCCCCCAGTATTATTTCCTTTGATAAAATAATAATTTATAAAATTTAAATCCCTACTCCTCCCCTTACACTGCAGCCCAAGCCTCACAGATGTATCTGGTGTTGTTCAGGTCTGTCCTACTCTCTGCACCATGCAGACGCTCTCTGGCTTGTCCCTCAGCCTGTACACTCGCTGGCACCCTCTAACTCATCTCAGAGCCAGCACCCCTACTGGTGCCCTCTAGCTTGTCCCGCACTGCCCATTCCAGGACTTCTCGCCGGTGCCAGCTCCAGGGCTCCTCACTGCCCCCTTCAGTCGGGGCTCCTCGCTGCCCCCTAACTCCGGGGCTGAGGCCAACACGCCCCAAATAATGCTGCACCCTCTCCAGCACCAGGAACCCCCACGCTACTGTGGAGTCCCTGTGAGGCCTCCTCCAACCCCTAATAGCCTCACCCGGTCCTCCAGTCAAAACAATAAACACAAGAACACAAAGCCCCCGGGCTACAACATAAAAGCTAGACCATCCTGGTCAAAATAAGAATCCATCCCTACCAAAGAGAGAGAGAGAGAGAGAGAGTGCACCAACCCCCAGCAGGAACCAGGGGATGTTCCCAACGTCAGAGTTCTCCCCTTTGTGCTGGCCGAGTTCCGCCTCCCTCAGCCGCCGGAGGGAAACTACCCTCCTGGCCTCCTACCTGGTCTTAAGAAGGGCCAAGCTCTGCCCCTTCCTGTCTCTAGTTTTCCCTGGTTGCCCTAGCAACCAGCACCTGCGCAGTCC
>NW_017729027.1:15988767-15993383 GCF_001723915.1 Gavialis gangeticus
TCCCGAGCCATTTCTGCTCTCAGTTGCAGGGCACCTGAGTGCTCTGTGACAGAGGGGCAGGACTATCACCTTGCCCAGCTGCAAATCCAGCACCACTGGAGCAAAGCACCTCCTCTCCACCAGGGCTGGCAGGGTGCAGTTGCAAAAGACTGGGCATCATTGGTACTCATGTTGGTAAAGGCACCATGGTGGTCGACAATGGCCTGCAGAATGATGGAGTGAAATCCCATCAGGCTGTAGTAAGGGGTGGGCAGGTGATGGGGATGTTGGTCCCATCCACGGCCCCAATGCACTGGGGGAAGCCTAGGGTGTGGAACCCCACAGCCACCTCAGGGGGTTATGCACCCAGAGCACGGTGTGTCCCAACATGTCCTGGAGGGTACCACAGTCCCTATGGCTTACAGCCCCCCTGCCAGCAGCAGCAGCAGGCAGTGGACACTCAGTGCCATGCAGGCACTGTTCCCCAGTAGCACATAGCTCCAGCCAGAGCTGCATGTGGTGGTAAGGAATGCAAGCAGGCCAGCCCACCTCTACTGCACAGGGCTCCCTGTGGCGCATGTGTAGCTCCTGGCACTCATGAGCCAGTGGGGGAAGACCCACACAATGGAGCTAGTTGCTTTCCCCGCCCTTGCAGTGTAGGGGTTGGGACTCCTCCAGGAAGCAGGGAGTGGGGCTCCCCTCCACTTCCTGTGGAGTCCCAGGACCTGCATGGCAGAGGGCAGGAAAAGCAGTTGGGTTCATTGCACGGGGTATCCCCTAGTGGTGCATGAGTGCCAGGAGCTGCATGTGTGCTGCAGGTAGCCCCACGCAGCACAAGCAGGATGGCATGGCTGTGCTCCTTGCCCCCATTTCCAGCTCTCGCTAGAGCCTGTGTACTTGCGCAAGCCATGAGCACCCCAAGCACTCACTGCCCACCGGTGGTGGGGGCTGTGCACTATGAGGGGGAGTGTATGGGGGATCCTCATACCCTCCCACCCTCCCTCACTCCACAACCCCCACACTCCTACACACTGTTCCCCAACCCCCCATATATACATACTCCACATACCCTACACCTCACCACACACACAGAGACACTCCCTCAGAAACCCCAGAACACACACTCACCCCACCGTACACACACCCCAACCACACACCCCATGCACACAATATAGAAGAGTAAGGCTTTATTTTTTATTATGCAATCATCTCTATATATACCATACAATCACAAATCATGACAAAAATATTTTTCGTAATAAAATTAAAATGTTATAGTAGGTGGTTAACTTTCAGTATATGATTTTTTTTTTCTGGTTCGAAGATGGCAACCCTCCCCTCCCAAAAAGAGTGCTTCCAGGGGCAAGGGGAAGGACTTCCAGTAGCAAAGGTACGGGGTTAGGGGTGGGACTTCTGGTCCCAAGATGGCAATGGGGGCTGGGGGGCACCTGTCAAGGGTCAGGAATACCCTTGTGACTTTCAACAGAGTACCAAAACTCACTAAGTGGCCCTCCAGCAAAAATAATTGCCCACCTCTGTCCCAGAAGGTAGCTGGGGCATCCAAAAGGACTCCAGCCACTGGTTGTCATTTCAAGTGTTCTGGACAATGGCTGGAGCCCCAAGAGCTCATGGATGGCAACAGCGGTGGCGTCCATGTGCATGCTGTCAATGTCTCTGTCAGGATCCAGGCAGCAGCACAGGGGCTGGACAGTAGCAGCAGCAGCATTGCAGTGGCAGGTACCCTCAGATTCTGCAATGAATCTGAGGGCACCTTGGCCAGGAGCAGCCAGGGCCAAGACTAACCTGGATGAAGAGGGCCCCTGGCCACAGGCAGCTGTGGCTAGAGCTTCCCGCTCCCTTTGGCTGCTGCAGGGGGTGCGTTGAAGGGCCAAAGGAGGCCAGGAGCAGGCTACTGCCATGAGGAGCAAATGTGCTCCCAAATGGCTGCATATGTAGATGCCTGCCCAGGGCAGGTTTACTCCACAGTAAATTACTGTGCAGTAAAGCCATGTAGTAAAGCCCAATGGATCACAAACTCAGCAAGTCAACAATGCAATGTTGCAGGAAAGCAAATACATGTTTGGACTGGATTAACATAATTGTGCAAAACAATGGGACGTCATAGTAACATTCTAGTCAATACCTTGTCAGTTTCAGCTGGAGTAATGTATCCAGTTCTTGACACCACATTTTAAGGAGATAGGGAAACAGGAGAGGATCAAAAAGCAAGTAACAAGGGGATAAAAGGGTTAGAATGCAAACTGTATTGCGAGAGCTAGAGAGAAAGGTTGAGAGAACTAGGTATGTTTAGTCTGGAGAAAAGGAAATCAAGGGGAGACATGATAGCAGATTTCAAATATTTGAAAAAACAACATAAAGAAAAGGAGGAACAACTTCTTGCCATCAAGAATAAGATAAGAGGCAATGGGTTTAAACTATAGTAAAGCAAGTTATGATTAAATGTCAGGAAAAAAAAACAACTTCCTAACTATACAAGCCATAGGATAATGGAACCATAGGATAAGTTACCTAGGAGAGCTGTTGAATCTCTTCATTTGAAGTTTGCAAGAAGCTGGGTGAGCATCTTTCTGGCATCATTTAGGAATTACTCATTCTTCATCTGTGAAGGAGATTGGACTAGATGGACCTTAAGCTCCCTTCTACCCCTATGATTCTCATAAAGCCTTAGTAACTGTAGTATCTCAGCATCTTCTAGTACAGCAGTGATTGGTGATTGATTCTGGAGGAATACTGAAATAGGTTAAATAGAATACCTTATATATTCATTTATTTTACATTAGTTTTCCATTTTACATATTAATATATGCTCTTTATTTAAAAAAAATGTTATTTATTAATGAATCCAACTTGTCAAGTAACATTTAAAAGTACATCCAATCCCTAAGGTATACATACAAACAATGCCCCTTAATCCAAGTCAGTGTCCACAGGGGAGATCCACTTGTGTTTTTTTCTTCTTTTCCTTTCAGTTTTCTGACAATTCTTTATGTTTCACAGTGGATGTTAAGTTTTTGTATTTCTTCATCTCTATATGTAACTTATTTAATAATTCACTCCCTCTTTCATAAAAAGCTCTGTAATACAAGGCCTGCTATCTTCTACCCATCTTTGTGGTTTTTTTAATTAATTGGAAATTTACTCTTAACTGTTATCTCATAGAACTTGCATACTCCTTCAAGATTCAAAGAAGATTCTCAGACTTCCTGGTTTTGAGGCAGGAAAATATTCTTTTTTAGCAAATTCCAAGCACTTCTAACATATTTGTAAGCAAGCGTCTTTTTTCCTTCTCCCCTTCAGAACACTGGCTTGATAGGACAGTATTTCTATTACTAAAGCTAAAATATGCTATTTAGATATTTTTTAATATAGCAAGATATTAAATACAATCTTGTATAGGTATTTGCAATCTGTATTTTTTAGAATTGGTAAAAGCAAAGAAGTAGCTTGAATTTTTAACAACACATACTGTGCTGACATTTAGTACTGACTACTAAATAACAGCACAGGAACAACTGTGCAGAGCAGCACATGTGTAGACGTGCCCACTAGCTCTTTAATATGTCAATGTTGCTCTATTAAGAAACCTCAATGTCGACTTAAGTAAGCATAATAAGCATATTTGCAAGACCACATTTATGGAACAAGTTCCACATAATGGATAATCACATTGCTTCTATTGCATGACATCGTTTTATTAATGTCATTATAATGCTGTGAGATAACGGACTCTAATAACAACTTAATCCTACAAATCAGACGTATTCTGACTACTGTAATGGAAACCGTCTACCAACCTTTCAAAACAATGTTGAAGAGCCAGAATAAATAGTACAATGTAAAATATTGCTCTTTAAATGTAATGAAATAGAGCCTTGTAGAAGCCATCTGTTAAAATTCTGAAGCAACATTTAAAGAAAAGATGGGATGATTTTCCTGCTATTGATGGCACAGCATGATTCTTATGGCTACACCTATAAAATCTGTACTGTAGGTTCTACTTTAATGCCAATTAAAGGTCTGGAATGTCGATAGCAATGCTTACCCCATCAGCTGATGTGACTGTTTATGAAGTTTGTTTTGGGGTTTTTTTTACAATATATTGTGCTTTTGAAATGACCAGATTGTACCATTTAAAAAACTGGAAAGATATCCAAAAATTTCTTTTCAAATTCATCAAATGTATACTACCCTGGTCATTTCATATCACAAATGCTGAACACTATAACATGCTATCAAAATATTAAGTGTACATATATAACAACAAAGCATGACTATATCCATAGAAATAGAATAATAGAATCTTAGAAAATCAGGGCTGGAAGGGCCCTCCAGATGTCATCTAGTCTGACCCCCTGCCTGAGGAAGGATCCGCCCAATCCAAACCAGGCTATACAAATCCATTATTTGACTTATTAGCAAAACTAGATAGTCAACCCTGTTGCAAGAACAAGACATGAAGCCCTACTAGCCTGCCACATATAAAACAGGGGGACCATGATGGTCAATGCCCTGCTGCTGAAAAATTTGTTAAAATACTCTCAAGAGATCCAAGAAGAGGGTCACACATGCTGCCACCGAGGAAGGTAAAAACCCTCACAGTACAAACCGATCTACCC
>NW_017729027.1:15998383-16000958 GCF_001723915.1 Gavialis gangeticus
AAGAACAAGACATGAAGCCCTACTAGCCTGCCACATATAAAACAGGGGGACCATGATGGTCAATGCCCTGCTGCTGAAAAATTTGTTAAAATACTCTCAAGAGATCCAAGAAGAGGGTCACACATGCTGCCACCGAGGAAGGTAAAAACCCTCACAGTACAAACCGATCTACCCATGGGGTAAAATTCCTTCCTGACCCCAAATATAGTGATCAGCCTCATCCTGAGCAGAGGGGCAAGACCCTCTATTCTGGCACCTGTGGATTTAATCCCAGCATGAGTGCTGGCACGCCCCAGTCAAAATCCTCAGCCTTAGCCGCAGCCAACACCCAATGCTTCTGCGCAAGGAAAACAAACAAACAAAAAACCCCAACAATCCTGACATCCCTGACAGAAACAAGAGGGGGGAGGGGAAAAACCTTCTTCCTGGCTTAAATACATATAAGCCATTGTTGACCAAATGTACTCTACATGTGGGCATGCTTACTGCACAGTAAATGACTTGCAAATAAATTTGCTACCTGCAAATGCAAGTACCAAAATTACTCATGAGTAGTTACTGTGCAGTAATTCATGTGTATATGCCAGCTGGGAGCAAATTTTCTCCTGGTCACCTATGGCACTAGGGGGCCAACCTGAAGCTAGCCCCAGGGCAGGCTGAGATCCTCTTCTGCTCAAGGGCTGAGCCAGCTCTATGGCAGTCCCAGCCTCAGGCCCTTAAAAATCTGCTTACATTTTGAGCCCTTGGGTATATGCAGGCAGCCTGAGGCCATTCCATGCCTTTGTGTCCCCCTAGGCAGGCCACAGGCTAGCTGCACTAGTCGGCCTACACCCCAGTACCACTGCCTGGCACCACAGTGCCATGCAGCTGCTAGACCCAGGCTGTCCAAGCCTGCAGATTGCTGCAGCCTCAAGCCAGGCCTGCCAGCACCCAGGCCCAGCTACAGGCAGCTCCTAGCTACCAGAGCCAGCTCCAACTGCCCGCAGCAACCCCCCGCCCCAACCCCAGTAGCCTGTGTGCAGCCTGCAGGTGCTGTGTGGTATTGCCTTGCTGTGCAGCTGCTAGTCTCATGCTGTGCTCCTTCACTGGGTGCTGCAGGCAGCTGCCCAGGTCTGGCAGCACAGAGACAGTTGTGCAGAGGCCCAGAGAGCTGGCATGGGAGCCCACCCTGGGAATGGGGCAGGGTAAGCAGGGTCTCTGCAGCCAACACTCAGTAGCCCACTTGCCCCTAAGAAACTAACAGAGATGGGAGGCTTAGCCAGCAGCCTTCTAGGTCCATCCCTGCCCAGATGACTTACCATAGTCCCTGGGTACCTGTGCATGCCCAACTCCTGATCTGAGGCTGGGCAGCACAAAGCCCCTGGTACAGAGCATCTCATAAATGTTGCAAACTCACAAACATCTTTCTCATGGCTCTGCAGGCCCTGCAGCTACACACAGGGGAGAGGTCACAGTTGGCAGTCAGGGTGCAGGCTCATAGTCACCATGGCCTACAGCCAGGACCCTGCAGATGCACCACCTCCACAGAAGGAGGATCTGGAACTATATTCTCCTCCTGGAATGGCTGGTGATGATGTCAGAGGACTGTCTTGTGGATGCATGGGCCTGGCAGGTGGAGGATGTGGCCCACCAGGACAGGTGGCAGATGGGGCTAGGGTGAGGGCCGGGGTAGTGAGCAGCATGAAAGCAATGGCCAGGGCCGACGATTGTGGGTGAAGGATGTGGGTGGTGGGTGGCGGACATGGCCCACAAAGATGCAAAAGACCAGTGCAAGGAGGCACAGGACCAACATGAAGAGGCACAGGACTGGGCAGACCGAGAGTTCCGGGTGCATCTCCTGGCCATGGAGTGCTAGCGGATGGAGGCCCTGCAGGAGAAGAGTAGGTCCTGGGAAGGGCAGGGCAGGCCATGGATGATTACTGCCGGGTGCTGGACAGTGTCCTGGCCCTGACTGTCATCTGCGTGCCATCCTCTGCCCAGTGCCCAACCCCTGCCTGCCCCCTGACAACCACCCACTGCCCAGCAATAGGCCCCCCCATGGGCCTGGGTGGAGGTCCAGTGCCACCTCCAGCAGCCAGAGCCCCTACCATGGGCTCTGCTCTGGGTTCCCTGCCACCCAGTCCCCCACACCCCCTCCCCACAAACACACACACCTAGGCCCAGGCCTGGCATAGAGCCAGAGCTGCCTGCAGCAGGGGCCAGGACTGTATGCCCTCCATGCTGGCCCTGGACACTGAATTCTGGAGAGGAAGGGCTCACTGTTGTGTGCACACCTATGAGGGAATGGCCAGAGGCTGGGGTACTGATCGCCTGTCCCCAGGTTCTGCCCCTAAGCACCCCTACCCAATGGTTGCCCACACCTGTAGGGTAGGCAAACACCAACAGCATTTCTTATGCAAATATTTCACATGGGCAAGAAGGTATTTTATTATTGGTGGGTGGGGAGGGTGGTGGAGATGCTCAGTTTGTTGGGGAGAGGGGGGATGGGGGAGGTCTGTTTGATGTGAGGGGAATAAAAACTGTTGTTTTTCTCAGGTGTGCCTGCAGTGAGTGTGCTGCTGAGGGTGGGTGGGGG
>NW_017729027.1:16001346-16007717 GCF_001723915.1 Gavialis gangeticus
GGGGTGGGGGTCCAGGCAGGCTACAGCAGGGTATGCAGGAGGTGGTTGGCCAGCTCCTCTCGCACCTGGTGCCTTGGCCCCTGCTGGTGGGTGTGCGGCTCACCTAGGTACTCAGCAGAGTGTGGGGCATTGCTGGCACTGCTGCCACTGCTGTCATAGCTGGTTCTCCCACTGCCAGGCGTCCTCTACCTGCAGTGTCTCCCCTACCCAGGCCTCATGAAAGAGCTCCCTCTGGGCCTCACAGATGTTATGCAGCATGCAGGTTATGATGATGACCTAAGGGATGCTGTCCTCAGCAAACTCAAGGCATGAGGTGAGGTTGCACCAGCATCTCTTGAGGTGGCTGAAGGTGCACTCTATCAGCATGTGGTTCTGGCTCTGGTGGAGGTCCATCTTGTCACGCCCAGATGCCAGTGCACCCTTGACCTGCGAGCCTGGGTCGGTACAACCGGCTTGGCGCAAGGGGGGATTTATGACCGGACAGGCGGGTGTTAACAGTGAGCAGGAGTCAGATAGTCAGATGACTTAAAGCGTATTGATTACACAGAAAGTTTATTTTACTTACGCTACTGATGATTGATTGCAGCGTAGGCAGAAGCAGTTGATTTCTTAGTTACAGCATGCAGATGTTCTGTCACCCAGCGATTACAGTGGATTGCAGACTTGCTGAGTACAGGTTTCAAACAATTTATACAAATTACTGCGGTCTGCAGATTACTGAGAGCTCTTGATGAGAGGGACGTACGAAAGATAAGATAAGACGGGGGAGAAAGATAAGATGACACGAGCCGGCAAAACGGGGGTACGCCTGAACAAGGTTGCAGGCGGAGAGATATTTGAGATGTCTGTAACTAATTAGATTACAGACTGTGTCTCTTGGGAATGGTCTGAGATCTCTCTTCTTGAGTGTATACGCAATTCTCTGCTTTTGGGCGGAAGTTCTTTCCAAGTTATACTTGGCCAGGATAGCCAATTGCTTCATGCTAGGCATGAATAATTAACGAGTTGGCACTTGTGCTCTCCTTGTTTGCTCAAGTTTCATAAAAAGGGGGGTTATATTTTTGCTTGGGTGGTACTGGTCCTGTTTGGTCACAAGAGGGCAAGCATAGTATATTATTTAATTTTACAATTCCGTTAAACTTAGCCAATTTGGAGTTTCATTTTTATCTGGTCACTATGGGTACGGTATCTCTCTTTGACTAGGCTGCAATTTGTTCAAGGTTAGTTTCTCTCTCGTATGAGAAGCTCAAGTGATTTGAAATGAGGCACAGACAGGGGTGTGAATATGCAGCACTGTTACAAACTAAAAAATAATAGTGTGAGACTACAATTACAGAGTTTGTTGTGTTAGCCTCTGACCTTTTGCCATCTGATCTTTTGCCATCTGATCTTTTGCCCTTTTTGCCATCGGCATCCGAAATCAAAGACTTTGATCTTTGACACATCTGACTAGAGTAGGGCTGCATGAGCTAAGGTAGGAGAAGGTAGACAGGGTCCCTGATAAGGAGGGGAAGGACCACCATGGCACCCAGCTGCATGTCTGGCACCCCTGGTGCAAAATGGCCACTTTGCATCAGGACTGGCAGGGTGGAGTTGTGAAACATTCAGGCATCCTGGGCACTGCCTACCCATCCAATACACATTTTTGAAGGTGTCATGATGGTCAGTGCTGGTCTGGAACATAGCAGAGTGAAAGGCTCCCCAGCTATAGTAGGGGTGGTTGCTGTGAGGCAGGCAGGTGATGGGGATGTGGGTCCCATCTGGGGCCAATGCACTGGGGACATAGAACCTGCCACCACCACCAGAGGGTCATGCACCCAGAGCACCATATGCCCCAGCATGTCCTGGAGGGCACTGCACACCTCCAGCATGGCCTCCCACACAGTGGCCTTGCCCATCCCAAAAAGATGGCCCAGATACTGTAGGCTGGTGGGCATTGCCAGCTGGAGCAGGGTGAGTACCAGCCAAGTGTCTGTGGGGAGGGGTGGCCACATGGCAGTGTCCTGATGCTCCATTTGTGGCCAGAGCTTCTTCAGAAGGTCCCAGAAGGTGGTTTGAGTAATCTGGAATGCCTTCAGCCACTACTCTTTGTCCCAGGTCTGCTGGACAACATGCAGCCACTAGTCCTGACTGGCCCAGTGAGCCCAGAGGCAGCAGAGCTGGAGACCCAAGAAGGCAAGGATGGCCCCAGAAGTGGCATCCAGCAGCCTCTCACTCGCATCCCTGCTGGGGTCCAGCCAGCTGGATGGGGTCCAAACAGCACCTGCACAGTGGTCCTGAGACAGCATGCTGCAGCTGTGCAGGTAGTCACTGCTTGTGGGGAAGCCCAGACAGCCATGGGCCAGCTGGCAGTCAGTGTGGTGGGCCAGCAGGGTTAGCATGGTGGCCAACAAGAGCCCAGGGCACTGTTTGTCACTGCCAGAGGCAGGGGCTGGGGCAGCCATGGTGTGGGGATGCAGAGGTGGTGACAAGACAGCTGCCACATGCTGTCCCTGAGCTGTGCACACTACTCTTGGCCAGGGAAGTGGCTGGCCAGGGAGCAGAGAGTGGTGCTGGCTTTTTAAGATGACTGCTGGCTGCTGGCAGCAGCAGCTGGAGCCTCAAACTCCCCCAGGTAGTGGCAGAGGCCCATTGCAAGGCTGCAGGAACTGGCAGCAGTTTGATGCTAAGAGCAGCAAGTCTGCTGCCATGTCCCTGGCATGTGTAGATGCCTGCCTGGTGGGGTGGGGGTGGGGGATTACTAGTAAGTAGTTTACTTGCAAGTAAACTGATCTCAGATCAAATGAATGTGTAAACACATCTAGTAGTGGAGCTCATTATAAAACAGTTTTGTTGGTGCTTCACTGTCTCAAAAACTCTGTTGCCCCAGATTTAGTGAAAACAATAAGTGTTAATTTACTTTGCTGTGTCTACGTCCAAGTCAACAAATTTTAAGTATTTTTTAGAAACTGTGATATCTAAACTTTTATGCCTCCTTTTGGTTCAGGAATGGTTGGTAAAAAAGATTCTTTCTCATTGGCAGAGCAATTAAAACTACTTTCCTTTTAGCCACCATTCAGTTCCTTGCATTGCATAGTACAAAAAGACTTGATCCTTGCAAGGGAAAACTCTTTCTTAGTTTTCATTTTTTTAACAGTAGCAAAAAAATAAAACTAAGAAAATGCTCTGAGCCCTCTGGATAAGGCCTGCCTATTTGCACTGAAGTGCTAAGTGCCTTCAGTTTTCTTCAGGCGGTGCCAGTTATAGCTAAACACATTTAAGATTTGATTCATTCCTTAGAATTAATGTATTTTATGTACTATGTTGCAACTGCATTAATTTACTTTTGGAAACTACAAGCATCTGACCCTAGGTGATTTAAATATCATTTTACCGGTTGCATTTTTCAATCCAAAGAATACAAATATTCTAATTTGGTATGAATGTCTGGGCCTTTCCAAAAAGGATCTTTGCTAACTTAAACGTGTGTTCAGTAGAAAACAGGATAATAAGAAGGAGATGTTTAGAATGTGTTAATTCTACATATTTCTCATGTCACAAGAATCATTCTAGTAGAAAAATCTACATGTTCTTTGCAAAAGTGTTTTATAGGAGTTTCTGCACTATTAAAAATATCCTTAGGGCCCCCACAGATAACATGGAAAATGTAGCCTTACAATATATTTTGCTCTCAAACACATTTTCATCACGTAATAAGATGACTACAATTACAGTTCTATATCACAACATAATGTGCAGACAGAACAAAACAAACTATTGGAAGTGCCAAAAATGCTACTTAACATATGCTTCTCTAACTTTTGCACTCTTTTTTATTATTGCCAGAAAACTAAGAAAATTAAAACCTGCCAGAGAAAGGAAGAGAAAAGAAAAGATGATCCTTGTTTCCATTTGTATTGAATTTAAACCACTTATTTTATCTCAGCTCTTTCCTAGAAAACAGTCATTATCATGTCAAATGTATATATTTTAGCCTTTGGCAGATGCTTGACTTTTCAGATCAATGGGTTGTTTATATTGTTTTTTGACTTTTGGGGCTTGGAGCTGTTTTAAATCTGTATCAAGGGGAAAATATTTTGTAACCTTGATTTTGAAACTTATATTGCTTGAAACCACTGAGATGACACAATGCAAAAGAAAGTATGTTGCATGAGCGTTTTTATTTTGGGGACTAAAAGAAGATAAAGGATCTTTATTTCTTTGGGGACTCAAGCCAGATTGTAACTGAATACCTGCATGTATGGCCCATTGCACATCTTCATTTAAAGGCTCAGTGGTATCTAATCTCCAATCCAAACAGTTGTACTTCTTGCTATGCCACACGTGTATAGCAGAAGGCATGGTTTGGGGAGTGGAAATCAGAACCCACTTTTTTCTACTTGCTGGTGCAGGGGGAGCCCAGATACCTGATCCCAGGTTCCCTTTCACTGGCAAATTCAAAGCTGAGTGCCCACAGGCCCAAGGACATGGCTGATGATTAACTGATTGTTGGCTCCAGCCAAGGATTGCACTAAGGTCTCCAACCTGCCCCAGCATGGCCTGGGGCTGGGGCCAAAAACTGGCTGATTGTCAGCCCTGGTCCCGCCCGAATACGTATCAATTTAAAGCACCATACAGAGCAGCCATAAAAATGTTCTACATACAATGGAGAACATGTTTATAACTAGTTTGCTATTTTATGGTACCTTAAATTGGGTGCACATGTAGCACCCTTGGCAGACAAAGTTCTTTGGGTAAATGTGATATCTTTTATTAAACCAACTAAATAGTTGAAAAATTGTTCTTTACAAGCTTTGAAGCACAAATGCCCTTCTTCAGGCATAGGAAGGGTGTGCTGGTGTTTGTGCGCTCTCCTGGGTGGAATAGAAGCTTAAGCTAATGTGCAAATTCAGGTCTGTGAAAATACAAATGCATGGCAGGGAAGATCAGAGGGGATGTGAGTTGATAGGCGCAAGACAAGTAGGTGGCAGGGGCATGGAGGGGAAGTGGGGAATGTTGAACTGGTGATAGAATGTAGCTGGTAAAATGTAGAGAAGTTACCTGGGGTTAGCGGATGGCAGGCAGGTTATAAATTCATAAATCCAATGTCTATATTTAGTCCATGATTTTTTGTATCCAGAAGATTTATGAAGTAAAGTACGTAGACTCATCTATGAAAGGTGTTTTGTAAATTCCCTCTGAGGATTAGAATTGAGAGATTGGAGAGAGTGGTTGTCTTGTGAGAAGTGTGCACCCACAGGTAACTGAGTATTTTTGTCTTTGTGTATTAATTATGGTACGTAGTTGTTGTTTGTTTTCTCCTATGTATTTTCCATCCAGACATACAGTGCACTGGATGAGATATATTTCATTTCTAGAGGTGCAGGCATAAGATCCAGGAATGGTGATAGTTCTGTTGTGGGGTGTAGCTCTTTTGAGAACGGTGAGGGTGTGTTGGCAGGTTTTATATTTCTTGTCCTGGCATGGTCCAGATCTCTTTAAGAATTAGGTCTTCTTCTAGTATGGGTTGCAATACTTTAAGGATTTTCCATATAGGTTCAAGGGAAGGATGGTATATCATTAGTGCTGGTGTGCAATTTGTGGGAATTTTCTTTTTCTACTGCAGCAGTTCTTCATGTAGTATCCAGATGGCTCTTTCAAAAGTGTGATCTATCTCTTTGGAGGAGTGTCCTTGTTGAGTGAAAGCCCTTTTGAGATTTGCGAGGTGACAATCGTGGGTGTTCTTCTTAGTGCAACTGTAGTGGTATTGGAGGGCTTAGCTGTATATTACAGCTTTATTTGTATGTTTAGGGTATTTGCTGGTTCTGTGTAGATATGTATGCTGTCCGTTGGGTTTCTTGCATACAGTGGTTTGCATTCCACCATTCTGGATGTTGATCCTAGTGTCTAAAAAGGAAATGTTGGTGCTGGAATATCATAGAATCATACAGGGTCAGAAGGGACCATGTAGACCTTCAAGTCTGACTCCCCGCCTGGGCAGGAGGAAAACTGGGCTCAAATGACTCCAGCCAGGTAGGCACCAAGCCTCTTCTTAAAGACCCCCAGGGTAGAAGCCAGCACCACTTCCCTTAGAAGTTGGTTCCAGATCCTAGCCGCCCTGAGTTCTTACGGATGTCTAATCTAAACCTACTCTCCAACAACTTGTGGCCGTTATTCCTTGTTATGCCAGGGGGCACTAGGGGAAACAAGGTCTCTCCCAAACCCTTCTGGTCCCTCCTAGTGAGTTTATAGACTGTCACCAGGTCCCCCCTCAGCCTTCTCTTGTGAAGGCTGAACAGGTTCAGGTTCTGCAGTTTCTCATTGTAGGGTCTGCCCTGTTGACCCCAGATCATTCGGGTGGCCCTCCTCTGCACCCTCTCAATGTTGTCAAC
>NW_017729027.1:16012717-16024163 GCF_001723915.1 Gavialis gangeticus
TTGGTATCATCAGCGAATTTAAACAGGTTCCTTTTCACCCCATCGTCCAAATCGTTGATAAAGAAATTGAACAGCGCAGGCCCAAGGACCGAGCCCTGGGGGACTCTTCTGCCCACTTCTCCCCAAGCCGAATATGACCCATCCACCACCACCCTCTGAGTACAGCCCTTCAGCCAATCTGCAATCCATCTGACTGTGTAGGCATCAATGTCACAGTCAACTAGTTTTTTAATGAGGATGGGGTGGGAGACGGTGTCAAAGGCCGTGCTGAAGTCCAGAAAGACTACGTCCACAGTGACACCTGCATCCAATGCTTTTGTGACCTGATCATAAAAGGCAATCAGGTTGGTCTGACATGACCTGCCCCTATTCAAGAAAGAGTCTGATGAAGGAGTGATAATTATTGAATTTGTAATGGAAATTAATCAAAGATTGCAGGTTTTCAGTCTAAATTAAGATGTCATCTATATATCTTAGGTATAGCATGGATTTGATGGTACAGTTCTTGAATAATTCTTCTTCCATGTGGGCCATAAAAGGGTGGCATATTGTGGGACCATTTTTCTGGCATATTGCTCTGCACATGGTCTGGAGGAAGTGTTGTTTGTTTAAACTGAAGTTGTTGTGTCTGAGGATGAAGTGTATAAATTCAATAATTTCTTTAGGTCTGTACTCTGAGTTGTAATCTTGCTGTGGTAGATAGGTTAAGCAGGCTTGGATACCATCATGGTGTGGGATGTTGTCATACAAACTGGTAACATATTTTAAGTTTTCATAACCCATAGAAAGTCTATTTGATATCTTTTATTAGACCAACTAAATTGTTGGAAAATTATTCTTTACAAGCTTTTAGGCACAAACACCCTTCTTTAGGCACAGGGAGAGTAACACCCTTGAAATTTATGCCACATCTAATACTTTAACTGCTGCATAAATATAACATATAAAAGGGGCCTATCTTACAATTAAAAGTCATGGAAGAGCATCAAGTAGCATGTCATTTTTGCATTTTCAAGCTCTGTGTTATATTCACTTTGACTATGTTCACATTCTTGCCATGTGTTTCCTCCCATTTACCAGACTCCCTAATCTGTATAACCTAAATAGTTTTCTGCCACAATTATTCCACAAAAATCTGCCAATAAAGACATTTTGCAAACTCTATTTACCGGTCTAGTTAATTCTGTAATGTTTATTTAATACAGTTGTGTTTCCCTTGACCTTAACCCAATTTTTCAACTTTCCCAGCATATGTGAAAATAAAATCAAGCCCGCTAGTTATGAGTACACAGTTATCAATATAAAAATCAGGATTTAAATACCTTTGTAATATTGCTGCTGCTGTGGGTTTTTTTCCTCGGATACAGTTCTTGCCATGTAAATGGTGTTTATGGAAAAAATTCATTTACTTGTTATGGTATAATGAGTGCATCTACACATGTTCCTAAAGTGCCATTGTTAATGTGCTGTCATTTAATACTTCCTTTTGGAAGTACTAAATGATGGTGCAGTACCAGCCTGTACTGCTCTGTGCTGGCAGCACGTGGTTATTTTTAGTGGCTTTACAATCTATGAATCATTGTCACCATAGCAACATGCTATACAGAGAGACTGGATTGCTTTGGAGACATAGTGGTGGCATCATGGTTTTTGCCCACAGATGCAACATCACCAAAGTACATTGCTATGGCAAAGTAGCATCACATGCAGATGCACCCAATGAGTATTTTATAGACATCCGTCACCATCCCACCCATTTTCTTCACACAGGTGTAAGTTTCACTGCTACCGCAGGGTGACGATTGATATTTTAATCCATCTTCTGTGGTCTTTACTGAGAGTGGACGTGTGCCTAAAGTCTATTCTAACTTTCCCAAAGTTTGAAGGGTTGAGTCCAGAATTTGGGTTTATATTAAGCTGTGGTTGGGCCTCAACTGCTGGCCTCCATATACCAATAACAAGAGACATACTTACGAGACATACTTTACTTAAACATACAAAACCTCCTTCTTAGAGGGACTTTACTTCTTAAGTTTTGATCCTCCAGAAGAAAGGCACCCCTACTCAAATGTCCTGCCCATTGCTGTTGGTCTGGGTATTCATGTAAACCAAGCAAAGATACAGCACATAAAACATAAGGGTTTGCTTCATGTAACTTCCCAGAAAATAGAGAGTTCCCCCTGGCAGCTTCTTTCCTAGGAGGGAAGGTATTCTTTTCATGAGCTAGTATGTTAGTAATGCAGCAGAGTTGCTTTTTGAATAGTGAGTCAGACTCTCAAAGGGATTCAAGCATTTTCTGTATGAATTAAGGTTGAAAATACCAGTATGTATCACAGACTTGAGTAGTAAAGTCTTTAGAAGAACACTGTAGCTAAAAAAGCAAACAAAGGTAAAAACAAGGCCCCCCCAAAAAACATTTTTTCTACAATTAAAAAAAAAATCAGAAAATGGTTGCAGTCATACTAAAATAGGACACTACTCTGTACTTACATGTGGTGCTGCTGGTAAGTGATATGTTCTTGTATCACTTTTATATTAAATCTATATGTATGTTGCTCTTTTTATCTGAGTATATGGACTAAACTCTGTGTCTAATGACATTTGCATGATTGTTGAAATGGATACAGTACACCTAGAAAGAGAAGTGGGCTCTTTTTAAGTATGATCAATTATTTACCTTTTGGTCATTGATGATATGATATAGTTTGTTATGAGCTAACATGACAGACCCACGCCCACAGTACAGGCCAATAGGTGTGCCCTGCCACCTAGGGCTGCACTCCACCTGAACCTATTCACTCACCATGACTTGATGTTCCCTGGTATACCTCTGGATGTGTTGCTCAGTAGTTCCTTCAGGGGCACAGGGGTGACTCCCTCGGCACATCTTTTAATGGGGCTTCTCCTCCCCTACACTGCACCCCTTTCCACTCTGTTGTGATGATGGATCTAGGCAGCATCTTGAGCTCAATGAGAAGGGACTCCGCAGGGGTATCTCTGTGGTCCTGGTGCTCTCAGAAAAATCACAACACAATGAAGAACTTAATTTAAATAGCTCAGCCTGGTTGGTGGTCAGGGTAATGCTGCCCCCACACCTAATAGCTCAACCTTGAGCATAAGGGATTGAGTGCCCAGTGCACCCTTCACTCACTCTTGGGTATTCATTGCTTTCCTGTCATACTGGCTTCTTAGTGCAGGCTCTTCCCATCCTCCTGCTGGGCCAGGTATACCACAGCCCCAGGGTGCTCCATGCTACACCTGATTGGGGCTTGTTGCTCTGCCAGTCCCCTGTAAGGGTGCTCTGGGATTGAGGCTGCACTGATGGGGCATGTGAGGTCTGTTGGCCTTCCCTCCAAGGTTTGCCCCTGGCTTGTGTTTTCAGAGCCCACTGGCTGCCCTCTCCAAGTCCTACCTGACCTTCAGGTTCTCAGTTGGTTCTCAATCTGTGTCGGTGAGTGGACTCACATCTGCACTGAGCCACTTGTCAATTGGCTTGGGCAGGCTGGCATCACCCTCAGCCTTCCCTGCTCAGTGAGCAGATGAGTCCTCCAGGCATCACCCAGACCTTTCGGTCCCAGGAACTGTAGCTGGCTTTGGGAGCATGGCTGGGTTTTTCTTGGTCACCTCCATGGAAGAACATGTGACCACTGCTTCCCCAGGCACAGTGGCTATCAAAGGAAGTGTGGGGCTTCTTCTGGTGGTGGGGAGAGTGGTTTCCAGATGCATTATGCCTCTGCCTCATTTATGACCAGACATTCCTATTAGACAGTGGAATACTGACCTCATGTGGGAGCAATTTGTGGCACACATAGGCTTTCAGTCATTCCATGTACATTTCTCCCTGCATTATAACTGCCTCCACTGTGGTTCCTGGGGCATCAGTCTGTAAAACAAATGTTTTGTTAAAATCCTGGGTGCACAACATGGGGCCTTGACATAGTTCTAAACTGAACACTTTTTGAAGGCTTTTTGTGCCATGGGGGTCCACTGGACTTGTTTTGATCTGTGACTTTGGGTCAGGTCCATGAGAGGGGTCATTATTTCATAAAAGCATGGAATGAACTTGCGATAGTAGTTGGTGACTCCCAGAAAGAAGTGGACTTGCCTCTTTATTCTTGGTCATTCATAGGCACTCAGGATCCTGACCTTGCCCTCTAGTGGATGTATTTGGCCTTGCCCAACCTGAAACCCCAGGTACTTAGTTTCCCACTGGACCAACATACACTTGGCAGGGTTGGGTGTGAATCCTGCTCTGCATAATTCTTGAGGGACTTTCTACAAGGCCTCCAGGTGTTAGTCCAGGTCTCTGAGAAAACTATTCGCATAATCAATATAAGGTGATGCATATGCTTGGTAGGGTGCTAGTATGTGGTCCATGAGCATCTGAAATGTGGTTGCCATGCTGTGCAGGCTGAATGAACTTAAATAAGTCCCACAGTGAGCCAAAGCAGCCTTCTCCTAGTCTGCTGCTGCCATTGGGATCTGCCAATATCCCTTAGTTATACTGTGTGTGGAGATAAAATGAGCATGGCCAACCTTCTTTAACATCTCCTCAATGCTTGGCATTGGGAATACACCAAACTTTGCCATGGGATTCCATTTTTGAAAGGCTATGCACAAACTTAGGGCCCTATCTTTCTTAGTCATGATGACTAGGGAGCTATGCCACTGGCTTCTGGACTCCCAAATTATCCCTTTTTCCAACACTTTCCTCATCTCAAACTTAACTGCTTCATGGAGCTGATGGGGAATTCACCTCCAGGTCTCTTGTATTATGCACCCTGTGGCTGTGGCTATCCAATATACTATCCCTCTGGTTACCCTGGGTTTGGCACAGAACACATCCTGGTATTCTGTTACCAGCCCTTGGAGTTGGTATTCTTTGCCTTGGGAAAGATGTTCCTCAAAGACTGACTCTTCAGGGAACACAGCCTCCGCTGGGTGTGGTTCCAGTTTGGCCAGACTGGGGTATAGTGCCATCAAGTTCCTGGTAATGAAGGAATTTTGTTTTGTTCAATGTCTTCATCAGTGACCTGAAAGACGGCATAGAGTGCACCCTCAGCAAGTTTGCAGATGACACCAAGCTGGGGGAAGTAGGAAAGAGGCCCATGCTCACCATTTGTGAGCATGCCACTGCTTAAGAAGATTTACACAATAGATATTTCTTTCTTGGTGGTGCCCCAGCCTTACCACCTCATTGTTAACCAGACCTACACAGCATGACACTTGAACAGTCCCTGACATTTAACTACCCATTGACTGTTATGGTCTAGTAAGGGGACCAAGACCTTCTCGCCTACATCGAAGTGTTGTGTGCAAGCCTTCTGGTAGTAATGGGCCTTTTTTCTAGCTTGGGCATGTTCCATGTTTTCCCTTGCTACCTGGTGTGTATGGGTCAGGTGTTCCTGTAACTCCACTTGGTGACTCACTATGTGGTCCTTCTCTGTCGCTGTTGTTCCCAGCTTTCTCACACCATGTAAAGCAGACCCCATGGCTGGTAGCCATAGACCAACTTGAAAAACGAATAACAAGTGGAGGCCTGGGGTGACTCTTGGGTGATGGACATTAGGGTAATTGTAGATGGTCCCATTTCTTGGGATTTCCCTATATGCATTTCCTTAACATAAGTTTAGGATGTGATTAAAAAGCTCCATGAGCCCGTCAGTCTGGGGGTAATAGACTAATATCCTTAGGTGCTTCATCTGGAGGATGTCACAGACTCCCTTCATCACCCCAGTGATAAAATTCATACCTTCGTCCATTAGAATTTCTTTAGGTATCCCTACCCATGCTGTCCACTTAAGTAGCTTGGCCATGATCTTTGGGGCTGTTGCTGAGTGCAATGGCACAGATCAAGGAAACAGGTTGCATGTTCATAGAATCATAGAAAATCATAGAATCACAGAATGATAGAAAATTAGGTTTGGAAGGGACCTCTGGAGGTCATCTAGTCCAACCCCCTGCTACCCTTTTACTACCCTACTAGTGAGAAAATTATTCCTGATATCTAAACTAAACTTCTGTTGCTGCAACTTGAGACTATTGCTCTTTGTTCTGTCATTTGCCACCACTGAGAACAGTCTAGCTCCATCCTCTTTTGATCCTCCCTTTAGGAGGATCAAAAGAGGATCATAAGATGTTATTAAATCCCCTCTCAGTCTTCTCTTCTCTAGACTAAATAAGCCCAGTTCCCTTAGTCTTTCCTCATAAGTCATGTCCCCCAGCTCCCTCATCATTTTTGTTGCCCTCTACTGGACTATCTCCAATTGGTCCACACCCTTTCTATAGCAGGGGGCCCAAAACTGAACACAGTACTCCAGATGTGTCTTCACCAGTGCTGAATAAAGGGGAATAATAATTTCCCTTGACATGCGGGCAACATTCTTACCAATGTAGCCCCATATGCCATTAGCCTTCTTGGCAACAAGGACACATTGGTGGCTCATATTCAGCTTATTGTCCACTGTAAGCCCCAGGTACTTTTCTGCAGAGCTGCTGCCCTGTCAGTCAACCCCCACCTAAACTGGTACAAGGGATTATTCCATCCTAAGTGCAGGACTTTGCACTTGTCTTGTTGAACCTCATGAGATTTCTTTTGGCCCAATCCTCCAATTTGTCTAGGTCACTCTGAATTCTAGACCTACCTTCCAGTGTATCAACTACTTCCCCTGGCTTGGTGTCATCTGCAAACTTGCTGAGGGTGCACTCTGTGCCATCTTTCAGGTCATTGATGAAGACATTGACCAAAACAAAATTCCATCATTACCAGGACATACTGATAACCTGAACTACTCTTTGGAAAGAGTCTCATGATATCCATGGCAATCTGCTCAAATGGCTTCTCCACAATGGGCAATGTACACTTGGTAGGTCTCACAATAGAGTCAGACCTCCTTGTAGAGCCCTGGCCAGAAGAACCACTGCAGTAAATGGGCTTCCATGTTCTCCCTGTCCAGGTGTCTGCTCATGGGTTCATCATGTGAAAGCCTAATTAGAAGGGCCTATACCACTGTGGTACCAGTAACTAGGCTAGTTCCTGCCCTGGCCTCTTTCCCTGGGTAATACCATGCAAGAGGTCATCTCTTACCTCAATGCATGGGACTTGGGTCACCTGCACCAGCCAAAGTAGCTCACCATTACAACTCACTAATCCTTCACCATAAGCATGCCCAAATGAGGGGTCATTGTATTGATCTATCTCAAATGGGTCAGAAGCTATGATGTCTTCTAGGTCAAGTAAGTATGCCCAACCTTTGGATGCATGGCCTCTACACTTGCTCCAGTAAACCCATCCAACCCCTCCACATCCATTTCCTTAGTGGACCACATTATTGTGCAGTGCAAAACTTCCACTGGGTATGGCCAACCCCCACTGAGTAACATAGGGCATAAGAGGTCTTGCAAAATCTCAACAGGCATTTTACATGTCCTCCCAAGGACTGTAACTGGCAGCTGATGCCACTTATAGGTCTGCTGTCTGCCATGCATGCAGATTAGTGGCTTGCCCATAGTGGGAGTGCTGGCCATAGCTGGTAAAGTGGTCATGTTCACCAAAGTTTACCTACATCCTGTGTCCACCATGGCCATCAGGGGACATTTGCTGACCTGGGCATTGACAATGGACTAGGGTGGTATGGCTCTGGGCAGGTATGGTCAAAACTGCAATCCATCTTTTACACCTTGCTGTCACCAGCCTTCAGCTCCATGTCACTTGTCAGGAAACTGCATCCTGTGCTGTGGCTAGAATACCCTAAGGGACAATGCCAGGTTGGGAATCCAGTGGCTCCACAACATGGGCACCTATCCTCATGAGGGGCTGACCCTGACTGGGAGCAAGTGATAGCTGGGAGAAAATTTGCTCCTGGTCAGTGCCACCACTACGGACCCAGCCTGGGGCTATCCCTACAGCTCCAAAGCTGTGAGCCTGTTTTGCACTCCTTCTACCTCTGTTCCATCTGAGGGGGCTGGAGTCTCAGGTGTGAGAATGCCGTCCAGCGGAGGGGCTGGGACTAGGCCCCAACCCTCCCCCACATCTACAGTGCCCACCCCCACCAGTACAGAGATGCCACCAGGTGGAAAGGCTGATGCCTCCACTTCCCCCCTGCCTGCTATGACTGCCCCAATTAAGGTGGCTGGGGTGGTCAGCAATTGTGGCACCAAGGCCTCATCAGATGATGGGGCTCAGGCCTCCTGCCAGTTGCCCTCCACCATGGCTTTGTCTGAGGTGGCTGGCCCTGGGGAGGCAGGCCAGAAGCAGTCTGGCCCATCCTCTATGAAGGATGGGCCATCTGCCACACAGAAGAAGAACAAAGAGAAGAAAGACAAAGGGACCACTCGAGACTCCCCATCCCCACTGAGACCTTCCTCAGCTGGTGCAGGGGGGCCCCTGCTGGAGAGCCTGGCCCTGCTCTGGCTGTCATGTCAATGACCCTGTTGACTGGGGATAAGGGCAGCTTGGAGGTGGGGGAGGCAAAGGCGGGGGTCACTAACTCCTTGCCTATCTCCCAGCTTTCGGAGACGGGTGGCAGTAAGACCTATGCACAATGTCTCTCTTCTGGAGGTCTGACCCAGGGGGCAGCAGAGGAGTATGCTGACCTCTTGGCCACATCCCAGGTCATGGCAGCAACCTTAGCACCAACTTTGGAGCGATGTTAGTGAGGATGATGATCTGCTTCTTGTAGGTGGGGACTTCAATTGTACCACTGATGCCCCGCTCGACTGTAGGGGGCCTGAGCCTCACCTGCCCTCAGCCTGCAAGCTGCAGTCCATCTTGGAGACTGCAGGCCTTGTTGACGTTTGGCGAGCCCTGCACCCCAACATGCACCAGTACACCTGGGATAGGATGAGTGCCAGGGGTCCACTATGGCCCACCTTGACTGCATTTATGTCACCAGGCACCACCTGCCACTCCTATGCAGTGGCTGCATCATTCCCGCAGGCCTGTCAGATCATGGCCTGGCTTGCTGTGAATTGAGCCTACCATGGAGAACCTGCACGCGAGCGCCCTATTGGTGTTTCACTGTCAGCCTGCTTCAAGACTTTTACTTCCGGAACTGCTTTGCCGACTTTTGGCGGGGCTGGGAGGCCACAAGACTGAATTACTCCTCCTGGAAGCTATGGTGGGATGTGGGCAAGGTACAGATCCAGGCTTTTTGCCAGCAGTACACTCAGCTGGCCACAAATGAACTGTGCCGCCATATCAGAGAGCTGAAGGAAGATGTGGTAGAGCTCAAGGTTGCCCTGCTGGCTGCCGGCAGTGATGCAGTACTGCACAAGAGCCTCCGGTTCTGTAGGAAGTTCCTGCATGACTTGGCGGAGAGTGTGGCCCATGGAGCAAGGATCCGCGCCCGCTGCCAAGAGCTGGCCGAAACAGATGCCCCGACCCACTTCTTCTTCAACCTGGACTGATGGTGGGCAGCAAGCAAAGTCTTAGATCACCTCAAGACCCCTGAAGGCCAGGTAATCACTGACCCAGGTGAAGTGCGTGAGCATGCTGTTGCCTTCTATCATGACCTGTTTGCGGCTGAGCCATCCTGCCCTGAGGCCACACGGGAACTCCATGCGGGCCTGCCATGCCTTGGTCCCCTGGAGGCCGGTGAACTTGAACAGGAATTGTCTCTGGTGAAGCTGGCAGCAGCTGCAGCTGGCCTCACCTCCGGCAAAGCCCCAGGCCTCAACGAGTTACCTGCTGAGTTCTACAAGACTTTATGGCCTCTACTTGGCTCCTGTCTCCTGCGTGTTTTCCAGGAGAGTCTTGCCAACAAGGTCTTGATGATCAGTTGCTGCCGTGCAGTGCTCATGCTGCTGCCCAAGAAAGGAGACCTTGGCTGCATTAAGAACTGCTAGCCAGTCTCCCTGCTGTGCGCAGATTACAAGATTCAGGCCAAAGCGCTGGCCACCCGCCTCTGCACTGTCAGGCCTCCATCACTGGGCCTGAGCAGAGCTACTGCATGCCAGCCAGAACCATCCAAGACAACCTGTTTCTGCTGCATGACCTACTTCCAGCCACTGAACGCTTTGGCCTAGACATTGGCCTTATCTCTCTGGATCAGGAGAAAGCCTTTGACCTGGTGGACCACGCCTACCTCTTTCAGACTCTGGAGGCCTTTGGCTTTGGGCCCTTTTCACTGGGGCACTCCGGGTCTTGTATTGAGACACTTCCAGCCTGCTCAAGGTGAATAGGGTCCTCTGTGCCCCATTCCCTGCATGCAGAGGCATCCGTTAGGGCTGCCTCCTGTCGGGCATGCTCTATGCCCTGGCCATTAAGCCACTGCTGCATGCACTGCAGTGCCACCTGAGCAGTGTGGCCTTGCCACCAGCCATGGGCCTGTCCGTTGCCCCTCCACTCCGGCTATCAGCATATGCAGATGATGTGACCATCTTCCTTAACACCCAGGAAGACATGGAGGCCCTGACAGCCTGCCAGCGAGCCTACGAATGTGCCTCTTCAGCCCATATCAACTGAGCCAAGGGTGATACCCTGTTGCTTAGTGCGTGGATCACCATGACCCCCCCAGATTTGCCAAGGGGCCTCACCTGGCACTGCGAGGTCCTTAAGATCCTGGGTGTGTTCCTAGGGCCATCGACCTTCATGGTGCACAACTGGGATGGCCTCAAGGAAGGAGTGGAGGCCTGTCTACAAAGGTGGCACTGGTGCCTACCCAGCCTCTCCTACCATGGATGCGTCCTCATCATGAACAACCTAGTGGCAGTGACCTTGTGGCACTGCTGCACCGTACTCAATCCACCAGAGGATCTACTCAAGAGACTCCAGCACCTCCTGGTCGATTTTTTCTGGGATGGGTGCCACTGGCTCCCATGAGCTGTCCTTTACCTACCTGTAGCTGAGGGGGGCCACAGTTTGGTTGACCTTGCGAGCAAGGTGGTCACCTTCCGCCTGTAGGCCCTTCAATGACTCCTGTACAGCAAGGAGCTCCTACCTTGGCAACAACTGGCATGCCGGTTTCTGCAGATGGTGGGGCCCTCGGCTTTGACCAGGAGCTCTTCCTGTTAGACCTTACACTTTTGAACTGGGCCATGCTTCCTGCTTTTTACCGTGGCATGGTATGAGCCTGGCAAACCACTTTCCACCTCCAGTCCCAGGCCCATCACCTGCAGTTCCCGCAGTTGCTGAGGAAACCCCTGGTGCACAACCCAGCTCTGAGCCACCCCGTGCCAAGCCTGGCCTCTGCCAGTCTCATGGCCATTCTCATTCAGGTACATGTTCTGTGTCTGAGTCATCTCCTTGACCCCACTTGGTCAGCCTGGCTCTCACCCAAGGCCTTGACCACCTGGCTGGGCACGCGCTCCGTCTGCAGCGTGGGCTGTCTCCTGTGTGACATCTGGGCTGCCCTGCCATTGGAGGCAGCAGCCACCCTGGATGACCATCTCCAGGCAGGCCAGGTCCCATGCACTGAGGATGCCCCAAGTGAGGCTTTTCCTGCTT
>NW_017729027.1:16029163-16037036 GCF_001723915.1 Gavialis gangeticus
GGCTGAGAAGGGCCCTGTCTGCCTGGCCAACTTCTTACTGGGTCAGACCAAGTTGGCCGTCCTCAAGAGCCACCGAAACCAGCTTCCCGAGTCCAGCTCAGATGATGCCCTGCAGCTTTTCCACCTCCTGGTACAGGTGCACCTCTCACTGGAGTTTGAGCATGCTGTGCTCTGGCGGGCAGTGCCCACCTTTGAGACACACTGGGCCCTTGAGGGAGCACTGTGCCATGTGGAGGACAACCGTCTCAAATACGCGCTCTGATGTCATGACCGGTCTGGGCGACCAGGCTGGCTCGGTGTCGGACTATGACTTCCAGCTCATGCCACATCCTGGGCCCTCACCAGGCTGCTTTTTT
Source organism: Gavialis gangeticus (assembly GCF_001723915.1). NCBI lineage: Eukaryota > Metazoa > Chordata > Crocodylia > Gavialidae > Gavialis > Gavialis gangeticus. The sequence continues at coordinate 16,029,520 of NW_017729027.1, forward strand.
GCTTTCCTTTTGTGTGGGAAGTTGAACGTTTTGTTACGTGTATGATTGGATGGAGCAGGGTACGAATTGTTTATTTATAGTTATGACCATGTGGCCGGCACTCCGACCACATAACTAACATGTAAGAACACGATGTGCCATGTAGCGAGGGTGTCTGTCACGGTGTGATGTGTTGAATGCAATGACATGGTGTTCTTGGTTTGATAGTAATTTGTTTGTTTTTTTGCTTTGTAAGCAGCCAACCTTTTTGTATCCCTGAACCCCTAAATAAAGTAGTTAAAAAGGAAAAGTCTTTCCTTCCTTTCTTGTCTTATTTTGTTGTTCTTCTGTCAAAGAAAATAGGAGACATTTGCCAGTAGATCATCATGGAAAAAGTTTCACTACTGGAAAAAGTTTCACAGAATATCAATGATATAAAGGAAGTTATGACTTTTGAATTCTTACTAAGTGCAGGGATGTTTGATGCATATTTAATACAGGGTGACCTAAATGCTTCCAGTTGTCCGATTGGCAGCACTACAGATCGAGGAATAGCACAGACCAAAATAGTGTTATTAGTACATGGAAACACAGACATCTGAGATTGTATTGTAACTAATAACAACATGAGAAAATGCTTTTCCTGTGTAGCTTTCATACATACTACTGTATACAGACAAATCAGACAATCATGTTAATAAGCTCAGTACAACCTTTTCTTTTTGTTCTTCTTGGTAATGTTGAAACTGAAACATTTCTTTATAAAAAGTGAATGGACATCATCATTTTTGCTGATCAGCCCAAAAAAGATATGACAGCTCATCTCCTCAGTTGGTACAAACCATCATTACTCCTTTAAATTTAACACAGTTCTCACACCAGTTGAGGATCTGCCCAGAAGCATTTAGATACAGAGATTAAAGGTCCTATAGAAAACCCAACATTATATCAATAGAATGCAATGAAGACATTCACTTTTAAATATTTTACTCACCCTATCTCTGAGGAGTATAACTTTCACACATCTGATAACAACAGGATTTCCCAGAAACAAGATTTCATTAAATTAATTAATGCCTAGATCACAGAATATCCTTTAGAAAGATGGTTGATTTGGCTTTTCTTGGAAAAAGAATTCTGACTCTTTTTTCCCCTGCCTTAATGTGGGAGTATTTATAGCTAGAATTTTAATTCTGGCTGCTCCCTAGGGGAAATCAAATGTTGTTCTTCAAAGATCAAGCAGAGAAATCAATATGACTAGTCAAACAACTATTTGCCATGACTAATGATTCTTTAACAACTCATTTACAGTTATTCAAACTAAATTTGATTCAGGTGCCTATCATCTATAAAGTTCAAGTATGAACCAGGACTATTTCTGAGATTATACTTACATCAGAAAAAGGAAAATGAGTTAGAAAGTATTTAAAACAATAAGAAAAATATGACTTTAATGATTTGTTCCTAAAAGGGACTTTAATATGGAGGTATGGTATGGAAAAGCATCACTGGACTTGAAAACACATTGAAGATACACCTGAGTGGGAAACAATTTTCCTGTCCCAGTAAACTTCTTAAAATTTCAAAAAAATTTCTCTTCCACATTGGGGTGAGCCTGTTTGAAAAGAACAGGGACCAAACACAACAGTACTGAAAGTCTGGTGAGCTGGGCAGTCATGCAGAAGGTACTGGTTAAAGTCCTGACTATTTAACCCTCATCCAGTCTCATGAAACCATAACCATGTTGTTCTCATGGAGTAACTTGTTACCCCATCCACATGAACAAAATGGAACAGTGACAACAGTATAAAGGTACCAAAAACTATTCATTAAACACACAGGTTGTTTGAAAAACTATTTATGATGATTTGAAACCCTAATATTATTTAAGTAGAACTATGAACAAAATGTAAACATTTTTTATTTTCAAAACTTGAATGACCAATTTGCTACGTCTGCAGTTCACACTGTTTTCAAACTAACAATTACTTCCAAAACCATTTCCATAAAAAGCACAACACCCACTCATGCTTGCAGAAGGCTCTACTGGGGTGCGCTGTGGCAATTTGTAATTTAGGGCAGTCATACCAGACGTGATGGACTTAGACAGAATCCATCGTTCTTTATTTTATTTGTCCGTTGATCAACTGTTCTCCAAACTACTGCCAAAAAAAAGCATCATCTTAAATGTGATCTTTGATTCCAGTTTGCATTCTGGCCTAGACAAATGATGAGACTAGCAATGCCAGCCACATCCACCATGTTGAAAAATAGTCATTGGTCACCTGTCGATTTTCCACCTGCAGGTGGTTATACAAACTAAGTGGTTAAGGCTATCCACCCCACCCTTGTTTTTACTGTAGTCATGGATGATGTCCGGCTTTCTTTGCTCTCCACCCACTGACAGGTCATGGTGCATGCTTGACAGCACAACTTTGGACTTCTTTGGAACATAGGAAACTAGGGTGGGTTCCCCATCAAAAGCAAAAATGAATGAAAAAGTTTCCCTTCTTTGATTTGCTTACATTTTGTTTGGGATATCCACCTTGTTTTTCCAAATCATACCCACATAGGTCAAGTCATGCTGTAGCAGCCCTTCTGTCAGGTCAGTACATGTGAATAAATTGTCACCCACAATCTTCCTTCCCATCTTGTACCAGGGATGAGCCAGTTTTTCAACGACCTGGGTACCAAGATTACCTTGGAATGGAGCTTCTGGTTGCTTGCCCAGGTAGATGTCTTCAGACAGGGGGAAAGATGTTGCTGCATCACAGCACCACTAAATTTTCAAGCCATATTTCACAGGCTTGCTGGGTATATGCTATCTGAAGGGACAGCAACCCCTGAACACAATGAGCTACTCATCAACCATCAGATGTGTCCCTGGAATATACCATTTCCTGATCTCCTCCACAAATTGTGTCCAAATATCTTGAAAGGCAGCAAGCTTGTCCACAGCTCTCCTTTCCACATATGTCAGTTTGTTGTCAAATCTCAGGTAGTTGATGATTTAATGGAATCTTTTTAAACTTACAGTGGCATGGAAGCAAGGACGCCCATAGAGTTGCTTCCACAACTCCTCCATTGCCTCGTGAACACCATGGTATAGACCAATCAGCAGTAGGAGGCCAATGTAGACTTTCATCTCTGTTTCGTCCAGCTTTTTCCACTCCTTCCTATTTTCAGGATGGCTACCATTCCACTCCCTGAACCTTCTTTCGGCCTCTCTGTTTGTTTCTCTTATGATAACAGTCAGGATATCATGTGAAAGAAACAAGTGGAAGGTTTCCACCACTGTGTCTTTATTACTTTCTGTTGTTGCCCCAGCACTTTCATGGACTATGTCCTTGGCTGTTCTCCGATGATGTATTATCTGTGGACTTTTTTCCCATACTCTGCCATTCCTTCTTTTAAAGTTGTCATCATCTGCAATGTTTTTGGGGGGTGGTGGCAGTGGTTCTGTTCCCTATCCTGCTGTAGCTCTCTTTGGTCTTCCGCAGCGGCCCCAGGCTGGTCCTCTTCCCTTTCCCACTCAAATTGTTGGCATTACTTGTGCTTGTGGCACTAACTCCTCCTCATCTAAGCTGGATGAAGCTTCTTCCAAAGTCAGCATCCTCACTGCCTTGGGATAAGATTTCATCAGTGGATGTGTCACTGTCACTCCCAGTTACCTGTGCAAGACAGGCTTCAGCACTGAATATGTGCTGCCTTCTCATCCTGGACTACAGAAAAAAAATTAAAAATCGATTACTGCTGAATGCATATAAATAACAATCAAAGACAAGCCTGTCCACTTATGCTGTCACAAAAGCAATTCCACCCTGCCCTATGGCAGTGCAGGTAGCACCCTCTCCTCCTGGGCACAGATGCCAGAGATCAGCATCCACCCTTTGCAGGCAAGCCAAATCTTTGTGGATGCTGTTTGGAAACCACACATTCAGGGGCTTATTGAGAGCAGGTAAAAGGGGCATGGGGAGTGTCAAGCCCTTACCATTGAAAGGAACTCCATAGTGTACATTGTATTGCAGTATGATTTTGTTCTATTTTTTCTCTGCTGCCCCTTTGATCCTTGTCCTCACTTCCAACAAAGGCAGGGCAAACTAGCTTGTACGTTATGAAAAGGGGAGGTGAGGCAAGTTTTGCCAGAAGAAAAGAGGGTAGAGGTGGATTTAGGTGTGGCAAAGGGTTTTTGTGTTTTTTTGGCAAAGGGCAGGGTGGTTTGATGACCTTGCAGCCTGTAAACAAAGTGGTTTAGTAAAAGGGATTACCACATCTTCCTCAAAAGCAGAGTGGAGGATGGCCATCCATTAGTTACCATGGATACCTGAAGTGGACATGAATGAGGTGTGAATGAATGCTGACTTTTCAGATGGATCCATCCAATGTTGCCAAATAGGTCTAGGCCTGTCATTTATACAGGAATTGCACTGCAGTAACAAATTACCCCAATGCATTGACATGGGCTTGAGGTAAGTTGTTACCCCAGATGGAAAAACACATTCACACCTAGGAATGTTAGTCTGGGCAGTTTTTCATCCACAAAGAGCAAACCATTCATGTCAGCTGGCTGTTCTTTGGGGATATTGTGCACTGCAATGCCAGTGACAATATCCTAAAAAGAACATTTTTTAGAATTAATTAACTTTAAGATACTGCACAAAATATGTCTGGGGTAGGAAATTATCCCATGGGAATGTATGAATGTTAACTAAGTATACAACATGAAAGAGCTTATTTGTAGTCAGTAGTCAGGTGATTAAAGCAGTTAAAGAGGATGTTGGAAGCCCTAATTCAGGTCTGTAGTCTTAGAACAGGATCCCAAACCAGAGTGTTCCCCTACTCACAAGATGGCATAGTTTGTCATATTAGAAAACAGATCACAGATATAAGAAAACTTTCCTTACAAAAGTTCATAAAAACTAATAAATTCCCACAAAAAGCTTAATTGCTGCAAGCAAGGGTAATTATAAAAGGGTCCAACTGGGTAAAATTTAAGGGAATGTGATAGATCAGAATAGATAATATAATGGACACTTCTAGCCTTAAACTGTCAAAAAAACCTGTTAATGGGATTATTTATGAAGTAAGGTAAGTGTGAAATATAGATTGTTACAATCTGATCTTATTTTTATTATGCTATCAAGAAAGCGATTATACTTTTCCTGATGAGATTTGTTCTATGCAAGCCTGTGCTAATTACTTCTCTCATATTTATTCATATTGACTGAATTATTTCACAGAAGCAAAAGTTTAACCCACTGGAAAATTATTGCTGCGATTTATAACCCCCTGCTGCCCTCCCCCCCCCACACACTTTTTTTCCTCCTAAGATTAATTTGCTTGTCTTTGGCCTGCAGGGAGGTCTTCACTTTTCCAAGAATTTTCAAGTATTGTTGTCAGTATTTTGAAATGTTTATTACTTCATTCTGTAACCACTCAAAGTACATATAATCTGAACCAGTTGATTGGTAGGTGTTGAATTGTCTTTATAATTTCCTCCTTTATTTTTAAGAACTGCTTCTTGCTTAGAAATGTGTCTTTACTTGTTGCTAAGCTTAGAAGAGATGGACTAGAGAAAGAAGGGTAGGACTAAGACAAACTGATCACGATTTGGCTCCCAGTTTCAAAAGCTCTTAAAATCTTTCCATTTAATTGAGAAGCTTTTTTCTGCTGAAAAATACTGAGGGCAAGAAGCAAACGTACATGATCTCTACAGTTTCAGTGCCTAACTTTTCAGTGTCAAAGCTGAATGCAGAAGATTGTGTTAGGAGTCCAGACCCCCTCTGAAATACACGGACTAATAATAGCACAGGTGTTACAGCACTCATCCAGGGTATGGAAAACCAATATTCATGTCCCTTCCACACTTGAGCTGGTTGAAACCCACATTTACCAGCCCACAGGAGAGATTTTCTACAGCCTGTTTTAAGCTGGTGGTGAGTAAAACGAGTGATGTAAGCACTAATTTACTATACACAAGTGAGGCATAGCCATACTCTTCTCTACTTGTGTTTTAAAGGAAGTGGCCAACTACTACTGATTTTGGTAAGGAACTTAATCCTGCTTAGAATAAGCAGCTGGTAACCCTTGACAAGCTGCAAGCTGAAACAACCTGGCTGCAAGGGCATGACCTTGAATCTGTGATCTGAGACCAGCTAGCATAGCTACTCATCCCAGTCTGCCAATTCCTTAGTTAAGCACTGGAGTGGCATAGGTGGTCAGAACTCAATAGCTGGGCCTAGCCACCTTCCCACTCCTTGCAACCAAAGTGGCCAGCCAGGGTCATCTGATCCTTTACCACTTCCTATAAAAATCCCTGACCTTGAAGAAACGTGTCTGGGTAACAAGGATCAGTCTTGTACTTAGGTTGCCTCACTCTTGGTTTGTGCCTCTACTGGCTGGCTCTCTGATAGTTTCTCCGGCTACCTGGCCTGGCTTGCCCATGGACCCCAAGTTTGGCTTAACACTTTTGCTCCCTAACCTGACTCTGGTTGCAAGAATGTTGTGGGAGACAGTATCAAAAGCCTTACTAAAATCAAGGTATACCACATCCACTGGTCTCCCTGCATCCACAGAGCCAGTCATCTCATCATAGCAGGCAGTCAGGTTGCTCAGGCATGACTTGCCCTTGGTGAACCCATGCTGACTGTTCCTAATCAACGTCTTCTCCTTCAAGTGCTTCAAAATGGATTTCTTGAGGATCTGCTCCATGAATTTTCCAGGGAAAGAGGTGAGGTTGACCCATCTGTAGTTCCCTGGATCCTCCTTCTTCCCTTTCTTCAATATGGGCACTATGTTTCCAAGATGATGGCCAGTGACTCTGCAATCACATCATCCAACTCACTTAGCAACCTTGGGTGCATCCTATCCAGCCCCACGGAGCTGTATATATCCAGTCTTTCTAAATAGTCCCATACCTGTTCTTTTGCCACTGTTGTCTGCTCCCTTCTTCCCCAAGCTGTGCTGCCTGGGGCAGTAGCCTGGGAGCTGACCTTGCCTGTGAAGAGTGAGGCCAAAAAGGCATTAAGCCTTTTCTGCATCCTCTGTCACAAGATTGCCTCCCACATTCAGTAACAGACCCACACTTTCCCTGATCCTCCTTTTGTTATTGACATACTGATAGAAACTCTTCTTGTTACCTTTCACATCCCTTGCTAGCTTCAACTCCAGCTGATCTTTGGTCTTCCTGACTTCAACCCTGCATGCCTAAGCAATACACTTATACACTTCCCTAGCTGTTTGTCCAAGTTTTACTTCTTATAAGTTTCCTTTGTGTGATTTATAGTTTCATAGTTTCATAGTTTCTAGGGTCGGAAGGGACCTGAGCAGATCATCTAGTCCGACCCCCTGCCATGGCAGGAAGAGCACTGGGGTCAAATGACCCCAGCAAGGTGGTCATCCAACCTCCTCTTAAAAACCCCCAGGGTGGGAGCCTGCACCACCTCACTTGGAAGCTGGTTCCAGACTCTAGCCGCCCTGACCGTGAAGTAGTGCCTCCTGATGTCCAACTTAAACCTTCCCTCCGCCAGCTTGTGACC
>NW_017729027.1:16037700-16041591 GCF_001723915.1 Gavialis gangeticus
GTCCAGCCCCTCCAGAAGCTCCCTAACTAAATCCTCACTCACTCTAGGCCCAGGTGAGCCTCCCCCGGGGCCCAAAGGGGGCCCAGCAGGGAGGTGGCAGTTCTGGTCCTTACTGAGGAAGACAGAGGCAAAGAAGTTATTAAATATGTTGGCTTTGTCATCTGGCATGACAACCAGATTCCCCGTCTTGTCCTGCAAGGGCCCCACATTTCCTGGGGCCTTCTTTCTTCTCCCTATGTACTTAAAAAAGTACATAGGGAGAAGATTTAGCCTACTGAAGTGTTCCCTGCTAAGCCAAGCTGGTCTTTTGCCATAATTGCTTGTCTTCCTGAAGATCAGGATGATTTGTTTCTGGAATCTTAGTAAAGTTTCTTTAAAATACAGCCAGCTTTCTTGGACTCCTCCTTTCCCACCTCCCCCCCAGACTGGGTATCCTGCCCATGAGTTCTACGAATGAATTGACGTCTGCTTTTCTGGAGTCCAGGGTTCTTACTCCATTGTTCTCCATGCTTCCTTTCCTCAGGATCCTGAACTCTATCACCTTGTGGTCAATGCTTCCTAAGTTGACATCTACTAGTACATTCCCCATCAATTCTTCCTTGTTTGTGAGTATCAGGTCAAGAAGGGCATGGCCCCTAATTGGTGACTTCAGTACTTGCACCAAGCAGTTGTCCCCTACATTCTCCAAAAAATTCCTGGATTTCCTGCATGCTGCTGTATTGCCCTCCCATCACACAGGTGCACTCTTGGCCCAGCATGCAAGTTAGTGTGCAAATTAGCATGGGATTTCATGCAAGAGGGCAAGCAGAAGGAGCATGAGACTCTAGGCAGTGAGTCTGAAGAGAAAGGTTGGCACAGTAGCAGCCCAGACTACTACCTGTACAATGGTGGTGATGTGCCCCACCTCATAGATCCCCACCCCCATCCTCTGCAGCTGGAGTCCTCTTTTCTGATACCACTGAGACCTCTACCAAAACAGAGCCCGTGGCTCCTGCCTCCACCCAGATTAAGTCCCTAGCTCTCAGCTGTGGGGGCTGCCTGGCACTAATTCAGATGCCTGGGATCAGGAGCAAGGACACCTCCCCTTGTGGAGTGTGCTCCACATTAGAGTCCATAGAATGCCAGATAAGGGAGCTTCAGGCTGTAGTGAAGGGGCTGCGTGTCTTCGGGGATGGTGAAGAGGAAATCGATGCCTACCACCAGGCTGTTCACCTGAAGAATGAAGAGGGAAGAGCAAGAAAGGCTAGCAGGATGCAGGTGGACAAGAGGAGCCCCTGTGAAGTCCAGCCAGGGGTCGCTTAGACAAAGGTTGTTTCCAGTCCCAAGGCAACCTGCATCTGGGTCACCACCCCCCTGGAACTTCACAACAGATACAAACCCCTCGCAACATCAGCAGAGCCAGAAGAGTTGTCAGTGCCTAAGGAAGGCAGGCGACCACCAGCCACACCTAAGAAGAGGTGTAGAGTGGTAGTCATAGGAGACTCCCTCTTGAGGGGGACTGAGGGTACGATCTGGGGCAGTAGCCTCCCTGGGGCCCATATCAGGTATGTAACTGAGAGGATCCCAAAAATTATCCAGACCACTGACCACTACCCCACGCTCCTCATCCATGTGGGTACAAATGACACAGCTCAGAGCAATCCCAGTCAGGTCATAAGTGACTACAGGCAACCCCTGCTTAATGCTGTTTTGCTTAGCACTATTTCACTATATGCTCATTTTAAATTAATACCTGATTTCACTTAGTGCTCAGTGAATTTCATTATAACACTTGCAGTCACCATCGTGGGTCATTAAAAGCACTTGCAGTCACCATCTTTGATAATCAAATACTTTTTGTTTCACTTACTGCTCATTTCACTTAACGCTTGTTTTTTCAGGAACCAATTAAAAGTGATAATCAGGGGTTGCCTGTACAGGGCTCTGTGGCCTGGGCTTAGAGGTTTGGGGTACAGGTTATTTGCTCCTCCCAGTTACAGGCCACAGGCACAGGAGGAAGAGATATATTGAAGAGGTAAACAGAAGACTCAGGCATTGGTGCCACTGTGAAGGCTTTGGCCTCTTCAACCACAGTCCATACCTCAGAGAGAGAGGCAGTGGCCTGCTGGGAAGAGGTGGCCTCCACCTCACCCCAGCAGGAAAGAAGCTCTTTTCAACTGGATTGGCTGACCTGCTCAACAGAGCTTTAAACTATGATCACCAGGGGATGGGTGGACAACCATCAGAACAAGTCCAGGAGGGGACAAGCACATAATCAGTATGTCAGGAAACACAATTTAACTTACCCCTACCCCAGCCCAAGGACGGGAGTCTCCTAACCATACAAAGAAACCTAGGGCTACCAATGGCAGGCTCAGATGCTTGTACACAAATGCCTGGAGCATGGGAAACAAGCAGGAGGAACTGGCTCTCCTGCTAAGCAACGACAAACATGATCTCATAGGGATAACAGAGACCTGGTGGGACTCAACCTATGACTGTACCATAGGTATATATGGCTATACCTTGTACAGGAGGGATCATGCTGGGAGGAAGGGTGGGGGTGTAGCTCTCTATGTCAAGGAGCAATACACTTCCCTACTAGCTGGCAGAGGCACCCAAAGAGGGTGATTTGAAACCCTCTGGGTCAGAATACAGGGAGAACATGGTCATGGGAATATTACTACAGGAGTCTATTACAGACCTCCTAACCAGGAGGAAGAGCTTGACTATGAATTATCTAGGGAACTAACAGAGGCTGCATGCTCTCAGTGCATAGTTGTCATGGGTGATTTCAATCACCCTGGCATCTCATGGGAAAAGCATTCAGCCAAATCTGATCAGTCGTGCAGCTTCCTCACCTGCCATGATGAGCTCTATCTGACTTCAAAAGTCCACGGGCTGACACAAGGTGAGGCACTGCAAGTTCTGGTTCTGGCCAAAGGGAATGATCTAGTCAGCGACCTGAAGACTGAAGGGAAGCTCAGTGACAATGATCATGAATTGATCATCTTTCTTATCCATCACAAAGCTGGCAAATCATTCAGCAATGCAGAAATCCTCAACTTTAGGAAAGCTGATTTTCACAAGCTCAGGAGGTTAGTTGTCAAGGCCCTGATGGATCATGGTCTGACAGGGAAAGGTGTCCTAGAAGAGTGGTCACTCCTTAAGGACATGATCCTAAAAGCACAATGGAAGTCCATTCCAGCCTGCAGGAAAGGTAGTAAAAGGGCTGGGAAATTCCCTTGGCTAAATAGGGAACTCATGAACCTACTCAGTCTTAAACAAAAAGGCTATAAGGGATGAAAGATAGGAAATACCCCAAGGATAATTACATGTCACTGGCCCACACCTGTATGGAGCAAACCAGAAAAGCTATGGCTGAAATTGAGCTCAGGTCAGTTACAGGAATAAAGGACAAAAGTCCTTCTTCAGATACATAGGAAGTTGAAAGAAAAATAAGGGCAACATTGGACCCCTGCTGAATCAAATGGGACAGCTGACAGCTGGCACCTAGGAAAAACCTAATGTCCTCAATGATTACTTTGTGTCAGGTTTCCACCACAACACCTGACAGGACACAGGAATATGAGGGTGACCATACACCTACATTTGGTGAAAACCTTGTGAGGGCACACCTTGAGAGGCTGAACATCCATAAGTCCGTGGGCCCTGATGGCGTTACTTAAAATTCCCAATAGCTCAAATTAAGAGCGAGACCTTAAAAAGGGGATAAGGCAAAATGCCACATTTACTGGTTACGTGAAGCAGATACATAAGCTTGGACACACCAGTCATACAAAGACATACACAAGCATACATAGTTTCATAGTTTCATAGATTTAGGGTTGGAAGGGACCTAGCAGATCTTCTAGCCCGACCCCCCGCCAGGGCGGGAGAACAACAAAACCC
>NW_017729027.1:16041618-16043829 GCF_001723915.1 Gavialis gangeticus
TTATAGTTACCAGCAGATGTTACTCAATATTAGCACTGGATGGCTGGGTCCAGGCTTATTGAGGGTGATAGGAGCAGGGGAAGAACAGACATGCGTGCCTGTGCTCCATGAGGTTGCAGAGAGTGGATTCCCCATCTTTGCTTGTCTGCATCTCACTTTTATAGGGATTACAAGTCTTTGTTCAGCATTGGGGTTTTTCCATGCTCAGTCTTTAATTAGAGGTTGTTTGTTCTGGTTATCTCAACTTGAGGTCATTCCAGTAAAGTTGGTTATCTCAACTTGATCTTTGCCTTGAAGCATTGTGTAGTTGGTCTTGAAGCATTGTGTCCTTAGTCTTGAAGCATTGTCTTGATGCATTGTGTAGTTCAAATGGCAGGATATGCAAAATTCCTTCTTCTTTGCACCTGATCACAGGCGAGTTCTTCAGCCATCCATTAATTAGCTTAATTAGTTTACTGTCTGGTAACTTATACATCGGTGCCTTGTTGCTTACACAATCAGTTAAATCTTCTTCTGTTTTCATGCAAATAGTTACCATTCTTTCACCATTCACCCTCTTACACAGACACTCAGGTACACAAGGCATACAAAGTTCATCTACTCATGTCAAGCAGGGAAACAAGCACAAAATGGAGTTTTAGATGTTCATACAATCATAGAGGTTGATCAACTCGATACTATTATCATTTAAGGATAATAACTAATATGCAAAAATTCATACTACAATAGAATGCACACAAGAGTGCTAAAAGAGTTGGCTGACATCATATCTCAACCACTGGTACACATATTTGGGAACTCATGGCACTCGGGAGAGGTTCCTGAAGAATGGAAGAGGGCAAATGTTATACCTATCTTCAAAAAAGGAAGGAAGGAAGATCCAGGGAACTAAAGTCCAATCAGCTTGACTTCAATCCCTGGTAAGATCTTGGAAAAAATTATCAAAGAATCCATCAATGACAGGCTGACAGAAGGCACCATTCTGAGATACAGCCAACACAACTTCATTTTGGGTAGGTTATGCCTGACCAACCTCATATCCTTCTATGACTAGGTGACACATCACCTGGACCATAAGAGGAGAGGTAGATGCCATTTACTTTGACTTCAAAAAAGCCTTTGAGTTGGTCTCCCATGATGTCCTGATGGCAAAACTGGGGAGCTGTGGCCTTGACAACCTTATGGTCCAATGGCTCGGGAACTGGCTCCGTGGTCAGATCCAGAGAGTGATTGTTGCTGGAATCAAGTCAGCATGGCATAAGGTGACCAGCAGGGCTGTGCAAAATTTCACCGGCTGGTTTTTTTTACACTGTTTTGACTCATTTTGAGCTCAAAACAGTGAAACTGAAATGAAATGAGGGTAGTCAAAATGTTTCAAAAGTTTCAAAATGTTTCAAGTTTCAAAGCTCAAGCTGGGCTTGCCTGCAGGGAAACAGAAAGTAATGAGAGGGAGGGGGAAGAGAGGGAAAGGACTGCTCTCATATTGACTGTGTAGCCGGCCAGTGACTGTGATCCTTCCCTGAGGTCCCTTCCAATCCCAGTGCTCTGGGGGAGGGATGGAAAAATAGCATAAAAGGCAGCATTGTTCGCACTGGCCTGATTTCTTCCTTGGAGTCTGACAGTTACTGAGCTGTGTCTTCCAGCAGCTCAGGAGAGTTAGACAACGAAGGCTACTACTAACAGTGATTGAACTGTTTTTCTACTTGCTAGCCTAGCAAGTGGGATTCCACAGTAGATTTTGCCTTCTTTTAGACCCTTTTATTGTATTTTATTATATTAATTGATTTATTCTTTTCAATTTTATAATTATATTGGATATTACACTATAGAATTTATAGAGGAAGGGTGATACATTTACATTTTATTTTTATACATTTATACCTTGAGGTATATACTACATACTTTAAAGAATTTACATAGGAATGCAGATACGGTTATACCTTGTGGCATATACTATGCACCTCATATAATTTATATAGGAATACAGATACATTTATATGTTTATATAAAAACAAGACAGTATGAAACACACCATGAATTGTGATGGAAAGGAAGCTGGAAAGCCTTCAGGGAGGGGTGGAAGAGGGGGTAGAGGGAAAGATGTAAGTCCCCCCACCCCCTGTCAAACTGGGATGCAGCCTCTTTCCTACAACTAGCAAGGATGAGGCTTCCAGAAGCAGCAAGGAGAGGGGAGCAGTGCCAGTGCCACTG
>NW_017729027.1:16048829-16052785 GCF_001723915.1 Gavialis gangeticus
GCCAGTGCCACTGCCTGTACCTGAGTCTGCATCCCCTCCAAGAGCACCAGCCATGAACCCCACCACAACCATCACAACAAGAAGCAGCACCAACATAACAGTCTCCTCCACCACCATTTCACTTTATATGCTTAGACCAACACCCCTAGCACCTGACCAGAAGGACACAGGGCCCTGTACACATCTAAGCTCTAGGGCTGGGGCTGGTAGGGAGAGTTCCCTGGAAGTTGCTGGAGAAGAAGCTCCTGCAGGAGAGAAAAGAAAGGCTCTGTCACAGTTTGGCTTCCTGAGATGGTGCTGGTGCCGGTGCCACTGTACTGCTGCTCACTAAGTTATTATTAGTATTACCTGTTGTTATTTAAAGTGGTAAACTGGGATGAGGCTGTAAGGGGAGAAGGATAACTCATTGGGGCACACTACCATGTCATGTAGAGGTCCCACCACCAGTGAGGGTGCACCTTAATACACACACACACAGTCACACATCACAAGTTTTGCTTGTTAGCAGCTTGAGGTGCAGTTTCTCAGAAAACCCTGCACCTAACTCCTTGAAAACTGGCAGGCTTCATGGCCCCAGCAGGGCCTACCATGCCTGCAGTTTTCACCCTGCTGTGCCTTAACATACACATGTGACATGACTTTTGCTTGTCAGCAGCATGAGGTGCAGTTTCCCAGAAACCCCTGCACCTATCTCCTTGAAACTGGGGGCTTCATGCCCCTCAGAAGGGACTACCAACCCTGTTGCTTACATCCAAATCTGCCAAAAAATGACGAAGTTATAGGCAGTTTTGTGCTTCCCCATTATAGCCTAGAGCAAAATGTTGAAACAATGTTGAAACAGCTTTGATGAAATGAAATGGAATAGTGTTTTCAAAATGAAATGAAACTTGAAATGAAACACTCTCCTGTCAAAATGGTGAAATTGAAGTCAAAACCAAACGATGCTGTTTTGCACAGTCCTAATACACAGCACAAACACACACAAATCAGGATAAAAGTATCTTTTTAAAATAAAATTAAAATATATTATGATGGATGTTTAATTTTTAGTATTTAATTTGTTTGTTTTTTTCTGGTTCCAAGATTGCAAACCTCCTCCCAAAAGGAGTACTTCTAGAGGTAAGGGGAGGGACTTCCATCAACAAAGGTCAGAGCTTAGGGACAGGACTTCTGGACCCAAGATGGTGACCAGGGGGTGGGGCGCTTGTCAAGGGGCAGCCTCGACGGCTCAACAAAACTCGTTAAGTGGCCCTCCAGTCAAAATAATTGCCTGCGGGAGTGTAAAATGGTGGCCTGTCCCCTTAAGATAAGGCAGCTAGTTAAACTGAAGGGCTGCACCTGTGAGAAGTCTAATGCGAGCATGGCACTGGGAAGGAGAAGCACCAGAGACAAGGGATCTCTGCACTAGGAGGAGGATAAACCTGGGAAAGGAAGCATGAAGCCATAGTAGACCCATCTTGCGTTCCAGGACAGTAAAGTTCCTTTGTTTGCTTACTTTGCTTGATGAAGAACTATATATAACTATGGCAGGCTAAGAGGGGCTCCAGGCAAGACTGCATAGTACTAAGGCTGGCTAAGAGATGTTTGGGAGATACTGGTTGAAAGGCCCTGAGACATCAACCTGCTACAGAGAGGTTTTGCCTTCTTCTGTAGTGAGGAGTATGAGCCTATTCACTCAATTATTCAAGTGTATTTGAACAGCTCTTGAAGCAGCAGGACACCAAGTGATGTTCAGGAGCAGATCCAGCATTTAGCAAAGCAGGGTGTGCGAGCAGTAACTTGTGCTGCAGGGGTGGCTGCAGTCCTGCTCCCAGTGCCCCCAACTGGTATGGACAGACCATGTGGGAGCCTCCAGGAACCTTTTAAAGACTCCAAGGCAGCTAAGAATCCCCTCTTCCTTCCTCTCCATTCTCCTCCAACCCCTGTCCCCCCAACTCACCCCTGCTGCTTTTCCTCCTGTCCAGGGGGGCAGGGGAAGATTCAGAACCTAGCCTCCATGCAGCCCAGCTGGAGAGAGCAAGAGTGGATCTGAAACTTCCACTGTCCCAGCAGGGAAAGCAGCAGCAGGCAAGGGAGGTGGGAAAAGGGAGGAAAGGGGACATTCCTCTGAGCATAGAAGGAAAGGGAGAGGATTTGCACCTGCTTTGGGGACTTTAGAAAAGTCCCCAAAGATTCCTCAGGTGTGTTCCAGTTGGAAATGGGGAACTCAACCATTCCACTGCATTCCCTTTGTATCTGCCCTGTTACCATTGTCTACTTTACCCATGGCAGATTAGGGTGTTTGGGATGTCTTTAGGCAATGTAGCCCTGTCAGGCCAGGCCTCTCTTGGTCTGCTATCTGGTGCCATGTAAACCAGTACAGCCTGTTCCATGGTCAGGTTGCTGGCAACTAAACCAACACCCACACCTGGGCTAGCCTGGGTGAGGAGGGTGTGTGGACACTCAGCAGGACTAAACAAGATCTGTCAAAGGGTGGATGAATTCCCTGTGAGCCACTGGCCATCCATATATGAAGAGGAGATGGGTGCCACCAGGTCACCCTGCCTGAAGAATCACCAATGATACAAAGCAATTCAACTAATCCAGGAGGGTTGCTAGAGCATCTAATATGCCTCAATGGTCGCAGCAGCCTCGGGACTAACTTGACTCAGACAATGTAGGCTTGTTGTTGTATGAGAAGGACTCGTTTGGGTAGGGAAGAGCGTGCCTCGAAAAGAGGGTTAGATTAAATGACCGCCAGAGGTCCATTTCAGTCCTTCTTTTCTATGATTCTAATTATCAATATGAAAATATTTGCTGCCTTACACAGTGATTAGAGTTAGCACAGACTGTGCACATGAAGCATATTTTTGTTCCATAAATTATAGCTTTGAATTTTACTAATCCATTTTTGGAAAGATTCCTGGGTATTCTTCTTAGTCGCTTGTTTATCAGGCTCACTTTCAACTGGAATTAGAGTACTGAGCTAGCTATACAGGAATAATTTCAGAGCATTCAAATTGAAAGCGGCAAAGGTAAAAGCAAGAATTAGAATGGGGAAACAACGGGTATGTCCACATTCTGTCCCTGACCTATTCCAGGAGGAGTGTCTCAATCATGGCCTGCCTACCTGCTATGTATGCATATGGCAAACCTGTGATTACAGTGATGAAGCTTCTTCCATGTTGTTCCCCCCTCCTCCACAACTCTGCAGCCCCAATTGAGACTTTGGTTTCAGGCATGCTAGAAAGCAAGTACTGGATTTGGGGCACACCCAAAGCAACTTCATGGCTATGTTTCTGGGCTTTTCACATGTTAATGGAAAAGGAAAGTGCCCGAGAATGTCTCTGACAAGTATACCCTATAAACACGGTGCAGGCACACCGAAAGAGAATGTCATCAGTCTGACGAAAAGTAAAAAAAAAAACAAAAAAAACCAGCCAATTTTTCCTACTGCTGTAATTTGTCACTCTGAGCAAGGTCTGGATTTCACCTTATGAGGAACAACTGCTTTTAACTTGTGACAGGGGTTTTCAGGTTCTTTTCATAGGATGGACCATATTCTAGTACAGGGCTGTCCAGCTGGTGGCCCACAAGCTGCATACAGCCCCTGAGGAATTAAGTTTTAGTGCTTAGGCTTGCACTCAGCTGCTGCTCTCCACATTGCAGTGGCTGTAGCACCAGCTGAAAGCTACAGGTTCCCCCCTCCTTTTAGCTTCTCCTTCCAGCCCCTGCTCCTGCTCTAGGGGTCAGGCCAGTGCAGCACACCACACCCTGAGGTGCTGGGACAGCCTGCAGCCTAATGATGCAGCCTGCTCCCAGCCAGGGACCCAAGGTTGAGTTCCCAAGTGAGGGATGCATTAGAGGGCAAATGTGGGGAACAGCAACAGGGGGACACATGGGGTGGAGAGACATGGAGAGTGGAAATGGGGGAGTGTGCAATGGGAGAGGTGCAGAGAGCATTGTGGGGTGGGACA
>NW_017729027.1:16057785-16078904 GCF_001723915.1 Gavialis gangeticus
GCAACAGGGGGACACATGGGGTGGAGAGACATGGAGAGTGGAAATGGGGGAGTGTGCAATGGGAGAGGTGCAGAGAGCATTGGGGGGTGGGAGGTTGGGGTACAGGGAGCAGCAGCAGGGGGCATGTGGTATGGGGAGGCACACAGTGCAGGGGGGAACAGCAGAGGGGGAGTCACAGAAAGCAGCAGTGGAGGGCATGGGAGCAGCAGTGGGAGGTGCATACAAGGAACGGTTGCCTCACATAAGGGGGGTTGCCTAGTCAGGGGGTCAGAGAGAGAGCAGCAAGGGGGGCACCTTTGTTACATCCAGTGATGCTATTATGGGCCTTTTCTACAGGTATGGAGATTAAAACAGGGTTGATCTTAACAATATTTATTAAACCCTAACAGTTACAATTCTAAATCAAAAAGCCAAAATAACCTTAGCAGTTATAATTCTGTTGCTGTAGTTAGTCAAAAGCAATACAACATGCTCACCACCCTAAGATTTAACGAACATGACATCACCGGTTCATCAGTCTGTGAGGTCTTATCCAGGGCTCCTGACTCCTTCCTCTAAGTTCTGTATTTTGGAGCAGTGACCAGATCTTTCAGGAGTAGGTGCCAAAGGGTACGCTCCCTCACCTCTCTTTATATACCACACAGCACACAGGTTGCATTTCTTAATACATAAAATTAGCTTAAGCCTTCTCCTAATGCGTAAAATTAGCTTAAGCCTTCCTCCCATTGGGGGCAATTCATATTCATTATCTTGCTTCTGTTTGCCAAATATGGTTATCTTTAACTGGAATTGTCTATTCTGAGGTACTCTTTTCATTCTTAGGTGCAGGTAGGTTTTGTTCTGACTGTTTCTCTTTTGCACAGACTATATTTATTCAATTTAGTCACCCAGCTTCCCACTTCATTTTAAGTCAGGGACAGTATTTTTCCATCTGCTCCTTTCACTGAGTGCAAGTCTCGACCAGAATTCAGGCTAAGCATGCAACTTAAGCTAAGCACAAAAGTCATACCCAGGCCTGAAGCCCTCTGGGTCCCACAACTTGGACCCATGGCCCCCACTGGTGCAGCCTCTGGGCCATTAGAAGGCAGAGCTATACTAGCCAAATTAACTTGAACAAGATAGTTCAAGAACTAGAAGCAACATAGCTGCAGTAATTACTCCTGCTACTATAATTACTCAACTATGTCACTATACTGTTTCCAGTATCTGCACTAGCTTGGGTACATTCATTTCCTAACAGTTGCCTAGTCCAGGTCCTCCCATCCCATCTGCAGTCATACAGCATTTCTGTGGAATATCCAAGCATAGCTTTCAAGGAAAGATGATTTTAGAAAGGCATTAAAAGTACCAATTACCTTAATGCAATTCAGCAGTTGAATATTAGAAGGGAAGTTATTATATATAACCAATGAGCTTTCTGTAGACTATTAGCAAGTACTTGGTAGACCACCAATGATCCACTGTCATCTGTGTATATGAATCAGCTGCATACCTAACACCCTAGACTGCTTGATTATTTGACTTCATTAGGAACAGAGTTCATCTAGTGCTAAACACTTTCAAATTCCAGCTATGACAGCTTTAGATCCAGTTTATGAATTGTCTTCCTGCTGCTATGGAATAAAATACACAATATTACAAGACAGCTCAGACAGTTCAATCTCTTAAGGTTGGAAGTAAGTCTCAGGAAACTTAAAAAGAGGTGCAGTAAACTCTTTTTTAATTGGAACGTGCTTAATCAAGAAATGTGCCTGATCTATGTATAATAATTATTCCTAGATATGTCTCAGAGAACTGATTTAAGCCAAGTGCTTCTTAGTGGATATGGCTGCCAATTTACTGGATAATTTTGTTTAAATCAAGAGTTCCTCAGGAATCTTTAATCGTGTTTAGGGCTCCATTTGTCTCAGTCTCATGTGACTTCTGTCTATTAGATCTTCTAAGAACTGCTATCACGGCTTGGTCTGCTATTCTTAGACAAATAAATACGCAGCTGATGTTTTTGTTGGAGAACAGATTGGAAGAGCGACCCCTTTATGTCTATCCCATGGAAAAAAAATGTAAGCTAATTCAGTCCACCTGGGTGCTGGCTTGCTTCTTTCCCATATCTTTCACATATTGGGCCACAATGTGAGTGAACATTATGCAAGCAGAAGTCACAATCTGTATCCTACAGCTAATTAGCAATGTAGGAACAAAGAATTGGTATGGACCTCCTAAATCATGAAGTCTAATCTCCTGCTTTCACAAGGAACTTCTATAGCCCCTTTATAACCTGACCAAACTCCATTGTAAAAACAGTTAGGTTTGATTATTCCTACTATTCCTGCTGATGATTAGGAACCTTTTTATAATTAACAACTAAAAATTATTCATGAGTAGTCAATACCAATTTATGCTTGTCCTGATGCTGTCTGTTAACTTAGATACCTCTTTCCGCCATCCTTCGTCTTGTTAAACTAAGCATTTTAAGCTCTCTTAGCCCATCTCTACACTCTGGCAGCTGTACACTATGGCCAGGATGGTTGTGAGCACACTTCTTCCCACCCACTCCTGGTCACTTGAACCAAACCCAGAAGTGGAGTCATCCTCAGCAGCTGCTTTCAAGTAAGCTGGAGACTGAATATGGAAGCGACCACAGAGGAATGTCTTAGAGTGCCTTCACCAACATATTTCTGTGAAAAGGGGAGAGTGTGTGGAGAGTGTTTGGGTTGTCCCACCAGGGCATTGCCTTAGTTAACATGGATTCTTCTTCTCCACTTGTAGGATAGACACTAGTAGTCTTTTTCTCCAACTATTTCTTTTTGTGTTTACTTTTCTTCAACAGGAGTAAAGCTGGTACACAGTACTCCAGATTAAGTCTTAGTGTAGGTTTGTACAACGTGTACAATGGTAGTAATGCTTTCCTATCTCTATTGAAAAATGCTTTAATTGGTCCATACTTGCATTTCATAGAGCCCTATCATAGAGATGGCCAATAGTCATTATTTCTGTTAGAAGTTAATTCTCTCAGGTCTCTCTCATTTTCAAATGAACTTTCAGATTATTGCAGAAACTTTCAGTATTAGTCCCCAAGTGCGTGACCTTGCATGTTGGATTATCAAATTTCCTCCCACTTCAATTATTACAGAATTTAAGGCCATCCAATTCTTCCTGTGTGATATTCCAACCCTCCTTAGTATGGCATCACCCAACTTCATGTCATCTGCACACTGGATTATCACACTCTTTTTTTAATGCCAAGTTTGCTAAAGAAAATATTAAATAAAAATACTGTATTTACTTGAATATAAGACAAGCATTTCTTTCCCCAACGAGCAAGGGGGAAAAAGCTCTTTGTCTTGTATGTGCATACAAGGAACCCTCATTAAATACATTGTCTATCATTAAGCTACTCAACAGCTCACCACAACTCATTAAGTAGCCCACCAGCTGCCCACCCCATCTTAGCTCCTATCATGCCTTTCCCTAGCTAACCCCTGGCCTAGAGCTATAGTCCTACTTGCCCCAGGGACTCAAAGTCCACAGCTGTCATTGGCACAGAGTCTTTCCCTGGATTAGTTGCTGCTGTTGCTACTACAGTAGCACAATGTCCTTGTACCAGGTTACTGCTGCTATAGCTGCCATTATAGGTGAAGAGCTGCTGTGGCTGGTGCCTTGCTTGCCAACCCCAAGTTATGCTACTACTCATACCCTGTTGTACTGTCCCATGCAATCTGCTCTAGTTATGCGAATCAATATTGCACATCATGAGTTTAGCCTTCAGACACCCCCTTATATCATTTTCAAGTTTTATCACAGTTTTGTTTGCCAAAGCCCAGCTTGGCATAAAGAAGCTTCTTTGGCAAGCAATTGTCTCAGCACCGGCCTGAACCATTACAGCTGCACTTTGCTTACCATGGCAGGAATCCGAGTCACCACTGCTTCCTGAATTATTTCCATTTTGTGCTTTTATGTCCAGCTTTTTTATAATGCCATCTCTTCCTATCAAAATTTCTGTTTTCCTGACAAATTTCCAGCCTGTGCAATATGGCACTTCCTGTCACATTCCAGACAGCAGCAGTACAACTGAATAGATTTCACAGACATTAAGACTGGAAGGAACCTCATGAGATCATCGGGTCCAGCCCCCTGCCCAAGGGGCAGGAAGTCAGCTGGGGTCAGGTCATCCCAGCAAGATCAGAATCCAAAAATTTCTTAAAAGATATCCAGAGTAGGTGCTTGCACCACTCCTGGGGGGAGTCTATTCCAGACTCTAGAGACTCAGATGGTAAAGAAGCTTTTCCTTATGTCCAGTCTAAAATGGTCTTCCAGAAGTTTGTGACCATTAGACCTTGTCTTCCCTTGGGGTGCCCTGGTGAACACATGTTCCCCCAGATCCTGATGCACACCCCTTATATATTTAATTGGCTGCCACCAAGTCACCCTTGAGCCTTCACTTCTCCAGGCTGAAGAGTCCCATGACTCTCCTCATCAGGCTTGTTCTTTTGACTTCTAAATCATGTATATGGCTGTCCTCTGGACTCTCACAAGCTTCTCCACATGCTTTCTAAAGTGTGGGGCCCAGAATTGGATGCAGTACTCCATCTTCAGCCTCAAAGCCAAGTAAGGCAGGAGGACTTCTTGGGTCTTGTTTGAGACACATCTGTAGATGGAAGCCAGTTTTATTTGCTTTGCCAGCTGCAGCATCGCATTGGTGGCTCATGTTCATCTTGTGATCAGTCATGACCCCCAAGTCTCTTTCAGTCATGATGCCAGTGAGTGTATCACTGCCAAGCCTATAAGTATGATGTGGTTTTTTTCTCCTGACTTGGAGCACCTTGCACTTCTCCATGCTGAATGTCATCAGGTTTTGAACCTCCCACCTTGCAAGCCTGTCCAAGTTGGCCTGAATTGCCAGCCTATCCTCTATCATGACCACACTTCCCCATAATTTGGTGTCATCTGGAAATTTAGCCAGTCCACTTCTGACACCCAAATCCAGATAATTTATGAATATATTAAAGAGTATTTGTCTGAGTACTGAACCTGGGGGATGCCACTGGTCACTATAAGCCACATTGACTCGGTTCCATTGACTATCACTTTCTGGGTCCAACCATGGAGCCAGTTCCCCAGCCATCAGACTTTAAAGTTGTTGAAGCCACAGTTCCCCAATTTTACCATGAGGAAATCATGGGAGACCAGGTCAAAGGCTTTTCTAACATCTAAAATATATGACATCAACCTCTTCTCTTTTGTCCAGGTGATGAGTCACCTGGTCATAGAAGGAAATGAGGATGGTCAGGCAAGACCTACCCACAACAAAGCCATGTTGTCTATCTAGCTCTCAGAATGTTGCCTTCAGTTATCCTGTTGTTGATTGGTTTCTTTGATGATTTTTTCCAAGATCTTTCCAGGGATTGAGGTCAAACTGATTGGCCTGCAGTTCCCTCAGTATTCTTTCCTTCCTTCCTTGAAAATATGCACCACATTGGCCCTCTTCCAATCTTCAGGAACCTCTCCCAAGTGCCACAAGTTCTCAAATATCCTTGCCATTGGTCATGCTATGATGTCAGACAATTCTTTTAGCACTCTTGGGTGCATTCCATCCAAGCCAGCCGACTTGTGGATGTCCAGCCTCTCAAGCTGTTCCCTCACAAGATCTCTGCCCTTACCCTGGTAGTCCTGTGTCTTGTCAGGCAGGGTGATCCCCTTGGGCTGGTGGAAAGCTGACACAAAGTAATCTTTGAAGAGATTAGCTTTTTCCTGGGTGTCGGTTGTCAGCTACTGCATTTGGTTCAGCAAGAGTCGAGTGTTGCCCTTGTTTTTTTTCTGACTTCCCATGTATTTAAAGAAGGACTTTTTATTGTACTTGATTTCAATAGCCAGTTTGAGTTCAGTTTCAGCCTTGGCATTTCTCATCCACTCCCTACAGGTGCAGGCCAGTGATGCATAATCCTCCTTAGTGGTAGTTAACAACTTCCATCCCTTATAAGCTTCTCTTTTCAGGTTCAGGGGGTTCATGAGTTCCCTATTGAGCCAAGGGGGTCTCCCAACCCTTTTGTTACCTTTCCCATGGGCCAGAATGGACTTCCTTTGTGCTT
This sequence comes from Gavialis gangeticus, assembly GCF_001723915.1. Classification (NCBI taxonomy): domain Eukaryota; kingdom Metazoa; phylum Chordata; order Crocodylia; family Gavialidae; genus Gavialis; species Gavialis gangeticus. The sequence continues at coordinate 16,063,872 of NW_017729027.1, forward strand.
TTAGGATTGCATCCTCAAGGAGAGACCACACATCATGGACTCCCCTCCCTGTCAGATCATGGTTTCTCAGGGCCTTAAGAGCCAACCTCCTGAGCTTGTGAAAATGTCAGCCTTCCTAAAGTCAAGGATTTCTGCATTGCTGACTGATTTTCCAGCTTTGTGTTGGATAGTGAAAGTGATCAACTCCTGATCACTGTCACCAAGCTTCCCTTCAATGCTCAGGTTGCTGAAGTAATCATCCCCTTTGGCCAGTACCAGATCCAGCAGTGCCTTACCTCTTATCATCCCATAGACTTCTTGAGTCATATAGATCTCATCAATGCAAGTGAGGAAGCTTTGCAACTGATCAGATTTGGCTGAATGCTCTTCTCATGAGATGTCAGGGTGGTTGAAGTTGCCCGTGATGACCATGCACCAAGAGCATGCAGCCTCTGCCAATTCCCTAGCAAATTCATGGTCAAGCTCTTCCTCCTGCTTAGGAGGTCTGTAATACACTCCTATAGTTATATCCCCTTCACCATGTTCTCCCCTTACTCTAACCCAGAGGATCTCACATCACTCTTCTTGGGTGCCAATCTCTACTTGTAGGGAAGTGTACTGCTCTGTCAAATAGAGAGCTACACCCTGTAGGCTGCTACAGGCAGTCTGGGCAGATCACAGAAGGGTATGTTTGGTCACACTAGTTGAGCTGACCAGCTTTCGATGTTAGCTTTGGCAAGGACCCACTGTTCAGGGCCCTTGCCTCTGCTACAGCCAGGCTAGTGGATAATACCTGGAGGCCACTCCAGGCTTGTTAGCAGTGCAAAACGAAAAAAAGAAGTTAAAAAAATAAGCTAGCACTTAGCTGCCTTCCAGTGGTTCTTCCAGGCTTCACCTTCTGGTTGCCTCTTATCTTTAAGAGGCTTTGCAGAGCCTGCAGACTTGTGCAACAAAGCAAATGATCAAGCAAGCAAACAAACAAAGAGAAGAGCCCTCCTCTGGGCTCTTCCGGTGGTTGCTTAACCCCTGGTAACTCCAGGCTCCAGGCTAGGTGCAGCCCCTTGAGGCTGCTTTCAACGTCTTTAACCTTCCCACTCTAGGCTCACATGGCTCACCTTCTCTCACTCCCCACACCTGCGTCAGCTCCCTTGTTGAGGGACTCACTACATGCCAGGACCTGGTTCCCCAGCCTCCAGTGAGTTCTGCCAGGTCTAGGGCAGGTGTACAGAGGTGCTTCTGGGGTGTGGGGCTATTCAGACTCCCACAAAACAGGGTAGGGCCTTGTTATACATACCCACCCTTCCTTGCAACATGATCTCTCCTGTACAAGGAATAGCCATCAATACCTGTGGTCCAGTCATAGATTGAGTCCCACCAGGTCTCTGTTATCCCTATGATATCATATTCATTTTTGCTAGGTAGAAGGGCCAGTTCCTCCTCTTTGTTCCCCATGCTCATGGCATTTATGTACAGGCAGCTAAGCCTGCCATCAGAGTTCCTGGGCTTCCCTGTGCTCTTAGAAGAGTCCTGTCAAAGTATTTTGACTCTGGGAGAACTTTAATCCACTGCCTTTGAATAATCTTTTGCTATAGAAGTCTCCAATGTGCTATCCATTGCACCACAGAGCCACCAGTGAAACAAGAACAGAACCATACATTAATCAAGCATCTTTTTACTCAGGACAAAAAGCCATTCACCAAGTACCATTATTAGTTGGCTTCTTCAGTACAAAAACTAGTACTACATCCCAAAATGAGGATCTACAAGTATTCCGCATAAATCTCTCATTTCATGGCTACTATTATTAGTTAGCATTACCCTCCACACCCTGATCCACTGCTAATAATGAAGGATTATCTACTCAGAGACTTAAAAAATTGATCAAAGAGTTAAAGGTCCTAGTCATGAAGACATAAACAAAGGGAGCTTTCAGTAATCTTTTCCAGAGGTCTAAAAGCACATAGCTATGATGGAGATGCAAGCAAGTAACAAACCGAACACTTATCTCACTACAGTCTAGGTCCATAAAAAGACTTACCTATGTTTTCCCCTAGCACCCACTTTAAAAACCTGAGTCCAAAACTAAGATTGATAAACCTTCACTCAGCTGCCATCCAAAACCCATTGATGTTTCAGTTTTGGGTTTGTCCTTTTTTTTTTTGGGGGGGGGGGGGGGTTGGGGTTTTTTTTACATTAAATATTACCAGGAGCCTGATAAAACTAAGTGAATCACATGCCTGTATAGTTAAATCTGTATTTTCCTGACACATCTACTTCTTGTTCTTAGTGAATATTACACTTCAGAAAAGCAGACTTCAACTCACTCGGGGAACTGATGGGCAGGATCCCCTAGGAGGCCAGTCTGATGGGGAAAGGAGTCCAGGAAAGATGGTTGTATTTTAAAGAAACCTTACTGAGGGGGAAGAAATACTAGCAAGTATGGCAGAAGACTAGCTTGGCTTAGCAGGGAACTCTTCAGTGAGGTAAATCACAAACAGGAAGCTTACAAGAAGTGAAAACTTGGACAAACAACTAGGGGCAGGCAGGGACGAAATCAGGAAGGCCAAAGTGCAACTGAGTTACAACCAGCAAGGGATGTGAAGGCCAACAAGAACAGTTTCTACAGGTATGTCAGCAACAAGAGGAAGATCAGGGGAAGTGTGGGTTACTTACTGAATGGTGGAGACAACCTAGTGACACAGGATGCAGAAAAGGCTGAAGTACTCAATGCCTTTTTCACCTCAGTCTTCACAGGCAAAGTCAGCTCCCAGAATACTACACGTGGCACCACAGTTTGGGGAGGAGGGGAGCACCCAACAGTGACAAAAGAACAGGTTAGGGACCATTTTAAAAAGTTGGATGTGTACAAGTCCATGGAGCCAGACACAGTACATCCAAGGGTCATGAAGGAGTTGGTTGATATGTTTTCAGAGCATCTAGCCATTATCTTTGAAAATTGGTGGCAGTTGGGAGAGGTCCCAGATGACCAGAAAATGGCAAATATAGTTCCTATCTTTAAGAAAGGGAAGAAGGAGGATCCAGAGAACTACAGACCAGTCAGCCTCACCTCAGTCCCTGGAAAAAAACATGGAGTAGGTCCTCAAGGAGTCCATTTCTAAGCAGCCGGAGGAGAAGAAGGTGATTAGGAACAGTCAGTGTGGATTCACCAAGGGCAAGACATGCCTGACCAACCTGATTGCCTTCTATAATAAGAAAAGTGTCTCTGTGGATGCAGGAAGAGCAGTGGATATGATATACCTTGACTTTAGCAAGGCTTTTGATATGGTCTCCCACAAAATTCTTGCAAGCAAGCTGAGGAAGTATGGGTTGGATGAATGGACTGTAAAGTAGATAGAAAACTGGCTGGATCATCAGGCTCAGAGGGTAGTAATCAATGGCTTGATGTCTAGTTGGCAGCTGGTCTCAAGTGCAGTGCCCTAGGGGTTTGTCGTGAGGCTGGCTTTTTTCAATATCTTCATCAACAACCTGGAAGATGACATAAAATGCACCCTCAGCAAGTTTGCAGATGACACCAAGCTAGGGGGGCTAGTAGATACAATGGAGGACAGGGGTAGGATTCAGAGAGACCTCTCCAAATTGGAGGACTGGACCAAAAGAAATCTCACGAGGTTCAACAAGGACACGTGCAAAGTCCTGCACTTAGGACAGAAAAATCCCATGCACTGGTAGAGGCTAGGGATTGACTATAAGCTCTGAGACCAGGACCCGAGGGTTACAGTGGACACAATATGCTGAATATGAGCTAACAATGTACTCTCATTGAGAAGAAGGCGAACGGTATACTGGGCTGCATTAGTAGGAACATGGTCAGCAGTTTGAGGGAAGCAATTCTTCTCTGTTTGGCATTGGTGAAGCCACATATGGAACACTGTGTCCAGTTTTGGACCCTCCACTAAAGAAAACATATAGGCAAATTGGAGAGAGACCAGCAGAGGGCAATGGAAATGAGGAGAGGCTGAGGGAACTGGCCTTATTTAGTCTAGAGAAGAGGAGACTGAGAGGGACTTCATAGCAGCCTTCAACTACCTGAAGGGTGGTTCAAAAGAGGATGGAGCTAGCCTGTTCTCAGTGGTGGCAGATAACAGAACAAAGAGCAATGGCCTCAAGTTGCAGCAAGGGAAGTTTAAGTTAGTTATAAGGAAAACCTCTCATGAGGAGGGTAGTAAAGCAATGAAACCCGTTACCTAAAGAGGTTGTGGAATCTCCATCCTTGAAGGTTTTTAAAACCTGGCTAGATAAAGCCTTAGTGGCGGATGATCTATTTGGGGATAATCCTGCTTTGAGCAGGAGACTGAATTAAATGACCTCCTGAGGCTCCTAATTTTCTATTATTCTGTTACATGAACCTATGATACACAATGAACGAGCAAAATGCAGTGAGGCTGATTCTACCATCTGGTGTGTGGGGTGTAGCTGGTGATAACAGAATAAGTCACATGGCCTCTCTGCAAGGTTTGAACTGCAAAAGAAAAAGCTTTACCTTAAAAGGAGGACATGGCCTTTCAGAGAAGATATAGTCTCTTTCTCAGGATGCTCCTTTCAGAAGCAGCATGAAATGACAGGCAAATGACATGTTTTGGAAGGCACAAACTTAAAGCTGTGCCTGTGCCTCTCTGCACACAAAAGAATAAATACTGAAGGTTGATGCAGGTGGATCTGTGTGCTTGCATAATGTACCAGTAATATACTGGTTATTCCTCTGAATGGAAGATTCCCTCAAATTTAAGATGTTTCCAAATATTCTAACTCTTAAGTTTGAAAAAAAAGAGGAGATAAAGGGATTTATAGGGATGCAATCACAATGATGCTGTTTCTTTTATTTTTCTTTTAAATCACATTTAAGACCGACAATATTTAGAAGAAATATTTTGTTTGCTAATGTGTCATATGTTCAGAGGAACATAGGTATGTAGGATTTACTATTGATATATGAAAGACAAGTGGAATCAGCATGAACCTTTATTCTTTGCTGTTCAGATTTGTCTGTAAGCATATGGACATATAAACAAATTATTACAGAGTATAAGGGAGTAGGACTTTGCTGTGTACCATCTGTTCCATTATAACCAGGGTTCCTAGTTTTCTCTGTTTAAAAACCCAGAATTCTATATATATAAAGGGCTTAGTCCATCTGTCTGTGTGTCTGTCTTTCTGTCTGTAATGCTCTTGGAGCACTCTGATTGGTTATCTCAGCAGCCAATCACAATGCTTACTGAAACAACCAATCAGAATGCTCCGCATAGACAGACAGACAGACAGACATGGAGGGCATGGGGGGGGTGTTGCTGGGCTCGACATGGAGCGATGGAGAGAACTCTTGTAACTCTCAAGCTGGGAGGCAGTGGCACAAGGTGGTGATGGAGGGGGACAGAAAGAACAGTGGGGATGGAGTGGGGGGAGGGTCAGGCCAATGCTGCCTTGCCCTCCCCCCGGCCTTGATCCTTGGAGGCAGTGGTAGCACAGGGAGCTGCCAGAGTGGGATGGAAGGAATAGCAGGGGGAAATGCTTCCCCTCCCCCCCCCCACACTCCTGGGAGGTGGTGGTGGCATGGGGTGGTGGGTGGCAGCACTCCGTCCCCATCCACCCCCCCATCCCCCATCATTCTTGAAGGGCAATTTGCTAGTTCTGTGATAAAAATAAAAAATTTTATGATTAAAACCCCAAAAATCTGTGTTTTTCCATGATTAAAATGAAAGGCCACTATATATATAGGTATAACATGAACATAATGTTTTATTGATATACTTACAATCTTAAAGCATTTTGGAAGCCTAGCAGTGCCTCAATTACAGTAAAATATATTCTAAATATGTACATATTTTAGTGTTTGATTTTGGTTTCTTATCATAGAAGAATCAGAGGCTTTCCCTGCCCCTTTCACTCATCAGGACTCGGTTCCAGCTGCAGCTGTTCCCACAGCTGCTTTGTGGTGCTGAGCATCTCCTCTCCCCTCCCTTCTCCATGCCCCTCCATACAATGTACCCCCAGCCACCACCTCCAGTGCTATCCCCAGCTGAGCTACCACAGCTGCAGGCAGCAAGACAGCAGCCACCAACACAGCCCACATTGCTCTATTCCCAGCCCCAAGCACCACGCCATCTGGGCAGCACCCCCAGCCCCAGTCCCCAATTCTACCCCAAGGGCACTTGACCTAGCAGGAAGGGGCACAGTGTACACTGCCTCCTTCCTGCACTGAGCTGTTGCCACTGCCACCCCAGTTGGCCAGCGCCCCCAGCCTCAACCCAACTGGGATAAGCCACAGTGGGACAAAGCAGCCTGCACCTGCCCCATCCTTGGTCTGTGCCACAGAACAGGGTGATTGCCACCCACACACCTGCACCCTGCTTCCCACCTGCCCTGCCAGCTCTTCCTGTAAGCCCCAGCCCCCCTGGCAGCATAACCCTCACCCAATCCACCGGGCCTCCTCAATCCTTCTGGAGGGGGGCCCTAGCTGCTCCCCATGTCCAGGGCCCAGCTCCCAAAGCCCCTACTTACCCCAAAGGCCACAGGAGGGAAAGCAAGTCTGAGCCAGCCCTGGCTGACTTGGATTCTTAGGCACTGCCCCCACCCTGTCTGGACAAGGCTTAGGGTTTCCTGCCTTTGTGCAAGCAGCTCTTGCAGGCTGGAACTCTGCCAGCCTGCAGGATGTTGTTTGCAAAAGGGGAAAATCTGCATGTTTCCATAGGAAATGGAAAACCCAGGTCCCTGATTATAACTGCCCATACGTTTGCTCTTATCCCAGAATAAGCGTGAGTTAAATGGCAAGCGAGTCACTTGGTTTTGGGTTCATGTACCATAGGAATAAAACCATGCACTCTGACAGTTACTGTGGATTGGCTGAAGGTTGGTAAAAACTCACTCTTTTGACCACATGGTAAGCTGTTCATATAATCCATACCATTAGTAAGTGTGGAGTGGGCACCAGGACTGACTGATATGCCTCAGATCTTTGTTATAAATTGAGCTGTGTAAATATTATCGAGAGAATATTCATTAAATTATATATAATATTTAAAATATATGATGAACAGTCTTATCCAGTGATTAACCAGCTCTAGTTAAGGATTAACTGTGTTCCCAGTCTGTCTGATTTACATGAATATTCCTACATGCTTTATTTTCAGCAAGCAACAAGCCATCTGGAGCTAAGAGTCATGAAGGAGTATGGCAGATTTTTTTATTAATAAGAAACTATTACTTGAAAGTTCACAGGAGAATTATATATATATTCTCCTCTTTATTATACATGGTCATTATAATATATAAGTAAAAGCTCTGTTAACCAGCATCCATGGGGAATGGGGGGTGCCAGTTAATCAAATACGCCAGTTATCTGAGAGGTTTTTTTCAAGAAAGAAACTAAGCCTTCATTTTCATTGTGATATAATAACTTTTAATATAGCATTTTAATATAACATTATTATAACTTTTAATAAAACATAACTACAACATAACATTTAATATTTTAACTTTAAATATTTTAGCTATGATATAAGATAATAAAGTAAATAGTATACTGTACTACTACTGCCCCTCAGCTGCTTCTGAAGGCACCTTGGGATCAGAGGTTGCCTCAGAATGTGGCTCTTATCAGAGTGTACCTCTTCTTCAGGATCATCAACATCAATATTTGACCCTTGACACAAGCTGCCTGGATCCTTCACACAAGCTGCAGAAGCTCTTTGAAGCAACCTGAGAATGTCTGCCTGCCTGCAAGTCAGTTGCCTTTTTTTCAGGAAATTCTTGTGAACAACATGAAGTTGCATCACTTCCTGAGCAGAAAAGGAAGACTGCTGCTCAGCAAATTTCAAGAATGTTTCCAGACATTGTACAGCAGTAGCCCAAGCCATTTCAGTTTCTTCACTGTGGTCTTCTTCTTCTGAGTCTTGTCCAGGTGCAGTAGATCTGTGAGGATGTACAACCTTTTCTATAATTTCAGCATCAGTAAGGGTTTGTGCAACATCAAGGTCTTGATCAATGTTCACCCACTCTTCAAGTTCAGTATCTTTGAGGCAGGCACATGCCACATTGAAAATTGCATCCTTAATGGTATACTGTGACTGAAATTCTTGGAGACTGCCTTCATAGTTGAGTAGCTTCCTCATAAAATCCCTTCTGTAGATTGATTTCAGTTTTTCAATAATTCCCTGATCCATAGGCTGTATAAGTGAGGTGACATTTGCAGGCAGGAAGATGCTAAAAAGATTTCCAGACACTAACGCTGCTTCAGAAGGGTGAGGTCAACAGTTATCTAAAATCAGAATAACTTTTGTGTCTTCTGGCTTTCCAAGTTTCTTCAGATGCTGCATCCCAAACAGCAAGATGGTGTCTATAATAGATGCTGGTTAATAGAGAATTCTGGATGGTAAAGTGCCAGATAACGCAGCTTTTACTCTGTGTGTGTGTGTGTGTGTATATATGTATATAATATTATCCCAGTCATGTAGCAGAGGCTGCTTCTGTAAAGTCACCGAATCAGGGAATGGATTTTGAACTCTAACCAGTTAAAAAGTTTATCACTCTTCTGTTGAGCTTGGGGGAAAAATAAAATAATATGGTCATATATAGCCACAACTGAGAATGTAAACCAGGGAAGCAGGCCTTGTTCATAGCTTCCCACATGATTAGTTTTAGGAAAACTGGATATTTTAATTCCCTTGTATTACAGTAACAGTGCAGTTCCTTAATCATGATCAAGCCCCATTGTTTTAGGCAAGGGGTGACCAAGAGACAACCTATGGAGCTGTGTCATTGGCCTGCAGGGCCTTCATGGCTCTGAAAATTTGGCAGCCTGGTGAGCTGTGGCTACTGTGGATCCAGGAACTGCAGCAATTAACACAGCTTCCACCAAATTCCAGACCTGTGGACCAGCTGATGCAGCTTCATGATCAGAATCTGGCCTGTGGACCAGTCCTGCAGTCCAGATCTGGCCTGCAGACTGGCCCCACACTACTCATCTGGCCTGTGGGGTAGGATAAGTTGGGCATCACTGTTCTGGGCAATAGTGAAAGAGTCCCTGCTGCAAAGGGCTCATATACATGTGCAGAAAGCCTGCTCCAGCATGCTGTAATTACAGTGCACTGGAGTAGACTCAGTTAATCAAATCTGCTGGAGCGCAGTAATCAATATACTCCATCAGACTCCAGCCTCATATGTATCAGCATCCCTGCACTGAAAAATGGTGGCAGGGTGCTTTAAACTAAAACTGATTTGATGAGGTTTAGTTGAAAGTGCCCCTCCCCCATTTTTCAGCACAGGGATGCTGATACACATGACGCTCCAGGCACTTTTAAATTAGTGCATGTCTCTCCTCCCCTTCCCCGCCCCTCCCCACCTCCCAGAGCATGTCTATAAACATAAAAGAGTTTAAAATCTCATCTCAGTTAATAAAAAAGAATACAGATTGGAAAGGAAACAGATTCAAAGAGGGAATCAAAAAGCAGACCCAGAGCTGTCTTTTGGCTTCAGATAAATAACAGTTTAGAAGATATGGTGAGGAAGCCTGAAACATGTTGGAAGGACTGAGGAAAAAAAACTGTATGAGCAACTTGCTATTCCTTGGGCATGGGATAAAGTAGGAATTGCCCTGTTCAGATTGGAAAGATGTGGCCACCTGATTATAATGGCCTACTGTACTAAATTTCCCAGAAGCAGTGACACGTGAAGAAAACACAACAGTGACAACAGTGGTCGGGCATATTAATTCTATGCTTGCACTCCATGGCATTCTAAGAACTGTAATTATTGACAGTGGACTGGAGTCAAGAACAGGGAAGTTCAATATTTTGCTCAAATATGATTTTCATGAGACATCCAGCCCTGAGCACCCTCAAAGCAACAGTTGGGCACACTGTGGAGTACTCATTGTGAAGAACCTGCTAAATAAAGCAAGGGAGGAAGGAGAAGATCCGTACTTGGTAGTACTTGGCTACACAGCTGCACTAATGCAGTGTGGAAAGTGACCTGTGGAACTTCTCTATAACAAGAGTATAAAAATATTACTACCTGGCATAAGTAGGTACTGCCTACCTTTTATGAAGAGCCTGTGAAAATGCATAAAAGACTGGGAAAGTATAATCAGACACAGAATTATAACAAAGGGGCAAGACCACCTCCAAAGTTTAAAACCAGTAATTTAATGTCAATTTGGCAATATGGAAACTGTCCAGTTAAGCCAACATAAAAAGGAGCCGCCTTGAACATATTCTGTCCTAACAGATGAAGGCCAAATCTTAAGGAGGAATCACAGACATCTGTTTAAAACCACTGTGAGGATGACATGAGTGTAATAGAAAGAGAAACACCAGTTGTATCTAATTTACAAATTGACCCCAATTGTGACCAAGAGTCTGAATATTCAGATGCATACAAGAGCATAGACAAAAAGGAGCTGAGATACAGCAGAGCTTGAATATTCCCAAAACAGCTAAAGAGATTGATTAAAACTGAGACATGATTAGCTTGTGTTTGTAATAGCTGTTATCTTACTGTTATTAGCCTAGTTAGGATATCATAAAATGGGAAAGACATGACATAGACTTAAGTCTTCCTGAAGACAGAGTGTCCAGGAAGTGTGACTTCCCAAGAAATAGTCTGGTGAAGCCAGCAGAAACTTCTGGGTGACAGAGCAGAAGTAGACCAGCCACTGTTACCTCTCACTGGGCACATCTACACAAGACACTTAGTGTGGAGTAGCCGAATTAGCTCTGCAGTAACTGTCTCAGCATCTCCACATACAGTGCTATTAGGACAGAGTAAACTAATAAATTTCTCTGTAGGTTAGTACTCGTAAACACAAGTACTAGCTTATAGCTAATTTTTTACTCTGCAGCAATGCATGTGTAGATGTTGACTGGGGCTGGCTGGGGCATGAGGGGCTTCAGTGCAGGGGTTGCCTGCTGGCTAGTCCTCTACAGCAGGTTGAAGTGACTCCCTGGGCTCCTTGCCAACTAAGGCTGCTCTGACCTGGCTCAACGTGCTGCAGTTCTGGGTGCACATGCAAACGCAGTGCCCAGGAGCAATAAACTCTAGTGCGATATAGTCCAGAGTTTATTGCTGCACATTAATAGCACATGTAGATATACCCACTGTAAACAGTTGTGTCTAAGTTTCTGTGGCCCTTGCCATGTTTCTGGTTTAATCCATCTTTCATCTGAAGATGTAGCAGGGCCCTCAACGTAGTAAAGGTTTGTTCCACATTACAAGCCACAAGCCCCTACACCCTACGCAGTTATGGCTCTAGCTCTAGGAGCCTGGCACCTTAAAGTTAGGGGATGCAAGACTTTATTGGATCTTGTTTATTAATGTCAAAGTTCAAATATCATCACTGGACCTTGCAAATAATCCATAAAATGCCAGCAAAGATCACAACAAATCAGCTTATTATTCAACAAATATTATTCAGCGAGGTTTATTTTCTGCTGAGTGCCACTATCACAGATAGCCTCATGTACATTTAATAGATTTAAAATTTATTTGCAGTTATATACCTTTGGGATTATTCAAGCCTCATCTTACCTCTTCCATTCTTCCTGTCCAGAATAGTCTTTATAGGCATTTCTGTGTTATTTATGTAGCACTAGATCTATAGGTAATTGCTGTAAGAATGAATTCTGGGCTTCAGGTGACAGAAATTGGTGATATTTGCAAAGTGACATTTTTTTGAGTAGTTGCTTTGACAATGCCAGTTACAAGGCATTGGAAAAGCTAAGCCTTGGGATTTGAGGACATCTTAGACAAATATTTAACAACAACTTTCCTGTTGCAAAGTGCAATCATTTGAGTCCTGTCACCTTGTCACTTGCTCCAAGCTCATGAATCTGAGTTTTAGGCTGAAATGCCATAACTGAAGGTGCACGTCTCATAGTACAACCACTGGGCTGAAGGATGATTGTAGCCAGGAGATAGAGTTGAAGCACTTTCCTAGTTTTTTTACTGCCTACAACATTAATTTTTTCCTTGCAAGCACAATAAGAAGGCATCTTTCTGAACAGCTGAGTCCTAAAGGAGAAAGGCTGAGGGAAGCCTTCTGTCTTATGTTGTCTGTTCATTTTCTGTAAGTATATTTTAGTGACCAGGTGGGAGGTATATTAAGTGAGGTTTTCAATGTCTCACACCCACTTTGGATTTAAGATGACATTGGTTATATTACTGCATTTCATTTTTAAGTACAAACAAATAGCTCTGAGTGAGGGAGTAGGGTGAATAATTAATTTGCATCTAGAAATCAAATATTCCTGTTAAAAATTCATTGGCAGTTTGTTTTTCCCTTCTACCACATGCACAAAGCCATGTGTGCATTGTTTTTGATTTGCAGCAGAAACTGTGCACATCAGTTTTACAGAGTACAAGAGCGGGACCCAGGGAATACTCACTATTGATAAACAGCCCACTGTGTCAGAGAGTGACTTAGGATAAAGGTAACTCTCTGAGCCTTGTTTACAAGCAGCATACAGAAGTTATCCTGCTTTAACAATACCCATGTACAGTTATTTGGGAATAAGTTCAATTCTACCAACATAAACATACATGTAATGGTAGACCTCAGTTTACATACGAGTGATTCTCAATCAGATTGCTACGGCACCCTTGGGGCGCTGTCAGACCTTTTGAGAGGTGCCATGAGATGTGATGAGATAAATGAGGTGTTAGAAAATAAACAGATAAACTAAAGAGATAAACACAGAGTCAGGTTTGTCCCTGCCTGCACAATCCCCCATCGCCATTGCTAAGCCCTTCTGCAAAGAAGTAAGCACTGTAATATATAAATTAGTTTTTAAAATTGGATGCCACTCAATTCATGAAAGTTATGGATGGTTGCCTTGAGTCCAGGGAGGGGTGCCTCAGGCCCAAAAAAGATTGAAAACCACTGCTATATACATGAATATATGTTTCTTGTGGTCACTGTTCATCGCAAGCCTAGAGTAGAGAATGTGGTAGTTTTTTTCTGATTATGGGAACTCAATTTTGCCTTGCCCAGCTCACAGAACAAAGATGTAAGGCTTGTAATATGGAACAATCCTTTACTACTGGAAAATTTCAGCAAGTTCAGAATGTCAGTTAGGAGAAATGAGCAGAAAAACTATTTTTTATCTCTGATTTTATTTTCTAAACACACACGAAGATAATTGGCAGTTCTAAAAAGGCTTGTATGGGTCAATACTATCTTGCACAACCAGATGATTTAAGGGCCCTGTATGACAGCATTTATCTATAGTGTTATAGTCTCACTGCTGAGTCTGAATGTCTCTCAAAAGATATACTGTCTGGCTGATTACAGATGTAAAAAAAAAAAAGGCGCTTTAAACTCAGCATGTTCCCATGCCAAGCCCAACACATGCCCAGAAGAGGCAGCACCTTAGTTGGACCTGGCTCTTTCAGTGTCAATATAGATCAGGCTCTTTAGTGGGGCTTTTTTGATGCTTTTGTCTAATAGCTGATTGAATCAGTTTTAGCTAAAAGCTCCAAAAAGCGCCTCTGAAGTGCCCAATCTATCCAGACATTGCAGAGCCAGGTCGAAGAAACATGCCACTGCTTGTGGTAAAGCATGTTTTTAGGTTTTTTCTTTTTTAAACATCTGCAAGCAGCCACCATGTGTACAAGCCTAGCATTGGATGGTTCAATTTCTTTGAAAGATGTATTTGGTAGCTGTGTTGGTCTGAGACAAAAAGAAATGCAAAAGTCTAGAACTCTTGGTTCAGAGATGATACCTTTTATTAGACCAACTAACAAATCACAAAAACAATATCTTTTTCTGCAAGCTTTCTGGTGCACACATCCTTCCTCAGGCAGGAAGATGCCAAACTTTAGCCACTTTTAGATTTAAATTTCATTGCTGAACAACAAGAAAGATTTGTATACCTCCCTGCCTGTCTGCCATCTGACACCACCAGGGAAGGAACCCTGCTTTACCTGCACATCAAAATGCAACTCACAAAGACACTCTCATGGATCCAGAGAAACAGACTTCCACCTTCAGTTTCCTCTGTGCAAAAATGAAGTTTATTTTCTAACTGTGGGGACTTTTTACCATCTTTCATAGATTCATAGACTGTAAGGGCTGGAAGGGGCCTTGGAAGATCATCAGGTCCAGCCCCCCTGCACTAGGCAGGAAAGACAACTGGAGTCAGGTGACCCCAGCAATGTGCCCATCCAGTCTCCTTTTGAAGATTTCCAGGGTAAGAGATTGCACCACCTCTGGAGAGAGTTTATTCCTGTCTGGACACTCTTAACTGTGAAGAAGTTTTTCCTAGTGTTAAGTCTGAAATGGTCTTCCAGGCATTTGTGGCTGTTACTCCTGGTTTTCCCCAAGGGTAAACAGTTTTTTGCTGAGCCCTTGATGTAGTGGTAAGCTGCTACCAAGTCCCCTCTCATCCTTCTCTTTAGGATGAAGAGTCCCAAGTCCCTCAGCCTTTCTTTGTATGGTTTGCCTTACAAGTCTCTGATCATTCAGATGGCTTTTCTCTGGGCTGTCTGTAAACTTTAATTTTCCCTGAGCCTGAGAAAGGCCATGTGTGCCCAAAAGCTTGCAGAAGAAAGGTTTTTTGGGGTGTTTTTTTGTGATTACTTAGTTGATCTAATAAAAAGTCTCATCTCTGAACCAAGTGTTCTAGAGTTTTGCATTTCAATTTCTTTAAAGTCTTTTAGGGGCAGGGAGGTGGATAAATGTTCTTATTAGGATAGATTACTCCTCTGCTTTCCCCAGGAATTTGATAAGAAAACGAGGAGCCTGCCCTTCATTAGCTGCTTTCTCTGATCAGTTCTCAGTTTTGTGATTGTCTTCTGTCTGATATCTTTTGGCAAGCCCTGCCCCAATTCTCCTGACAGACTAATACTATTCTGAATTATTTATATTTACGGTCAACCAGCTTGGGCAAGAATATACAGCATCTTACATGCCAGCCTGGTACTTGGATTGCCTGTGTGTATCTGAGTTTGCTTATATACAAGTCTATATGGTATTTGTAACAACTGGCAAGCTAAAAGCTAATGAACAATATTGACACTAAAGCATTAGTGACTTATAAGTGGATA
>NW_017729027.1:16083904-16091531 GCF_001723915.1 Gavialis gangeticus
TGATCAGTTCTCAGTTTTGTGATTGTCTTCTGTCTGATATCTTTTGGCAAGCCCTGCCCCAATTCTCCTGACAGACTAATACTATTCTGAATTATTTATATTTACGGTCAACCAGCTTGGGCAAGAATATACAGCATCTTACATGCCAGCCTGGTACTTGGATTGCCTGTGTGTATCTGAGTTTGCTTATATACAAGTCTATATGGTATTTGTAACAACTGGCAAGCTAAAAGCTAATGAACAATATTGACACTAAAGCATTAGTGACTTATAAGTGGATACCTAAGCCAGAAGAAACCCTCATCACATGAACCAAATATTCCCAATATATGTAATATATGGTTTACATAAAAGTAAAAGGCTGTATGAAACCTCTTCCTCTATGCTATGTGGCCAGTTTAAAATTCTAAAGCCTATTGAGTGAAAGAATTATTTTTTGTGTGTTTGCACATTCATTATGGGTAAGCCTGTCCCTCAAATCAGTCCCAAAAGGACTCAATGGCCATGATAATGAAGATTAGCATTTTGCCACAAGCCAAATGGTGTTGACTATTAAGTCCCATGAAAATTAAAAGAATTAAAAATAGCAAAAGATGGCAAGAGGCAACAAGCCTGACACTCTTTTTCAATTTTATTTAAAATCTGAATATAGATATGCCTGCTTTATTGAATATTTATTGTCATTTAACTTGTCGTTAAAGAGAAACAACATACTTTGAAGCCAAGTAACATTTCACACCTTTTTTCCACTTCGAGCAGCTGAAAATTCCTGAAATATCATTTTGTAATTGACTGAAATTATATTCCACGGTGAGTCACAGTATCTTTGGGTCCCCTAACAAGAGGAGCATGCTGCCGATGCCAATTTTATCTTTTTAGAAGAGATTCAAAAATGACATATATAAGGTTGTGCTACTAGAGGAAAAAACACTCATCTCATCCCAAGAGAACAACATATCCTGTGTGTCAAGACTAAGTTTTTCAAAGCTGAACAAAGGATTTAGTCACATACCATTCATCAAAATTGAATCATTTGCTTAGAAAACTTCAGACAAAAGTACACTCCAGCCAGTAACACTATGACCTCAAGTTTGGTACGTGCATCTTTTACAAAAGTTAGAGGCAGATTCAAGTGCAAAGTGCAAATTTTCCCCTATCTGGAAATTTTCAAATGGACATTTTTTTCTATTGGAAAAATATTAACTCAGTCAAATGTCACTGACATTTTCCAGTTGAAATTTTGGAATTCCCATCTGGAGGAAACATCAAAATTATTTTCCATGTCAGTTTGAAATTCCTTTTGAAACTTCAGAATATCCCATGGATTGGGAGTCCCAGTTTTCTGCCAGTTCTAATCATATATATGTAATTGTAAAAGCAGCTTGTAAAAATTTGACCTAAATAGGCTGAAATATGACCTGTGGATGACTATCTCCACCCCAATGTAAAAAACCACCTTTCAGTTCTAACATGTAAAGTTTCTAGATTATTTTTCTCTTTGGAATGTTTCTGAGAAAATATTTCTGAAGCTCACTTGCTTTTAGCTTCTTCATGAAGACATCCCTTCAAAATCCATTCAACCCTCTACCACTTCATGAAGTTCTTCCTAACACACCCTACCTGCCAATGCATGGGGTTCATTAGGGGTTAGACTTCATGGTCTTGTAAAGAGAATTAAAGCCTTGCGTCCTCCAAAGTCTCCCTCAACAGAGCCATGAAAGAAATTTGCTGGCCTCCAGGAAGTAAATACTTCCCTTCTTGATGAAGATGCTCTGCATTGGAGCCATTGAGAATATGCCTCTGCTAGAGCTGTAATATCCAGGAGCTGGGTGATAAGTGACAAGGAAGAAAAGTCAGCATGAATATTATCTGCCTCTTACAAGTCTACAACAGGACTGTGGTGCCAAGGGTGGCTGTGATGGCCATGGTGAACATGCAGCTCCGGTCCAGGTCTACTTTGATGCTTTGCCTACTTTACTTCTGGCTCTACGGTATCCTCCCCTTACTTCTTCCTGCCATGCCTTGATGTTCTTAATTCATTTTGGAAAGGGAGGCTGCCCAAGGGCCCTAAAGAAAACGTTAGTCTGTCTTCCTGCCAATAGATCCCTCCCAGACCCTGCCAGTTCCAAATCTAGCTTTCACTCAAATGGGTCATTGCAGCCCATATTTGCCCTTCTCCCCGAGGTACTTGTTGCCTTATAGGCTATTCATGGCCAGACCTTCCATGTATCCATGCCTATACCTCACAGGTGTTACCAATTACTCAGTTTAGTGGGCCCTCAGCCCCAGTCCAGTATCACATCTTTTAGTGGGCCCTCAGCCTCTGTCCAGTATCATGCCTATTCAGGCTTTTGCGTACTCATTAATCTTTTCCCTTCCTGTACTGCTGGCCACCTGGTCCCCTCTCTCTCTCTCGCTTTCTCTAACTGGGCCCTGGGTTGTTGCCCTCTTGAGCTACCTTGCAGTATGCATCCTACCTTCAGCAGGCTCAAGAACTCTCTGGCACTACTGGGATCTCCAGCCCCCTTACTTAGTTCCAGCCCAGTCCACCGGTATAAATGTAAACCAAAAATATAAGCCCACTGGCTGAACTAAACTCTATGCCTACTGGAAGCCCAATAAACTCTTCCTCTTCATGGGTCACAATTCCTAAAAGCCCCCAGCCCTTGCTTCCAGTTCCCACATGCAGCAGGGTCTCAGGCATTATCCTCAGTCTCAGCCATCTTGCTGCAGAATACTTTCCCCAGTGACCTCCAAGCCCACACTGACTACCCTCATTTGACCCCAGTACTCTTTCCTGCCATGGCAGGGGGTCAGACTTGATGATCTGCTTAGGTCCCTTCCAACCCTACTAACTATGAAACTATGAAATTATGAAACCCTGGCATAGGCCCTGGGCTTTAATGCCTCTTAAGCCCTGCCCCTTTCTGGTCAGGTGGCTTCCCCCAGCTTCCTGCAGGGATTTCTCATTAGGACCTAATGGCTGGTCTCCTGGCAACTGCTGTCCTAGCAGTGTCCTGGTTGCCTAAACTAGGCTCTGTCCTACTGTCTTATTGTGGACCAGCTGACTTTGCAACAGGTACTCCTAGTCTAGCATCCTGTTCTGCTGCAGCCAACTCATTCTGTGTAGTCCTTCCTAGATGAGCTGCAGGTGCTCTCTCTTTCTTTCAGCTCCCAGCTTAGGCAACCGTGTTTCTTTGCTGTCTATCCTCTAGCAGCTAGTCCAGGGGTAAGCAAAGTCCATCCCGCAGGCTGGATCCAGTTGGCAGTAGACTCCATTTGTCAGCATCCCCTGCCCAAATGGCTGGGGCCAGTCTCCACAGAGACCCCAAATGCAGCTGCATTGTGATAGTGCAAGGCTGAGGTTGCCATGGAGACCAGCCCCAGCCCCACTGGCAGTGCATGCAGCAGGGCATGGCAGGGGGCTGCTCCAGAGCCACTGGAATCTTGTGAGGGGAGGGGGGGAAGCTTGGTCTGGGGCCAGGGCAGAGCCGTGATCTGCAGCCAGTATGCTCTGGGCAGGGGAGTGCAGGCAGCAGATCATGGCTCTGCCCTCGCTCAGGACCACATTGTCACTGCTGCAAGGAGCTGGGGCACAGCCACGATCTGCAGCCTGCACACTCTGGCCAGGGGTGTGCAGGCAGTGGATCACAGCTCTGCCCTGGCCGTGAACCAAGTTGGCCCTGCCACAAGATCCCAGTGGCTCTGGAGCAGCCCTCTGCCCTGCCCTGCCCTGCCAATGCTGCTGGGGGCTATCACAGCGCAGCTGCAGCTAGGGTCTCCATGGAGACCACCCCAGCCATGTGGGCAGGGGATGCTGGGAAATGGAGTCCAGCTGCTGGCCAGATCCACCATTTTGCCCACTCCTGAGATTGCCTGTAGTCAGCTACATAAGCTCTGTCTACATCATTTTTCCTTTAAAAATAACAGGGGCCCTAGGCTTCCTGTTACAAGGTCCTTTCAATTTGCTTTGTTCCTAGATCTTCTTCTTCTGATGGGATTTTCAAAACATGGGAGATTAGAGCCCTGAAAGTTTAGAAGTATGAAATTACCAGTTGTGCGTCCTTAAATCCTTCATTTCTTTTCCATGTATTAATCACTTGTTAATGCAATGCTCATATTATTCCAGGACACTAAATGTAGGAAGGAAATGTAGAGCAAGATAACATGGCTGACTGACCAACAACCTCTGCAGTGCCAAAGTAAATCCTCCAGCCTTGCTTTTGTTGGTCATAATAAAGGAGATCTAGACCTAATTTATTAAAAGGATAATTCTAGAAGAATGGCCAGTAAGAATACACAGGTTTTCCTTTATTTAACTAACTTCCAATATTGCTAGTATGAATAAAACAGTGTTCCTTTTTAAGTTTGCCTAAATTAATAAATACTAATATTTTGTCAACAAAAAAATCTTTTGCTTCACTGAGGAAAGACTCAGTTCAAGACTCAGTTCCACACATTTAATTTGTTTTTGTGACTTATTACTACTGCTGGAAGTACTTATTCATTCTAAGATGTGCTGCCATGTGTTTCTGTGTTGGATTTGTTTCTTCCATGGTAGACTTTAGTAAGGGCTTTGACTGATCACTGTGACAGAAATCAAATCTCTTTAGAAATAAGGATTTGTTATAAACAAGACTCTGTATTTAAATCCACATTTTTCCAGCCATGCATGGACAATCTGAACCCAAAAGCAATTTTTGAACTAACAAGCATCCCTCTATTAGTGCTTGAGAAAAAAGATTTCTTGATAGTTGCACAGTATAAGAGAGACTATAGCAATATTCTTTTAAATATGTGAGTGCTGCTACGCAGAGTCCTGTTGCTTCATATCATTTTGACATGATCTACCCTGTGAACATCAGAAAAAATGTTAATTACTTGGCAATGCTTGGTCAGAATTCTATAACTAACAGTCTATAAGCCATATTTCCTCTCTTGAGTAACTTGAGAATTGCCATGGAGGCCTAGGTAAATCAAATTGTATAGATGACTTGTTTAAACATCATACATGAATATCAACAGTTACTTATTAATACATTATAATAAATGTGGCAGCAACTGCTATACCTAAGGTCATATAAACATTTCTATTTTAGCCCTATTTCAGTTGCTCACAATTTTCTGAATCATTCATCTTTCAGTTCAACAGGATTCTTCTTTGCTCAGAAGTGATTTGTGGGGAAGGGGAGAAAGTAGGAGATTTCTGTTTTTAAAAAATGGCTCAGCATTTTTAAGAAAAAAGTGAATGGGGAAATCATGCCTCCTCCATCTTAAGACAGATCTATCATTGAAAAAGCCCATGTTCAGAGACCTTCAGATGTTGAATCCCTCATCACTGATGCTTTTACAAGGATCCCAAAAATTGGGTTAGCAGAATTGAATGATCCTTAAGGGGCCAAGAGAGCTATGCAAATTTAAACCATTGGAACCTCTCTTCCTGGGTTTTTGTACAACCATCATTACAGTAGCAACTGGACATAGGATTTTCAACCAAACCTCAGATCTTTACCACTTCAGCTGAATAATTACTGGCCAGTAGCAAATAATAGGCCATTACACACAACAGAAGACAACCCTCAGAAGAGAATGTAACACCTTGCCAGTTGATTAACAAGCAATGATTATTTTGTGCACATGTTTACATTTAATAGTTATGCCTGCAGTTACCCAATTTCCATGTGTGCACACATTATGTGTGCAACTTAAGTGACAGTATTTCAAAATCTGGCCTTTTAATGCACGAGTAGATTACAGGTATAAAATATTTTTATTCATGCAGTTCAAATCAAGTTTCAGTCGGAATGGGGAAGGTGAAAGGTTTTCTTGAAATCTAGACAGCAGTACTTTTATATCTTGTGACTTTTATATGCTGTATTGAATACAATTTAAAATATTCATGATCAACTATTCTACACATACTGTACTTTTTAAGTATTTGAATAGTCTTATGTTTAACCATTGTGACTAGCTATTTATTTTTGCCCTGGGCTTATACAATATTATCTGCATTTCGAGAGACTGGCAGGAAAGCAAATTTGTTACAATGTAGAATATAAATGAAGCATATGAATAGTTAAACTGTACTAGGTTAATGAAAGCTTCTTACTACCAGCACATTAAGCATATTTTTAAAGCCTGATTTGGCAAGTCAGCTGACAGGAAAAAACATGAAAAGAACAAGGAAATAAAACTTAATTTCAGACAACTGTTATCCTACTAAAATACAACAGTGTGTTATAACATCACATTCCTATTATATTTTGTGGTACAATTTTTATCTTAAAATTTTTCTTTGTTATTAACAGCAGTTACACTTTTAATGTCTTGTTCCTTATTGGAAATCTTTGACACTGAGTAAAGTTCACAGCCTCACCATAAATTATGAGCTTCATGGTTGAATTCATGAGTGTGCTTTTTATGACACAGATAAAAGAAAGAAGTTATGTATGATATAAAAATGAATCACAAATTCCGCATCACCTTTGCAAACTTTTAGAAATTAAATGATTCATTAAAACATATAAAACATGGGCATTACTTCAGAGCTCCTGTGTGTGGTTTTATGAACCCTAGGGAAAGAGATCAAATTAGTCATAAATGTATCTTGATTCACTTTGTCCTTCAACAGTTTGATTTTCATAAGCGATAACCATCATAGAATCATAAAGTAGGGCTGGAAAGGACTTCCATAGGTCATCTAGTCCAACCCCCTACCTGAGGCAGGATCATCCCTATCCAAACCATCCCATACAAATCCAAAATCTTAGGGGCACTCTTAGTAAAACTACTGTCAACCCTGACACAAAACATAATATAGCACCCTAACCTGCCCCAGGTAAAGGAAGGCAACCATGGCAGCAAATGTCCTGATTCTGTAAAAGGTTGTTAATATACACTTAAGAAATCTCAGGTAGAAGGCCATGCCACCTACTACAGAGGAAGGCAAAAATCCCCACCATCTTTAACAATTTTATCATAGGCTAAAATTCCTTCCTGACCCCAAACGTAACAATTGGTTGACTCTGAGCACAGGAACAAAACTCTCTTCCCAGGAACCTCCAGCTTTAAGTCCCATTAGGAACACTGGCACACCACAGTCAAATTCCCCAGCCTTGGCTACAGCCAATACCCAATGGCTCTGAGGAAGCCTTTAAAAACTGCCCCCCACAAACCTGGCACATATAACAGAAAGAAATGGGGGAAGAGGTGGGCATGGATGGGATTCCCTCTCAGACCCATGCAGCAACCAGCAAAGGCCAGAAGCATAGGAATACCCAAAGTAGCACACAGATTTCATAGATTTCATAGACATTAGGGCTGGAAGGGACCTCGGAAGATCTTCAAGTCCAGCCCCCTACCCCAGGGGCAGGAAGTCAGCAGGGGTGATAGGACCCCAGCAAGATAAATATCCAAATGTCTCTTGAAGGCATTCAAAGTAGATGCTTGAACCACTTCTGGTGGCAGTCTATTCCAGACCTTGGGGGCTTGGACAGTAAAGAAGTTCTTCCTTATGTCCTGCCTGAAATGGTCATGGAGGAGTTTCTGACTGTTCGATCTTGTCAGCCCTTGGGGCGCTCTGGTAAATAGACGTTCCTGCAGATCCTGGTGAGCACCCCTGATAAAC
>NW_017729027.1:16091542-16092596 GCF_001723915.1 Gavialis gangeticus
CTGTTGCTGTGCCTCTGCCTGCTGAGGAGGGGGAAATTGCAGCAGCCACACATGCACCCACACCCCAGAAACAAGCTGGTAATGTGGTCTGGGATCATTTTGAGATGACAGATGATCCCATATATGCTATCTGCCTTCACTGCTGAGCCAAAACCAGCTGGGAGAAGGGAACAAAACACATGAGCACTATGGGGATGCTAATACATCTCTGCAGGTACCACCCCCTTGCCCTTGCTCATCCTCAGCCTGACACCAGTGGGAGCATGCCCAAAGGGAAGTCTCCCTCTCACTTTGAAGCCCCCATCCCCCCAAAGCAGAGGCAAGCCACCCTGGAACAGTGGGGGAAAGGTGGACAGAGAGGGGGACGTGTTGCAAGGGTGAGTGAGATCACCCAGGGTATTGGGGCGATGCTTGCTGTTGATGGCCAGCCCTTCTCCTGAGGTAAGCAGCCAGAGTTCATGAGCCTCATGGAGCTTGTGGCCCCATCCTACCACATGCCCACATGCACCACCTTCAGCAGGACAATGGTGCCCTCCCTGAATAAGGCATGCAGGGAATACTTGAGGGAGGAGCTGCACAAGGCAGGTCTGCAGGTGGCCTTACACTTCACCTCAGATATCTGGAGCAGCTGGGGTGGAAATGAAGCCTACTTCTCCCTCACAGAGTACTGGTGCGACCAGTTAGGCTGTCAGTGGTTTCTTTTTCAAGGCGAGGTGATGGATGAGTCCCACACGGCAACAGAAATCATGGGGGCCATGAACGACTTGGTGCAGGGGTGGCTCACTGAGCAGAATGAGCTCACTCACAGGTTCATGGTCACCAACAATGGGGCCAATATGGGCTAGGTGATCCATGATGCCAACTTTGTTGGTGTCTGCTGTGTGGCGCGCAAGTTCCACCTCATAATCAGGCATGCCTTGGAGGGGGAGAGGGCTGCCAGTGACAGTGCCAGCACCACCATCAAGCTCATTTCAAAATGCAGGAAGGTGGCAGTCCTTCCTCAAGGCCATCGAGACCCTCAGCACTGGTGATGTCCTCCTTAGCCAGGTGATGC
>NW_017729027.1:16097596-16110983 GCF_001723915.1 Gavialis gangeticus
AATGCAGGAAGGTGGCAGTCCTTCCTCAAGGCCATCGAGACCCTCAGCACTGGTGATGTCCTCCTTAGCCAGGTGATGCCCATAGTGAGGGAACTTCAGAGCCAAATGGAGAGCTTCCAGGGGATCAATGTTCCTGGCTGGGGCAAGCTGCTCTCACCAGACATCTAAGCACTGGTGAGGCAGCTCAAGGAAGGCATCAGGAAATGGCTTGATCCCTTGCCATCCAGTACGGTCCACAAGCTGGCTGTCATGTGTGACCCAAGGGTGAAGGGCAGGGTATGCAGCAGCCAAAGCCTGAATCAGTGGACAGAGGTGCTGGTGAGGACGGTCAGGGAGGCAGAACAGTGAAGGTGGGGGGATTTGGAAGAGGGTGAACTACTGTCCCATGCTAGCATGCCATCCCCCAGCCAGTCTCCTCCTGCACCACAGGTGCTGCCAATGAGGGCCAAAGGGATGGCTTCCATGGTGGGGTCCAGATGCACTGGACAGGTAGCCCCAGATAGCAAAGCAAATAAACTCTAGCTTGTATCTATCGACGCATCTCGAACAAGACCCAAGATATCATTCTCCCACTTTATTCGGCCTTGGTGAGGCTGCAGCTGGAGTACTGCATCCAACTCTGGGATGCACACTTTAAAAATGATGTGGAGAAGCTCAAGAGATTCCAGAGGAGAAGCACATGCATGATATAATGTCAAGAGAGCAGGCCATATAATGAGAGGCTGAGAGGCATGGGACTCTTTAGTTTGGAAAACATAGGCTCAAGGGGGACTTGGTGGCAGTCTATAAGTATATCAGGGGTGTACATCAGGACCTGGGAGAATGTCTGTTCACCATGGCTCCCCTAGAGAAAACAAGGTCCAACAGTCACAAACTGCTGGAAGACCATTTTAGCCTGGATATAAGAAAGAACTTCTTTACCATCTGAGTCTCCAGAGTCTGGAATAGACTCCCCCCAGAAATAGTGCAAGCACCTACTCTGGACACATTCAAGTTGTTTTGGATGATTATCTTGCTGGGGTCCTCTGACCCCATCTGACTTCCTGCCCTTGGGCAGGGGGCTGGACCAGATGATCTCATGAGGTCCCTTCCAGCCTTAATATCTATGAAATCTATGAGATGTCAGGAAGATTGAAGTCCCCCATGAGAACCAGAGCCTGTGATTGGGAAACTTCCGCTAGCTGTTTGAAGAATGCTTCTTCCACCACTTATTCCTAGTCTGGTGGTCTGTAGCAGACACCCACCACAACATCACTCTTCTTGCTCTCTCCTCTGACCCTAACCCAGAGACTTTCAACAGGCCTACCTCCAGTTTCATACTGGAGCTCTGAGCTATAGTATGGCTCTTTTACATAAAGTACAACCCCTCCACCTCTTCTCCCCTGCCTGTCCTTCCTGAAAAGTTTGTACCCATCCATGACAGTGTTCCAGTCATGTGAGCTATCCCACCAAGTCTCTGTTATTCAAATTGCATCATAGCTCCATGATTGTCCAAGAACTTCCACTTCTTCCTGCTTGTTTACCAGGTTCTGTGCATTCATGTACAGGCACCTAATGTAACTAGTTGATTGTCCTGATTTCTCAGGAAGAATGAGAACCCTTGCCTGACTCTGCTTGCTCTTCCTCCAGGTCCTTCACTTCCTCACTTACCTCAGGGCTTTGTTCTTCATCCCTAGGAGAACCTAGTTTAAAGCCGTCCTCACTAGGTTAGTGAGCC
Source organism: Gavialis gangeticus (assembly GCF_001723915.1). Taxonomy (NCBI): domain Eukaryota; kingdom Metazoa; phylum Chordata; order Crocodylia; family Gavialidae; genus Gavialis; species Gavialis gangeticus. The sequence continues at coordinate 16,099,314 of NW_017729027.1, forward strand.
TGCCTGCAAAGATGCTCTTCCCTCTCTTAGTCAAGAGGATCCCATCTCTTCCCAGCAATCCTTCTTGGAACATCATCCCATGGTCAAAAAAGCTAAAGCCCTGCTGGTGACACCACCTGTGCAGCCAGGCATTGATCTGTCGGATGTGTCCACTCCTGCCCAGGCCTTTTCTCTTGACTGGAAGGATTTAAAAGAATGGGTAAATCCTAGCCAAAATCAAAATAACTAAAAAATTAGTTAGAATGAAATATTCTTTTTCTATATTTGGGGCTTATGTGGAATTTTAGTATACACTGGGCCCATCTACACATTCATTAATGCACTTTTGCTAATGTGCATTAAATTTAGTACCTCCATTGTGAGGTACTATAAAAAGTCATATTAACCTATTTTAATGCACTTTAGCGAAAGCATGTGGTTTTTTGGTGATGCTTTAACATATATTAAAATAGGCTAATGTGCTTAAAGTACACATGCTCACTGGGTCTTGTGTAAATGCTATACATTGGGTTTAGGCTTTGCCATAATATTTTTAAATTTGCTTTAATATAAAAATTACCATACAAACCAGACCATTGACATTTCCTTCCCTGAACAAATTAATTCTTTTGAATTTATATTGGCCATATTTGGATCCTCTGCATAGGATTATATTTCTCCTTTAGAGCACAGGTTGATATTGGAAAAGACACAAGTTTAATGTATATTTTTAGTAAAGTTTATCCCCATTTCAAGTCATTAGGGCTTTCTTAGCTGACCTTATACAGCTTGATGGATTATTTATCTTTTTTTCCATTTCCAATTCAAACATTCAACATTGTAATTAGTGATTCTTATAATAAATATGATGAGTAATGAAAAAATAATTCAACCAAAGTAACTACAGAAAAGTTATTCGAGCTCACATCTCATGATGACTGAGTCTAAAACACTTAAAATATATTATGCACTTGCCAAATGCTTATAGATTGTCCGAAAAGTATATACATATTTGACTCCTGAATTAAATCTTTTGTTTCTGAAGCAAATTAATGTTTGAAATAATTAGATGTTCTTTGTGCTTGGAAAAACTGAATATATAAAACATGCTAGAATAAAATGTGTGCTAGTTTTTAAGGCCTAAATAAAACTTTCTTAATGTAAATTAGATCTTATTTGCATACTTGGCAAATTCTGTGCCATTTCAAAGCAAATCAAATTATGATCACAGAGTAGCAGCTAACAGAGTCTTCTATTAGATCATCATTTTAGTTATTCAGTTATTTAAATAGATGCATTTTTTCATGTTTCTAAGGTTAATAGATTTTCCACATTGTAAAAGCTGAAAACACCATAAGCTTCAAATTGGGAAGCAGCCTGAATGCTGGCTCCTCTTTTCAGAAAAGCAAAATTTTCCATGGTGCTTTTGCACCTAAAAATAATTAATCTTAGTGATAGCTTTGGTTATCTGGTCTATATGGTCCATCAGGTATAATAAAGAAAACATTAACTGTTGCTCACAGTTGACTGAAGATATAGTTTATGCCCATAATTGGACGTTGGAAGCAAAAGGAAGGTCCACATTTAGGTGAACTGATGCAATTACAGAAGCAAAAAAGAACTACCTGTGCTGCTTCTTAAAATCTGGCTTCATTTACAAAACTTGGGTCTTAACTTGCTTTTGAAGAGAGGAAGTGCTGTTCTAAACAAGTAAGCTTTGCTGTAGCAGTTAGGTGTCTGGCTCCTGAACAAAGTAATATAAGACTAGAAAGGATTCCCCAGTATGTCAGGGGGAGGAGAGAGCTTGGGGATAGATAAGGGAGGGGCTGTTTGCTCCTCTGGGTGGGAAAACTGGGGTTTGTGGTGGGTGATTGGGACACCTGGGGGCTGCTTTGGCAGATGGCCCTGGGACCAGGTAGGGTCTGTTTGCTCCTCCCTTCATGTGTTCTCACCCGCCGACCCCTGGCACTCCAGTTTTCCTGCCTGGAGGAGAAAATAGCCCCTTCCCTACCTGGTGCCAGGCCCATATGCCAAAGCAGCTCCCAGGTGCCCCCAACCCCTGGTGCTCCAGTTTCCACCCAGGAGTAGCAAATAGCTCCTCCCCTACTCATCCTGTCCATTTTGTGACCCACTTCCCCGCTCTCCTGGGTTGCTAGACTTCTGCTGCTGGCTGGGGAATACTTTTTCCAGCCTTCAGGAGCCATGTTTTTGCAACACAATACCATGGTATGACTGCTTGCTGAAGAACTCCTTAGCAAGTGGGCATATTGTGACATTTCATTGCAAATCATGTTTTTCATAAAAATCACTTAATTTTGTAATATTCACAAAAACTGTGAAATCACAATTTAAACCTGGCCCTACCCATAACCCACTTCATAAACTTATCAAGCTTCATCTCAAAAGGGTTTGTCTCTTTTTTTCTTTTTTTGCTCCTATTATTCTCATTGGAAGACTGTTCCAAAACCTCACTGATTTGATGCTTAGGAACTTTCTTCTGATTTCAAGACTAAATTTCTTCACAGACTGTTTATAACCAATTGTTCTTGTACCAACATTCTTCTTTAGCTTAAACTAATTTTCTCCGTCCCCGGTCTTTAGCACTTGAGGTATTTATAAACAATGTCAGAACAATAGCATTTTATCAGTATACTTAGTAGCCAACTATTCTGGTTCCCTCTTGTAAGATAGGGTCTCCACTTCTGTAATGATCCCTGTCCCACATGCCCCACTTTTTTTTTTACAATGGTTCCATTTTGAGTCCACCCTTATTGATCCTGGGTGACCATAATAATACATGGTATTCCAGATGAGCTTGCACCAGTGCCTGGTTCAATTACATTAATATATTTTCCCATCTTGGCTGGAAATGGTTCTCTTGATGCATTCAAAAATTCATTTGCCTCTCACTGCTGCATCACATTGGTAATTCATAGACAATCTGCGATCAGCAAGATCACAGCTAAGAACTGCTGCTCAGAGGGTTTTTCCATCAATTGACTTCTCTGTGAAGTCCTATGAAATATGAACTTTCATTTCTTCCCAGGAGAACTTTTACAATCTTTTCTCTGGTGCCTGATGAAGGGTGTTTGTTCCTGAAAGTTTGCAATTAAAGAAAATTTTTTGCCAAAATCTTGTTGGTCCAATAAAAGATATCACCTCTGTCCATGGGCCCAGATTGCTTTGTGATTGACAAATACACTACAATACTTCTCTTTCCTACTCCTTTCCAACTCAATCGGATACCTCAATTTTTAGCTCTAAGTATCTAAGTACATGACTGCATTTTGTACAGTTGTTTTCCATTCCATTTCTATTACTCCAGTTCTCAAGGTTCTGGCTATCCAGTTCATCATTTATGATACCCAAGTCTTTCTCCATATCTTATTCTCAACTTTATGATCAGCCAAATGGATCCGTACAGTCTGGCTGTTTGTGCCAAAGTCATTAAAAGGAATACTAAATAAGCACTTGCATGCAAAAATATCTACTTACATGTGCAAGAGTAGCATAGACATCTACCAGAACCTGTAAGTATCAGTTTCATAGATTTCATAGACATTAGGGCTGGAAGGGACCTTGGAAGATCACTGAGTCCAGCCCCCTGCCCAAAGGGCAGGAAGTCAGTAGGGGTCATAAGATCCCAGCAAGCTAGACATCTAAATGTCTCTTGAGTTTGCCTATGTCTTTTTAGCAGTCTGTAATATTTTTAAACCAACATTTTCAAATGTGGGTACCTAAATACAAGTAAATGCAGATAAAAAGTGGCTTGATTTTTCACAGCACTGGAAAGCTTACCACTGTCACAAGCCCTCACACTTCCCTGAGATGCATGCCAGAATATCGGCATGTGTGTTCAGCCCCTCCTTCTCCCACCATTTCCTTTGCCCTGCTGCAACTCTTGTTTATAGACCTCTCTTAACTTCAAGGTGTGTAACTCCATTTGAACCATGCTGCTGGGTTGCTAATGTTAAAGAGCCAGAGCCCCCTTTAAAGTGAGTTTCTTCAATAAGAAGGAGAATAAATTTACTATTTGGTAATATTAACTATTATTGATGGGGAGAAGAAAGGTACAGATTTCTTTCTGTTCAGGTTTAAGTCCCACATACAGGATATCATAAAGGTCTTGCCCATAGTTCTAGAAAGGAAAAGTTGATGCTGCTAATTCCTCAGTCCCTCTTTTATACATCTGATGAACCAGATCTATGCATGGATTAACATATGCTTTATGTGCTGATCTCAGAAAAGTGACTGGACTCAAAATATTTGTTTTGATTCCAGCAGTGTTCTCTGCCATTATGCTAGTTTAAATGAGAACATCAAATTAATTTTATTTTATTTTTTGGAAATCAGTGTGAGATGGATTTAATATAATGTTGATAGGGCTGAATGTATCTACTCTTCTGTAGACAAGGTTCTTTGGGTAAAGCTGATATCTTTTATTAGACCAAATCAAATATTTGGAAAAATACTTCTTTTCTAGCTTTCAAGTTGGTGTAATAAAAGATATCAGATTTACCTGAAGAACCTTGCCTGCCAGTGTCCTTAGACCAACTTGGCTACAACCTCTACTCTTCTGTGAATTTAGAAGCTAAGCAGTCCTGAGCCTACCTAGTATGTGGATGGGGAGCCAGGCTAAAGAGACTAAAGAGTTGTGCCTGGACACACTTAGTCTGTAGAAATCAAATTAGTATCAATTTTTTGGATTGCCCCATTGATGCTGACAGACAAGGATAAAGTGAAGGATACAATCTTTAGATTGGAAGGGATCTCAAGAGTCATCTAGTCCCTGAGCAGAAATAGGATGCATTGTTCCTAAACCAACCTGGAGAAACCTACCAACCCTCTTGTTGAAAACCTGAGGTGTAGACGATTTTATAGCTTCCTGAAGCATCTTATTCCTACTGCTTTTACAGTTTAAACAATACTTAACACAATCCAGTCTGTGGATGATTTCTTGTTCTGTCACTGGCAAAACACTTTAACCTTCCTGGACACCCCATTGAACCGGAACCCGCAGAACAAGAAATCATCTGTAGACTGGAACACTTTTAAGTATGATTTAAGCAAGGACTATAGATTTTTATCCCATTTCCTGGATTACCTTTTGTGACAGCTTTGCTCCTGTAGATTTATTGCTTGTTTGCTTCTCCTAACACTGCCTCTATCCCTCTCTTTCTTTCCCCTTCTCTCTCCACCTCCCTTCTGCCTTTTGAATTCTAATGTTGCCCCTTCATATATATTGCTTTGTACACATCATTTCACAGAATATGATGATATGAGCTCTGGCCCACAAAAGTTGGTAGATATATATCCACCTTATCCTTAGACCAACATGCCTACAACCTACAACCTACACTCCTGTAAAGAAGTATCTAATTTACATACATATCTTTGGCAATTGGCACAATGTTTCTATGTGTGAATGACTGCACAGTATAATGTTGTGCTAAGGGTAGATATCCACACAAGCTGACTTGGATACAAGTCACAGCATAGCTGCTTTAGCACAGAGTTTTACCCAGTCTTATATAGCCTGTTTCTCAGCAAATTTAACTAGCTCAGGTGGAGAGTTATGCTAATTCAGCTGTACTACCTCTGGTACTTGACCTAACTTGTGTATCTTTACACAGAGTTGCCTTGTGCCATCAACATGCTCTATACTAAGAACTCTCTATCAGTTATTTGTTGCCACACCCAATTTGTATTTTTGCATTTTTTTAATAGAAAGTTAAACTGTATTGGATACCTGCATTCTTAGCAATGTGCTATAGTACCACCATTAAACTTTTAAGAAGAGCATACTGTGGTGTTGTTTGGCATAGTGCTATGACATTGCTTCCAGAAATGCCGAGATGGTAAAAGGTTACACCTACAAAGGCTTGACTAACAAAAGGGCAGATGGAGAAAATGCCATTTAGTGCTTATCTCTAATAATAAAGCCAAACCCAAATGTTAAGTCTCCCTCCCAACAAATGACAAAAAGAAAACAACCATTTAAAATATTATAGGATTTATTTCCAGGTTATATTTTTAGCCATTATTGGAGGAGCTCTGGGAGTTGCCAGCCATTCGGTGGTACTAATGAAAAATAATCATTCTGAAGAAATATTACATTTTCCTTCAGAGGCGATAAACATATCCTGATCATGCTTCTTCCGGTCTACAGTATGCTACTGGTGAACATGAGCTTTAGAAACTTTTGTTTTCAAGAATCTTCTGGCAGGAGGAACCTAACAGAATATGATTCTCCGAGTTTAATTTAACCAACCCAATGCTGTGCACTTTACCTTATTAGGAAAGAGAGCTGACAATGAATTCAATATCAGCATTCCATACGAGTGCAGTTAGCGACTAATTTGCTTGTGCAAATGATAGTATTTTGAAAGATAAGCATTTCACTTCCAACCCAAATGTCACTTCTTTGGGACTTTAAGTTAAGGGTTTCCATCTTGGAAGATCCATGTCATGCAGTAGTCATGGCTGGTTGGTGGGTTCTAGTTTTTTGGCTTTTTTCTGGTTTGGTTTAGTTTCATTTTGGTATTTTTTAATCTGAATCCATTTTTAGCTGTAAGTGAAAATCAATTATTCTGCCAAAATCGTCATAAGAAGATTAAATATGAAATGCATAACTATATCTACACAGGATCTGTAGATGTTTTATGGATCAAAATATAATAGAAAAATATTTAAAATATATCATTATACATTTCAAACATTATGGAATAAATTCTGGAGCCTTGACTCATGCCTTACTCAGGTAAAAGACCTGTCACGGAAAATGTGAGTTATGTCTGTGTGTGGACTCAGTGGAACCTGAGGGTGAAAACCATCCCTTGCACAAAGACTATGACTATGCAGCTCATTTCCTACTAGCATTGCTCTTGTTGCCTTTTTCTTTCTCTAGGCTGGCTGAAGGAGTAGGTTTTCCCCTTTCCCCACTGCAGCGCAGGAATCCAGAGGGCTTCAGGTATATAGTTCAAGTTGCAATTTTGCAGATAGGTGCACTGCAGATAGGTTCCCTTAGAGCAGGGGTTCTCAAACTGTGGTACACATACCCATGGGGGTATAAAAGACATCTCTAGGGGGTACAAGGGAGAAACTGTGTAATGGCACATTTAATTCTCATTAGAATAACAATTGGCATTTAAGGGGTTAAAACAGATCTGGAATGGGGTATGCAATAAGAAAAAGTTTGGGAACCTCTGCCCTAGAAGATCTAGTTCCTTGATAAACTGAAATAGGAAGCAAAATTAAGGAAAGGAATATTCTAAAGAAACGGGGGGATTTAGTTGGGACTTATAATATCCACCACAAAAAGAGACAATCCCCTTGCCCAGCCATTAAATGGCCATATAAGTGAAAGTGGTGGATTGTCAGGAGCAGCAAAGTGGAGATCACTTGTGAAAAGGTGGAGGGATGATGGCATGGGGAAACAGTTAAGGAAGTCATCATGACCTGCACCGTATGAGATATTGTCCAGCAGTTCCTAGATGAGTTAAGCTAATACATTTTTGGTTTAGTTACATCATGTCCCTTGAATTTTGTTTTTCTTCTTTACAAATCCAAGACAATGGTGATTGCATAGTGTGTAAGTTTTGGCATGGAGTAAATGTCATCCTCTTCTCTCTGAATACTTAAAAAGCAGCATGTTGTTTAATAGTTTATATGACAATAATAAGGTCAGTTTTAATAAAATGAAATATATAATATGCTTAGTATTAAAAGTGCTACTTACTAAAAACTATAGTGCAGAATATGTACAGAACATACTTTGGAGAAGTAAATAGTTACAAAAGTCAAATGATAGGCACTGCGATACTGTGAGAATGAGTGTGATATAAGAAACAGAAATAAAACATAGCCCCATTCAAGTCAACAGCAAAACACCAATTAATTACAACAGAGCCAGAATGTCTGACTGAAAGAAACAGAAAGATACTCTTCATTCCAGATCAATTGTCATCAACCAATTTAAGAAATATTTTCCTTTGCATTCAAAGTTTAAATATTCCTATATAATGTATCAAATAAAGGAATAAGCATAAAGAGTAGGTAATGATACGCCTGGAAATTACTGTTTAGACCATTTATTGTGAAGATTAATATTAAATTAAAGATGCAAATAATTCATAAATGTTTAATGACTAAAGGCTAATAAATAGTAGTTAATAAAGATTAAAGATTAAAGAATAAAGATTAAAGATTAATAAAAAGTTTAAAAGCTGTAATGCAGGTACAAGCATAATGTATTTATTCTATTACCATATTGGAATACAAACAATAACAATATACTTCACTTGTTTGGAGTTTGTTTTCTGTCCACACAGGCATATATACAGCTTTGACAATATAATTTAACACATTCGTTTCAATTTTGCATACACCTCTAATCAGTCATACTTGATGTTTAGCATAACAAAATGATGTGATCAAAAAGAAGACTGAGAGTGTGTTTTTTATAATGGGAAATATGATAGGTTGTCATTAACAATAGATGACAAATTACATGGAGCTTTGATGTGTGATATATGGTGGGCCAGGTCCTCAGCTGTACCATAACCATGAAGAGCACAAAGATATCTGAAGCTCAGCCTTCCACTGTCTTTATTCCCCCATTATTGTGTGCAGAGCCAGTCCCATTGGCATTATGTGAAAGCCCATGGACTAGATCTGGCCTGTTGATGGACCTGGCACTGCTTATTCAGCCCACAGCCTGAAAAGATTGAACACCACTCTTACAGACTAGCATGACATTACAACTGAAAAATATTAATAGGAATCAATGGTACAGTTCCTTTTTCTGATGCTAATACATTAATACTTTGGACTATTTACTACCTAAGTCTAGATCTCTAAATGCTCTATAAAACTGGGTAAATAACATTATTTCAGTTTTTCAGAGGCACAGAATTGTAAGTGCCATACCCAAGATTAAAAAGAGTTATTGCAAGAATAAATATTAGAATTCAGAGCCCAAAGCCAATTTAAGTTCATTGCAAATGTGTCCCTTAATGCCACCTTTACAGAATTTATATCTGAGTGCTGCTGGGAAGGCATATATCTCTACGTAAGTAAAAAATAACTAAACAAGGAGCACCCTCCAACCTTCTAGTTTAGTAGCCTAAGATATTTGTCCAGGGAGTGTGAGGCCTGGGTTTTAGACCCTTCTTCCCCAGAGAGGCTTTAAAGAAACATCACCCACTTCCCAGAAAAGTGCTTTAGCTACCAGGCCACAGGCTATGAAAAACTAAGAGCAGCCTCCATGCCATCTTTTTAAGATAGCCCATTGGGCAACCAAGGAAGGAAGATTGGGGGCCAGATGGTGGTAGGGTATGAGATGGGTGTTTGTTTGGAAGAGAAATGGATCTAGACTCAGGCTACTACTCTAGTTCCAGATCATGATCCTGCTCCCTAATGATGTTTCTGCATTTTTCTTTTTAAAATTCATTGAATAAAATGGATAGACAGCAATGAGGACCGAAGTGGACCCAAGGCCCTTTCACAGCAGGGCCCACAGAGCCAGGCTTACTATCCTGCCTCCATGTATCTTCCCCAGTGAGCCAACTTAAAGCGGAGGATCATACCCCATCATGGCCTTGCCATGAAAGGATGTTGTCCCTCTAACCCACTCCCCAGTAAAAAGAGGTCAGGAAATGGCAGACAGAAGTATTCAATAGGCTTGTTTTCATAGACTCTATTTGCATAGAATTTTTCAAATATGTCTACACCTCTATTCAGGATAACTCTAAAGATTTCTTTCAGCTACCTCTAGTCATACAAACCACCCTATCTGTCTACATTTCTTTATTGTTCTGCACATGTAAAGTACCAATTAGATGATTCATGGGCTGAGGGATTTACAAAAGGGCTCTATGGGGGAGGAGCAGGAAATTCAGAAGAAATAATCATGTTCTTCCTCTCTTTCTTAGAAATTCCCTGGTGCCTGAGCCAGCTAAGAGTCTGAGCTCTCCAGGTGGGAGCTGTGTGGAACTGCCATGCAGGGAGCCTAGCTGGTTGGAGACCACAGCCAGCAAGGGAGACAGAGGAAAGGACCAAGGCAGGGAGCAAATGCTGAAAGCAAGAATCTGTATGCCACTAATGCTAGCCCTGGCCCAGCCAGGCCTGCTACACAGCCACTCCTCCCAGCTGGAGCAATCTGATACTTGATTCTAAGTATGAATGATGAATGGGGAAAACCTTCATCTTAGAATCAAGTAAATATGGTATATACTTTAAGTATATTTGAACTCACTAGTTATTACTGAAAACCAAGCACTTTTACTCTCCTCCTTTGTCTACAATATTTATATAACTTACAACACAGTCCTGACAACACTTTCTACTAATGTTTTATCTGGACACTGCCAAAAAATATCACACCCTGAATTTTCAGTCCTTATCTATATGAGTTCTAAGCTCATTATACATAATATTATTTAAATAAAGTCTTGATGACTTCCATTGCAGAAATTTCCATATGTAAAAATGACGATTGGGCTTTTCCTTTTCCTTCAAATTTCATAACTCTTTTGCCAAAGAGGAAATGGGGTCATTGTTCCATTTTAAATTAGATTTTTAAGATTTACATGTACCTGAATTCTACCACAGTATCATATATATCATCTGCATATCACTCTGACAGTTATGGTAAAAATTAAGAAGTGTTATTCAGGCAGCTTAGCTCTGGTATTCTGGTTATGGTTTGACAGTATATTAGGAATTATGTTTTAATTCTTAATTTTACAGTACCGTTTTGCTATTGAGTACCCTTGAGTTGTACTAAAAATTCAGATTGGCAAAGATTAAAAAACAGTCAACTCAAGTAGCAATATTTTAAAGAATAATAACTAACTTTCATGGGTAATTTTAACAATATATATAATATGCCCTTTTGCACAACATAAAGGCTATGTTTACATTTGCAATTAGTTGAGACTAAATTTAGTGCCAATTTTAGCAGATATCTATACCTGCAGAGAACTGGTGCTAAATTTAGTGTCAGTTCCCTCAGGCCCTGCCATGTCCCCCTGTGGCCACCAGGGGGTGCTCCAGCCTCCAGACCCAGCTGCCAGCACTTGGCAGCTGTGTTAACTGGTGCCCTTGGTGAACTCATGCCCTTGCTGAGTGTGCCTTTGTCCACCTCAAAGGCCACTGGTGGTCCCCAAGGTGGCTGAGAGAAACCTCCCCGAGTTCATCATCACAGCATGCATGCTGCACAATATTTGTGATGTTCAGGGAGAAGTGTTCAGGAAGGCCTGGGCAGAGGAGGTGCACCAGGTGGAGGTGGCCTGGTGGCAAAAGCATGACCTGCAGTGGCAACACAAGCAGCAGGTCCCCTCTGGTGAGGCCCCAGGTGAGCCGTGCACCCACCAGCAAGGGTTAAGGCACTGGGTGTGGAAGGCTTTGGTGGACCACCTCTTATAGCACTTTCCCCTCTAGCCTACTTTCCCCACTGCTCACACACCCCCTACCACCTGCCTACCCCTAGCACCACTCTCAGTACATGCGCATGTTTGAAAGAAATATTTATTCCCCTCATAACTCCCACTGCATCCCTCTACCCTCCTCCCTGAACACATAGAGCACTCTTGCCCCTCCCTCTCCAACACAGAGCCCTGTCCCCCCTCCCTTCTCAACCAACAGAGCCCCTTCCCCCTCCCTCCCTCCCCATCAAGCAGAGCTTCTCCA
>NW_017729027.1:16111154-16112099 GCF_001723915.1 Gavialis gangeticus
TCCCCAATGTGCAAGCTGTATACAAGATTCTCAATCTTTTATTGCCCCAGAGTGGCAGGGGTTGAGAGTGCCTAGGCGGCAGAGCCCAGGGGCAGGCAGCCAGCACCCTGGCCTCAGGCCATTTCCCCATGGATTCAGGAACTGCAGCAACCACAGTGGACAGTAGGCTCATGAAGGACAGGCAACTCCCCCTCTGGCTGCCTGAGTCCAGGGCCAGCATCCCCTTGTGAAGCCATGCCTGGCCTCCAGGTCCTCAGGCATGTTGCCTCAGGGTGTGCGGTGGGGCTGGGCTCAGGCAGATGGTGGAGGACTCAGGGCGGGGGCTGGGCCAGGGACTTCAGTGCACTGGAGGTGCCTGAAGACCTCCTCTGAAGCCCAGGCAGAGGCCTGCTTTGGGGCAGCAGCCAGCTGCTAGGAACCCTGCAGGGCCAGGAATGGGGGCCAGGTATTGGTGGGGGGCATGCATGCAACTGCCAGGCCCAGCTGTCCAGGAACCAACAATCATCATCTATGGCCTCCACTGCCTGGGTCTGGTTGGCCACTTGCTGCCTGAGTAGCTTGATCCACTCCCAGTCCAGGCGTTCCATCTCAGCCCAATGCTCCTTCTGCGCCCAGTCCTATGCATCTTCCCAGGCGGCCTCCCAGGTGATGTCCTGCACCTGCCACCTCTCCTGGTGAGTCAGGTCCTCCTCCCATCAAGCCTCCAGCCATGCCTTCCACTCCTCCATCACCTCCACCAGGCACTGGAGCAGGAGGGTGCAGTCTAGAGTCCACTTCTGATGTAGCTGGTATATGCGGCAGGCTCCAGTGCTGGGTAGCAGTGACCTAGAACCCACATCCATGGCCTCTCCCCCATGTCCAGATGTTGGCTCTGCAGAGGCAAGAGACAAAAGCCTTCTGTGAGAGTTTGCAACATTACAGAGATAAGATGCTCTGCACCAGGAG
>NW_017729027.1:16112110-16116025 GCF_001723915.1 Gavialis gangeticus
TTACAGAGATAAGATGCTCTGCACCAGGAGCCATGTGCTGCCTGGCCTCAGATCAGGAGTTGGCCATGCACAGGTGCCCAGGACCATAGTACATCTAGCCAAGCAGTTCTGGGCCCAGGCAGTTGCCAGGGAAGCCCCTTATCCCTGCTTGCTCCCCTGAGGCCAGCAGCCCACTGGGTGCTGGCCACAGGCAGCCTGCCTGCCCTGCCCCCTTCACAGAGTGGGACAGGCCAGGTTGCTGAAAGCACCTGCTGCCACAGGTAGCTTGATCCACTCCCCATCCCCCTGTCCCTGCAGGCCACTTGCTCTACTGTGCTGCTGTGTCCTGTGTTGTGATGTCCCTGCCCCCTGCTGCTGAGGAGGACATTGCCATAGGCATCAATGCCTTCCATGGCCTGTAAGAGGCCCATGCCCACCCAGATGTGGGGACATAGGCTGCTCAATACATTTTTTAACTGTGTTCTATCTTTGCATTCTGTAGGGGGGGGTGGAGCCCAAGGTGAGGGGAGAGCAGGTGGGTCGGGCTGGAAGGGGGCCTTCCCAGGGGCGTGGTCAGGGGTAGGTGTTGGGGCTGGGAGGGCCTTCCCCCCAGTGCAGGACTTATCATATAGCCAAGGCTGTCAAGGGTGGTAGGTTGCTGCAGGCCTCCCCATCAACAAAGGTGTCCAGCTACACCCAGTATCCTCAGCCCATGGTGTGCAGTGGACCAGTGCCTGGACAGGGCCAGCTCTGGGGAAAAACAGTGGTGTCATGCCTGGCTGCTCCTCATGGCGGGGTCTAGGGTTACCTAGTTGTTGAGACAGCCACTAACCAGGGCTTCCCAAGTTGCTAGTGGATGCAGCAGCTGGGGAAGTGGGTGGAGCAGGGACACTGAGCACCCGAGGTCCCCTCCTCTGGTGATGTATAACTAGAAGGGACAGGGTGGGGGCTCTGGCAGGCCATCCGTGCTGGTGTAAACTGCAGAGTTGCGACCTGGGTCCTGGGATACCCAAATTGTGGTCAGCTCCCACAAAAAGGGTATGGTCTTGTGGGCATGACTGGACTGACAATTGTAATTGGTCATGGCCACCCACTGTGCCCGCAAGGATTTGATCTTTATGCAGCACTGACATGCCAACTGGGAGTGTCCTCACTCCCACATGCCAATGAACAGGGCATCATAAATGTGGGTGTTCAAGTGCCAGCCCCACGTTAACTGTATCTGGACCTCCACATCACCCCAGAGTGCCATGAGGTCTCCAGTCTCCCCTTGGCTCCAGTTGGGGCCCCAGGTGGAAGGCTCAGATGTGAGCATGCAGGTGTGGCTGGGCCTCAACAGGGAGGATGTGGAGGACATGCTGGTGGTGCATCCCATGCCGGCTCTCTGGACCCCCCTTCCCCCCCATGACTGTCCCTATATGGCTGGCCCTGAACAGAGGCCAGCAGTGTTCAGCACAGGGGCACAGCCAGGGACTGGGGCCACATGGAAGAGGCAATGTGCCACAGGACCTGCAATGACATTAGAGACTGCTGGGGGTGAACAGCAACAGGGAGCAGGTGCTCCAGCAGCCCTGGGGAGATCTTGGGACTGGGCATGGAGTGCAGGAGACTGCAGCCCTTTACAACACTCACCTGTCGAAAAGCAGCAGCTCTGGCTAGGAAACAACATAGGCAAAGGCTGCCTTGGTCCTGTCCTGGGGAGCACATAGGGCCTGCAGTGCTCCTGTGCAGAGAACAGGCTTGTCCAGGCTCCTGTGCAGTGTGCCCCAGGGAACAAAATGGCTTCTGGCTTTTTATGGCTTGCAGCTAGGGGCTGCTACAGTGGCAGCCCAGACCCAGGGCAGGAGAAGCTCCCCATCAGGAGCCATGGAGCTAGGCTTAGGCTGACCCCCTAGTGGTACGGCAGACCCAGCACTAAACTTAGTACCAGGTCACATCTAAATATGCGCTGCTGCACTTTAATCACAACTAAATTTGATACATGCATTTGTAGGTATCAAATTTAGTTATGATTAGCCTAGTTTACTGCACAGTAAGGTCCCACACATGTAGATGCATGCCCATACTACACAGTAAACTAAGCTAATGCACTGTGTCTTGTGTAGATGTGCCCAGAAAGTACATGATTGCTACTGTAAAATGATGCTACTTTGCATAGACACATGCCAATAAAGCATTTGCTTTTATTTTAATTGTACTTCTCCCACAATTTTTGAGTTGCGATGAAACAACTAGTCTGGGACCCAAATTCTGCCCCCAAGATTTACAAACAAAATATACACACACCATTTAGCACATCTACAAAAGTCTGTACACATATCCAAGGGCAGAATTTGGCTTGCTCACAATATTGGGAAAATAATCATAAGACAGATGTTTTATATCTGAAAAACATCAACTTCAATAGAAGACAGGGAAAAATCTTAACCTCGTCTCTGGGTTTTCTATCCTCTAGTGCAGTTACTTTGTACAGTTAGGGCTGGAACTAGGAAGTCCAGCCTTCCATCTCATCATGGGTTGTGCTGCAAGTGATCCCTCAGCACAGGGTTCGGTCTGAACCCTTGCTTTTGCATGACTCTTGAGCCTGGAGGCTGAGCTCAGCCATCTCCTCTCATCCCCTCCTTTCCCATCCTTACGAATTCAGTTCAAAAGGTGAGGAAGATGAAGGACAAAAGCAGAAGTGTTCATTCCTTGGGCTCCAGAGCCACATGAAAGCAGGGTTTCCAGCCAGACCCTGCCCCCAATTAGCTGCTGAGCTTCCATTGAAGAAAACGTTGAACTCTGGCAGGGGATTTTGCTGACCAGCTGGTGAGAAAAGAACTCAGTGTGCCTAAGCAGCACAGCTAATTCCTAAATTCACTACTGCTCCCCATAAGCAGTGCTATTCTGTACAAGCTCCATCCTCTATAAAGCCAGGAGTTTAAGGGAATGAGGTCAAGGAATACTCTATTGCACAGATCCTACCAGATTGCCTCTGCAGGTAGTTGTATAAATAAAGGAAGCTTTTATTTATAGCCCTGTAGAGAACCTGACCCTGTCAGGATAAGAGTTGGGTGCATAACTTTGTCCTATTGAGTTTATTTGAGTCAATGGAGCTATTCTGACCAACACCAGTTCAGTAAATATATCTATACCAATTTATACTAGCTAAGGGATGGTATTTAAATTATATATAATGATATGTAACAGAAAAAACAGAAAAATACTGCACATTTATTTTAGCATGTCCCTTTCTTTCTTTAAATTGAAATGTTGTGGTTAATATATGTTTTCTTCACAAAGCTCCATCAAAATAATGTAATGCAACTCTGCTGTTTAAATCTTGGCCTTCATTTTTGCGGGTTTTTTTCCCAAAATGTACCAGATTGTGGGGTGGTTTTTGGATGTAATTAAATGTCCATGCAGAACCAAGATGAGATCATTCAAGTCATTTCCGCTTGTGACCTAAGCAGGAAAACATATTAATATGTCATCTTTATAATCACAAGTTTCACCATCCTAAGAGCAAAATGTATGTGGTCTCAGTGAATGGGTATTACAGTTTATATCACAAAGAAACCACAATAGAACTAATTTTCCATTTCCTGTGAAAAGACAAACCTTTTCTGTACAAAAAAATTAAGATGAGTTATTGCACACAGGCCTTTATTCCTTTTTTGCAAATGTGGTAAGATTTGTGCTAGGTACATTGTAGGATCATTTTTTATTTCTAAATGTTTTAAATTCTTGGACTTTGTATTCTAGATTTTTTGTTTGTTTGTCACTTCTTCCGATATAAAGGAATTTCACAAATGCAGCAAAAACTGCACAAATGCACAGAAACTGTACATTCATTCTCTCCTTCACATTAAGTGTTACATGCAGGTGCTGGAATTTATCTTACGCCTTTGTTATGTAGCTTGTATAGAAAGCACATGGCAGACCTGTATGCATGGA
>NW_017729027.1:16116036-16119325 GCF_001723915.1 Gavialis gangeticus
GCTTGTATAGAAAGCACATGGCAGACCTGTATGCATGGATATTATGTTTGTGGAATATTTCTGCTTTCATGGTTTGTAAGTTTGCAAGTGTACTGATAAATTTATGCTTCATTTTAAGCATATGCTACAAAGTCTTCTTACTGGTTCTAAGAGCAAGGGTTAATGTTAAATTGTTAACACACTGTGTAGACAGAAATGCAGCTTCCCAGTCTAACTCATGGCACTTAACAGAATGCGCCATGAGTTAAACAAATCCTCCTGAGCCAACATCTATCTATTGGGTCAGGAGGGTGGAGGATTGACTCTGAAGAAAGGCTGCTTCTCTGCAGCTTCTCTCCCCTACCTCCACCCTGCACCTCTCACAGCTTCAGTGCTGTGTCTGGGTGGGAGGCAGGAGGAGGAAGAGGAGGGAACTTGCTCTGCTGTACTGGAGTGGTGAGGTGGGTGGAGTGGAGCCCCCTACCTTGGGAGGGCAATCTATCTGCTCTACCCTCCAGTGCCATCTGGGCAATCCCCAAAATGTGCTCCTTCCACTCCCTTTCCCCCCTCTCATTCTGAAAACAGTGTGGGGAGCAGAGCTGGGCTCTCATCTGAGCACTGCTTCCAGTGCACACAGACAGAAATTAATGAAGGCTCTCTGCTTCGTACCACCATCATCTGAACCCTCATGCAATGAGGGTTGATATTATTATAGGATCAGGCTCTTTTAAAGCAGTATACTTTTGCTTGGTCATAGCTGTAGACCACATTCTGGGGCCAGAGCAAGCAAAAATTGTCACATCTGTCTGCACCTACAGAAATTTTCCCAGGACTTTTTTTTTCCTTTTACGCCAAAACTTGTAACTGGGTAAGGGAATACCTTTCCTTTGTTCCTACTAGACTACATTCTTAGACTCAACTTTTAAAATATTTGTTTTATCTTGCAATTTTAT
Organism: Gavialis gangeticus; assembly: GCF_001723915.1. Taxonomy (NCBI): domain Eukaryota; kingdom Metazoa; phylum Chordata; order Crocodylia; family Gavialidae; genus Gavialis; species Gavialis gangeticus. The sequence goes on from NW_017729027.1 coordinate 16,116,969, forward strand.
ACTTCATCATGCCACATTGCACATTTTAAATGTATTCTCCTGAGTTAAAATAACATCAGTGTCTTTGTGGCCAACTGTGTACAAGTAGAAGAACACCTCAAAAACATGTGCTCTAGAAATAGTTTGCATTTAATCTATAAATCCAGGACATACTTTTGCTGTCTCAGATTTGACTGCAAGCAATACATCTTTTTTATATTGTTTCTTTATTTTTATCTAAGTAACTGTGCCTACTTAACCAACAATAAAGACATAATTCTCCAAAGCTTTAATGAGAAAACATTAAAAGGACATGAACTGTGAGAGCTGTACTTTAAAAATATCAGATTAATTTTATAGTAAAATGATTGATTTATTTTAAATTCCCAGGAGCTGATTCTTATCTCAGTGATACTGTTTGAAACCTGTCTGAATTTGCACTGGCGTTAGCAAGATCAGAATCAAGTCCGAGTTCTGTAAAATCAGCTATAACTGTTGAATGGATGGATATCAGCTGTGCTGGAATTCTGATTAACTACTTTCTCTCAAGAGCCCCAGAAGAGATTTATTAGAAATAACTTGCAACTTGGAATGTTTTGTAGGGTTATTAATAGTGTTGCAGTGTTGTAGCCCTGATGATTCAGGAAGGATCGAGGGATTAGGATTTTTTGTGGGTAATATCTTTTATTGGACCGACTGCATGGCTGGGCATAGTCTAGCTTTTGGATGCTTGCAATAAAAGATACCACTCATGAAAATACTTGCTTGTAGGGTTATTAACATTTTTGAAAAATGGATGATGTTATAAGCAATGCAATGGAAAAATGAAAGTTCTGGGTATAACTAAAAGGAAATCAATATATCTGAAGTTCTAAATGGAACATTTTTATGTACTGCTCTAAGTGTCTCCTGGTTGGAAAGCTTTACACATTATTTGCAAATTCCTGTTGTAGAACAAATTGCAAATACCATCCAATAGCTTTAAGTAGAATTTGCAGTATAGTAAGGGTAAGATTGCATGCTACAATTAATTCTTGTTAAGAGAACTTAAATCCTAAAGATTGCATATTCAGGCTTATTAACTAGTGCTCAGTGGCCTTTAGGCATCTTAAAGTTTTGCCACTTCAGTGGAGGATTATCAATGATTGGTGTTAACTATCTAGTTTCAAGTAAACTTCTGAACCACTGATGCAAAATGATGAATTTGGAGTCTTCTGCCCAGTCCCAGCCTTTCCTACTCCCCCACTCCAAGGACAAGGTTTCCACCCTTCTGAACTCTATGGTATCTGGAGAGCCCCAGGAGGGAACCACAGAGGTCTGGGAGGCTCTTCAGTGACCACAACCCCCTCCACAACCTTCAATGCCCCCCCCCGGCCCTGAAAAACTTCCGCCATCCAGCTGATAAAAAGGGAAGCACTGTCCCTTTAAACTTGAATAAACAGCTGAGAAGATCACTGGAGAACAGTTGTTGCTGGCCACAGCCAAAACTTAAACCCCATTGCCTGAGGGGGTGGGTAGGGGAATCATCCAGCAAGCAGTGAAGGGTCTCAGTCAGGTCACCAGCCTCAGTCAGGTCACCAGCCTCATCTTTATCACCTCATATGCCACCCCCCACCCCCCCCCAGGAACTTCCCCATCTTCCCCAGAGTTGGCAGAGATTGGGGCTTCTGATTGGAATGGCTGGCTGGCATGCAACCAAACAGTAGTGTGGATTACCAGGCATTCAGGATGCCAGAACGTACCCCCTCACCCCACCAGGAAGGAACCATGGGAAGGCTCCTCATCAGCCCTAGCAGCCCCCACTACACCATACCTGTGCCAGCCCCTTCTGCACCTGCTGGATGACCCCACTTGCAGCCTGTTCTACATCCATATTTTTTCCACCTCCTTGTACACTGCTCCATGCTGCTGTGCCTCTAAGCATGCTGCTCCCCCTCCCCCTCCCACCCAGAGCAAGGACAGCTCATGCATCTGGGCTCAGCCACACCCCACTCACTAGCCCTCTAGTGGCAAGTCTGAGCATCGAACATTAGAGAGGATATTAACCCTTAATATGCCATTGATTATTACCTCATTATACGCTCAACATTAACTAATATCCCCTACAATTAGCACTTGCAAACTTAAATGTGTAATCTCACGGAAGCGTCTATACAGTGGAAAAGCTTATCTCAGTGTATTTCTGCTTTACAGCAAAGCTGTGGATACTCCAAGACTAGGTACAGATATTCAAAAAGCCCAAGGCAAAATCAATCCAAGTTATGTGGTTTTCTACAAATGGTATAATTTAGATCGTTAGCAAAGAAAACACTCATTTGTCCTTTGGTAGGGGGCAGGGGCAGGGGCAGAGGCAGGGGCAGGGGCAGGGGCAGGGGCAG
>NW_017729027.1:16119598-16122430 GCF_001723915.1 Gavialis gangeticus
GGGGGCGGGGGCAGGGGCAGGGGCAGGGGGGGAATCTTACACTGGGTTCCACCATTTTTAAGCCAGTCTATGTGCCAAACTTCTGTTTTGTTATGGTGTAACAGGGAGCCAGATGCTCCTGTTACTTAAAAGAGAGAAGCAGCAGCAGGGAAGTTCCCCAGGTGAGGAAAACACTGCACTTGATGAACCTGGTTATAGGGGAATAGACAGCTGGGGGGAAACCAGAAGCTATGAGTGCCTATTGCAGAGCTAGCTGCTGTGCAGTAGTAAAGTAGGTTAGATCCCTGAAACAAGTAACCAGGGCAGTGATAAACTAGTTAGAGCAGCAGTTGCAGAAAGAAGAGCTCTGATGTGAGGTGTCTGTAGCTGGGTGACTGAGATCCTGCCAGACCTGGGAACTGCAAGTAAGGAGCTAAGGGATTATAGGGAACTAGGACCCAGGGTGCTATATAGCCAATAGGCTGAGAATTTTAGTTATAGCCACTGTGCTTATGTTTTTATGGGGATTGAAAGTGACCAGCAGGAGAGGAAGGTCACATAGTGCCAGAGGGGCATATAGTGTTTTGAGCCCACTGGATCATTACATGGGCAGGTTGCAGCCTAAAGGGCAAAAGCCTGGAGTTAGAAGAATCCTGAAGCTGGGAGAGCTAAGGGCCAAAGCCCAAGAATATGGAACCAGGGCCAGGGGCCCACATCCTGAGAGGGCAAACTGGAGAAAGCCTAAAGCTGGGAGGGCTAAGGCTATAGCCCAAGAGGCACAAAACCAGGGCTAGGGGGCCAAGAGGGGTGGAGTCTGAGACAGAGAAACCAGGGTGCAAAATGGTGAGACTAGGGCTGCAGTCCAGAAGCCGGGTCCAATACAGTGAACTTAGGCTAAGGGGACCAGTGAGAGAAAATGGGAGGTGGCTAAGAAGGCCAAGGCCCTAACAAGTGGGTAGAGGCCTGAGGTGGCTTGATATTGGCTATGGGGGAAAGTGCCCCATCTGTCAGATAACCGGTAACATCTGTGAGGTATGGGCATGGCTGTAAGGGAGGTTGGAGGCCATGAATAGCCCATAAAGCAACAGGTGCCCTGGGGGCACAAATAAACCAGGAAGGCCTACTGAGTTTGAGGTTTGGAGTGAAACTATCACCGTCCAAGAGGGATCCACTGGCAGGAAGAAGAACTAGCATTTGCTCTAGGACCCTTGGGCTCCTCACTTTTCAAAAACCAATAACTACATCAAGGCATGGCAGGTGGGAGAAGAAAAATACCTGAGGAACCTGAGCAAGGCAGGAGTTTTAGACACTGTGGGGTGTCATGGCTGCCCTGGGGCTCAATCTTGTTACATATGAGTACAGACCAGTTTTGTGTGCTGAACTTCTGTTCTGTTACAGGTATAGATCAGTTTCTGATCACTTACACCAATAAAAATATTCTTAGTTTGTACCTAGTTCCACAGCTTAAATACTCAATATAATGCAGAGCATGGAGAGACCCTGTAGGAAGGTGTAGAATATAACATAAAATGATTTATTGTTCATTGAGAAAGCCGGCCATGTGAACCATGAGCCAGGTATTCTGATATTCTTGCACAATAAAAAACAGAGTGCATCTGTCTTTCAGGGAATTATCTGCCCTCTCTGGTGAATTCCAGTGCATAACAAATACATTCCACTCCAGCAGCGAAACTCTGATCGTACTGAAATCAGTGACAAACATTATCCTCTCATTGTTTGTTAATAGCAAATCTCCCAGGATGTCTCCCTCAGGTTGCTAGGTAGGAACAACATTGTTGCTTTTGTTTTTTAAAGAGTAACTTCACTCCTTTTCATTGAAATTACTATTTTGAGACCATTGAATTTAGCTTCTATAGAATTATGCCTCTGTAACTAAGGCCAGTATCTGATTCTCTGCTAGCTAGAAGAATTACGTATGATAGACTAATATGAAATCCTAGTACCAAAATTCTCCCAGTTCTTTGGTACTTACCAGCTTTCTGGGAGACATTAGTGTAGCATAAAGCTTAATGCAACTTCCACAGCTGATGCAGACTCTGTAACTGAGTTCACATATGCGAAGGAAATTAACAACCTGGAGAATCTGACCCTTGATTTCTAATTGTGGAATCTAGTCCTATGGAAATCAGACACTCCTTTCACAGAACTTCAATGTGGGTGAGAACTGGCTTATGATTTTATTAGATCACATTCTTTGTATAAACGTACATATCAGCTGAAGTCAATGGAATTGTATATCCTTCATAATACAAGAACAAGGAAATTGAAATGAAATGATCAGGCATCAGGTTCAAAACAACCAAAAGGAAGCACTTTTAAAACAATGCATAGTAACATGTGGAATTCATTCCCACAACTTTTTTCCCACAATAGTATAACTAGGTTGAAAAAGAGATTAAACAGATGTATAGAGGACAGGTCCTTCAGGAGCTATTGAACACAACAGTTAAGGATATAACCTCACCTCATGACATCCCTAAACTTATGACTGATGGTTACTGAGAGGGTGTGAAAGGGAATAGATCATGCTGTTCTGTTTTTTGTAGTCTTGTCTCTAAAATATCCACCACTTACCACTGTTAGGGACAGGATACTAGGCTAGAAGGTCCTTTGGTCTAAGTGTGGCAGTTCTTAGGTTTGTACACTATAGATAAATTTGAATTTGGCCCCAGCTTTCAAGTTATAAATTCACATATTCAAACTGCTGTGGAAAAAAATTAATAGAGATAAAACCTCCTCTACACTTTTTATTATGCAAATTAATTCATCCATGTAGCAGGGCACTAGGGTGCCTGCTACTAGATGGTGGTGTGTAGCAGGACGTTAAGACAC
>NW_017729027.1:16127430-16128543 GCF_001723915.1 Gavialis gangeticus
GTTAAGACGCCTGCTACTGATAATGGTAACACGGGCTTAGCTGCCACTCAAGGGCAGCACAGGTGTGAGTTGCTTAAGCAACCAAGTGGGTCAGCTGACCAGAAGGGGGCAGGGCCTGGCCTTTATAAGCAGGGCAGGCCAAGGCCAGAGTTAGTGCCCTTCTGACAACCTAAGGAGAAGAAACTCTGCAAGAGCAGGCAGGACTGTGCTGTGCGTTAAGCATGGGGACGCCGGGTGGAGAGAACTCTGGCAGGGATACGAAGGTTAGCCAGGTTGGCGGGGAACCTAAGTTGTAGCCGAGGGGCTTTGTGTTTTGTGTTATAGCCGGTTGGCTTATGGCTTGTGTTTGTTGGTATAAGACCGGAGGACCGGGCGAGGCTGTAGGGGTGGAGGAGTCCTCAACAGGAGGTCCCCCATAAGGTGGGGGTGCTCCGAGTGCCAGGGAGGGCACTGTAGTCGGCGTGAGAAGCGCGGGGCGAGAAGTGCAAGGGTGTGAGAAGCACTGTAGGCCCAGTGGGCAAGGGCGCGAGAAGCGCGAGGGCGTGAGAAGTGCGAGGAGGCCCCGCGAGGAGTGGGGTATAGGCCTAAGAAGGTGGTTCTGGGGGCAGGTAAGGCTAAGGCCACCTGAGCCCCAACTGTGAGAAGCCCGAGTCAGGCATACAACCCTAGAAGGGGTCTGGGGCCAGGTAATGCTGAGGTCGCCTGAGCCCCGAGCATGAGAAACACGAGACTAGGCCGGAGCACGGGCGAGGCGCAGGAAGCGCAAGCAAGGCCCGAGTAGGGCATAGAACCCTAGCAGGGGTCTGGGGCCAGGTAAGGCTGAGGCCGCCTGAGCCCTGAGTGTGGGAAACACAAGTATAGCCCCAGTGCCGGCAAAGGCGCGCGAGAAGCGCAAGCATAGGCCTGAGTTGGGCGAGAAGCACAAGCAAGACCCCAGTGCGGGCGGAGAGTGCGAGAAGTGCAAGGCACAGGCCCCAGTTGGGGGCAAGAGCACATGAGCGCGGGGAGATAAGCCCCAGTGGGGCACGGTTTATACGAGAGAAGCCCCAGGAGAGGGCGAACATAGCAAGTCAGGCCCCATGCCAAGGAGGGCAGGAAGGCAGCCTCCCATTA
>NW_017729027.1:16128634-16144494 GCF_001723915.1 Gavialis gangeticus
TAGGGGAGGTCACGGCACCCCTAGGGCGCCCTGCCACAATCCAGAACAAATATTCTTTTCAAAAACACTTGCAAAAAATACTTGTCAAAGGATGTCACCCAATCGCCCACACAGATTCTTACCTTTTGTCAAAAAATAGTCCATTGATTACTGGTGGACAGCAACAAAAAGGGTTAAGGAGCTGAGGAACATGACTTATATGAGGAGAGGCTGAGGGAACTAGGATTTGGAAGAGAGAAGACTGAGGGGGGATTTAATAACAGCCTTCAGTTATCTGAAGGGTAGTTACAAAGAAGATGGTATTAGACTGTTCTCAGTGGGCATTTGTACATGTGGCAATCAGCACCATGTACACATGATAAAAATTTCCTTTGTGTAGGATCATGCCCCTCGCTGCTTCTTTCAGCAAGCACCTGGCAGCTGCAGGGGCCTGCTATAGTCAAAAGCAGCAAGGAGCCTGATCCTTTTTTATTTTTGTGGCGCTTGCCCACCTCTTCTGCAGCAAGGGGGTGAGCTGCCAATGGGCCAAGCAGCTCCTAAACTTCAGGGGATCCCAGTCCTTCCCTCCATGGTGGCAGCATGGAGGGCTGTCCGAGCAGGTTGCTAGTGCACCCGGTGCTGCCCCAGCTCAGAGGCAGCACCCAGCTGGATCCAACTCTTCCTGGAGCCCCATGCACTATTCCCACCTCCTTCCCACCACCTGGGACAACCCGGGAACAGGCTGGCTTGCCCCTGGGGCAGTGCAGGAAGGTGGCAGGAGGGTGGCTGACTGTGCTGGTAGTCAGAGAAGGCAGCAGGAATGGTGCATGGGGCACTGGAAGCCCAGGCAGGCTCAGGGAAGCTCAGGCACAGTGGGTTTCCAGCACCCTATGCACCATCCCTGCCACCTTCTCCAGCTGCCAGCTCACCTAGCCACCCTCCTGCTTTTCCACACTCTTCCACAGGCAAGCTAGACCATTCCTGGCTGGTGCCATATGGCAGGGAGGCAGCAGGGACAGTGCAATGGGTGCTGGAAGCTCCAGCAGGTACAAGGAGAGCTGGATCCAGCTGGGTGCTGCTTCTGAGCTGAGGCAACACCCAGCCTGCTAGCAGCACACCCAGGTGACCTCAGGGGCCACCACCACTGCAGGGGGAAGGACTGGGTCCCCTGCAGCTCAGGGGCCAATCAGCCCACTGGCAGCTTGCCCCCTGGCTGTGGGCAGACTCCAATGGAGAAAATAAAAAGGAATAGGCCCCTTGCCATAACGGTGATGAAAGCCCCTAAATTGTAACAGTGGGTTTTAATTAAAAATCCATTGTTTCAATTTAGGAGACATGGAATAAAACCCTAAGGACTAAACGCCCACCATGTGTACAAGCACTCAGTGGTAGCAAATAACAGAACAAGAAGCAATGGTTTGAAATTGCAGCAAGGGAAATTTAGGTTATAGATTAGGAAAAACTTTCACACTAGGAGGGTAGTAAAGCAATGCAGCAGGTTAGTAAGAGAGGCTGTGGAATCTCCAGCCTTAGAGGCTTTTAAGACGCAAGTAGACAAAGCCTAGACATAATGGGGGTCCTCTTTGAGATGATTTCAGATCCCTTCCAACCCTAATTTTTTATGATTCATTAAAATAAACAAACAAAAATCAAAAATGTCAACCACATAGCACAATTTTTGTGGTATTTAAGAGTTGCACCCTGCCACATGTGTCCAAGTGAACCCACAATTAACTCTGAAATAATAACGTATTGTAAATTTTGAAATCTAAATATGAAAGCAATGTTGATTGACAAACAACTTGACATTATAGGATATTTTTCATTTCAAAATGACTTGCATCAAAAAGATATTTTTGATACCAAGAATAGGGCTATTCAACATGAGTGAAAGAAACTGATGTGAAGAGAAAATTAAAACAAATTAACAAAAAGCACTAAGCAGATCAGCAAAAATAAACAAAGTAAATTAAACCAAAGGAGATGAGTTTCCTTTGCCAGCATTTCAGGATGGGTGGTAGTGATTGTAATGTTCAGACTTAAATAAGGTGCTTATTGATTCTCCTCTCTTATGATTTGATTATCACAGGAGAATCCACAGGAGCAGGGAAGCAAGAGAATTTAAAAAGAAAGAGTTCTTTTGCTGAGTGTTTGTATTATGCTTTGTTCTGGGAGACTGAATATCATCATTAAAAGGGAAGTGTTAAGTTTAGTTCCAACAATCCATATCCTACAGCTGAATCACCAATCTGCTCAGTTTATCAATCTAAATGTTTAATATTAGCAAAAATGTAGGCTTTAATGGAGTAGAAGAAAAACATAAAAGCAAGATTTTGACCAGGAGAAAAAAAAGCAGTCTTCTTTCTTGGTTACTGGCTGTGCTTATGATTAGACAAAACATATTAGGGAGAGACAAAAACAATGGATTGCTAAATCTACTCGAAAACCTCTAATTTGTTACTATGATGATTTCCATGACCCATCTTCTCTGGCTTCTGTAAACAAAGGAAAAGAAGTGGAGCTCTACTAAATCAAGACACATGCAGTGGGACCAAATGACAGAGGGAGAAACGTCTTTATTTTCTTTGGCTCTTATCCCATGCTGACTCCCTAATAATTCATGCCTGTATGAAGTGGGATTACATATACTAATACATTCTGTGTGAAACTGCAGGATTGAAAACATTTTGTTGGTCATTATCCTTTAGTGAACATCCTAACTGTGTCCTGGATGATCTCAGAAACGGAGATCATCTCACCAAGGTTTCACTTTGTTGACTTGACAAGTGCCAGATCAACACTCAGGATCTCAATATTGTGCTGTTAGACAGGAGAGTGTGATACAAAATTACACACACACACACACACACACACTACACATGCAACACTATGAGTTCACATACACAAACACACAGACATGCATTTCTGTGGCTAGGGGGTGTTTAGGCTAACTTGGTGCTCAGGGTGACTTGAGGTCAAGGTGTCTTTGGGGTTCGTTTGAGTCAAGTTGCCCCAGGGTTACTTGGGGTCACTTTGTGGCCCCAGGGTTACACTGGGTCAAGGTGTCCTGGGGTTACTCAGGGTCACTTGGTGCTAGGGTGGAAGTGAGGGAAAAAGCCTGGTGGCAAGGACAAGACAGCAAGAAGCAGGCAGAAAGCTGGGAGATCAGAGATGAAAGTTAGGAGATCAGGGCTAGAAACAGAGAGGCAGAAATTTGGGAGATTGGGGTTGAAATGAGGGGCAGAAAGCTGAAAGATGGGGGCTGAAAATGGAGAGGCAGAAGGCTGGGAGATTGCGGCTGAAAGCTGGGAGATCAGGGCTGGAGACTGAGAGGCAGAAAGCTGGGAGATTGGGGCTGAAAGGAGGGGCAGAAACCTGGGAGATCAGGATGCAGTTAAGTGGTCGCAAACAGTAACAATCAATACCAAAATAACAGAACACTATTTACAATATAAAAAGGGGCTTGTTACAATAATGGCATACAAGAACTTAGCTTATCTATGACTACCTCTAACTACTTGTAAGGGAGAGAGGGGGCAGAGAAAGAGTCATAAATGGTTGGGGAAGGGGAGGGAATGTATTTTTAAGTAAAAAAAGAAAATGAAAAATCTGGGGGTTTTGCAACAACATGTTGAATACTTCAGCCATGCATTGCACTTGGTGCCCCAACCACAAACCAAAGAAACTTACTGGCTATTAAGAAGCATGTACAGAAAAATCTAAGCAAAAGTTTTATTCTGAAACTTTTGGTTATCATGCAACATACTGTAATGCAGACTCTTATAGGTTCAAGTAGGTGAAACTCTTTGAGGGGTACAACACCTATGACCTCCATGGAACAGTGAGATGACCATGTTACAGTGACCCCAGAAGAAAAATTCTGGGTACAGCCCCTTTACTTGAAGGGACACAAATTAGCCCATTTAATTCTGATATAGATTTAAATGATTCTTTCACACTTTTTGCCTGAGACAAAAGCTGGGGCTAATAGTGAATGTGGACAACATTTATAAGGCTACTGAAGGTCTGAGAGCTTCTACCATTTGGCTCCACATATGTACACTATATTTGACAGCTTTAGTCCAAAAATGCCCTTACACTTCTGAATGTGCTTGGCAACAAAAAATCTATATAGATTGCCACTGAAGCCAACCTCATATGCATTACTTGGATGCTCTACATTCAGTGAACCTTGATGGAGTACAAGCCAGAATAAAATAAATTAGGCCTCATCTTTCTCTTACAAAAAGCAGGCACTCAATACTTTATTAGAATAGCAGTCACTTGCCTTTGGAAACTTCAACAATTTCTGGTTCCTGTGGTTTTACAGTTATAGTCTTTGGAGCCAGGGAAAAGCAGCAGGAGTTCCTCAAACTAGTAGTGGATTAGGGAGGACATGAGGGAAGTTTGTTGTAACACCCTGACTGTCCTTTTCTGGAAAAACTAAGTTATTCCCAACTTAGTGGGAGAAGCAGCAGGAAAGAGGAGCAGAGGTAGATTGATAAAGAAGAAAGACACATGGCTTGTCAGACTTAAATATTTAAAATATATATATATTGCAAAAACAATTTAATTCTATTGTGAGATAGTGCTCATGCTAAGCAAGGCCTAGCATAATTAACAACGCACTAAAACTCCGAGAATGCTTCAAGGAGGTTGAGAAGTCAGCGACTGACATTCTGGTTTTCACTATCTGACCCTTGAATAGAAATGCTGACAGTATGATAAAAATTGCAAGCAAAGCAGTGTTTTTTTAGAAAATACGGAAATGCAAGGCTAAACTGCAAGAACAAAAACAACCATATATCATGCTGATAAAGTCTGGGGAATATTATAAGTAGACTATTAGAAATTAACATAAGAAGCGTAACCAATTATAATAAAGAGCGTGTAGAACATAGATGAGTTAACTAGTAACCAATAGAAGTAAGAATTAGAAATGCATATGTATACGTGTTATCATATATAAGTAATAGAAAAGTTATGTTAGATGCCTCACTCAGACAGAGTGGGGACAGTTTTGTATCTTTTGTCTAAAAAAAGATAAGGGACTCCTTTTAAATGAGGTGTTGACCAGTTCTGAGACTACTGAATCGGGCAGCCGCACCTAGCCTTCGGGTTAGAAAGCAAGGGCTTGATTTGGGAACCTTGTGAACCAACAGACCTCCTTAGTTTATGACTTTGTGAAACAATAAAAGTTTTAATTGAACATCCAGGTCTGAGCCTGTGCTTAATTCAGTCCTTATATAATTCGGCACGAACTCGCACATCTATTTTTTATCAGTTAAAATAATGAGAGAGGTTCTCCCAGTGTCAAAGACGCAAGTATCTTTTCAGCTGCTGCTCAGCAAGCTTAGGTGCCAAACATGAGTGCCCACAAATTCAGGCATGAAAAAGATCATCTTTTTTATTTTCCTAGTTACGAAAACAAAGTTGTGGTCAGTAACATTTCAGCTATTAATTTCATAAAATATGCCACAAAAGGAGAATGTAGACAAAGGAAAATCTTTTATCCAAAAAGGGGAAAGTATGTTAGAAGAAGGGACAATCTTATCTTTAATCAGCATCTTTAGGGACAAGAGAGCATTATAAGCAGAAAATAGCAGTTGACAAACATCTCATTACAAAATGAAAAACAGTAATTTTGAGAGAATTCTGCTAAGAGGCACTGCATTTTATTATTCCATCTCTAATTTTCCCCCTGGTGTCTTTCATGTAACAGGCAAAAGAAATACAGGAGGAGGAGGTGAGGCTCCGAAGCATCCTCTGCTATGAGGAGTTTATCAATCTGATGCTGGAGGAAACCTCCAGAACTGTGGAGAAAGAAATGCCAGAGGCAGCGCCAGAAAAGTGAGAGGTCATGGATACCCAAGAAAGTGGAAGCCAGAGGTTTGTGGCTTCTGGAAGCAAGCAGAGATCTTCACTTCCACTTGCAGTGGTTCATCTGAAGAACAGACATGTAGCCTTACCCACAGAGAAGTAGAAGCATGTTCCATTGGTGGAGAAAGACAAGCCAGGCCTCACCAAGGTGGGAAGGATCAAGATAAACCCCACCAAAAAACAGTTATGGGTGGTGTTGCAGGGCCCTAAGGTTCCCTGCTCCTAGAAGAGCAGGAATGGCCTGAGGAGAGCCAGGTAGGAACCCAGGTGCAGGTTGCCATGGCAACCGGCTAAGGCAGAAATTAGTCAGCTCCTATACCTGGTCAGCTGGCAGGAAGGGGCAGGGCCTTGGGCCCATATAAATCCCAGGCTGGAACTAAGGGAGGCAGTTCTCTGCCAGTGGCTAAGGGGGAAGGAGCCCTCTTAGAATGAGAAGGGAAAGAAGCCTGACTAACCTCTGCTCTGGGTAATGGTAAAGGGGCAGAGCACACCTGTGGTAGCCTGTGTTAAGTTATAGCCCAGGGGCTTATGTTGTGTTTGTAGCTTTATAAGACCGGTGGTTTGGGTGAGGCTATTTGGGGAAAGAGGAGGCCTCATTGGGGGCCCACTACAGAGTGGAGACCCCGGCGCCAGAGAGTATGCAGCATTTGGGGTGCAGAGACCCCAGCGACAGAGAAGGTGCAGCATTTGGTGGGGACACAGACCCTGGCACCAGAGAGGATACAGCATTTTGGGGTGCACAGACTCCAGCACCAGTGAAGGCACAGAGGCAGGGCTGCGGAGAGCCCAGTGAGGACAAGGGGCACCTGTGAGGACAAAGAGGCAGGGCTGCAGAGAGAGCCCAGTGAGGACAAGGGGCAGAGATGGGCCTGCAGAGAACCCAGTGAAGACAAGGGGCCGAATTATAACGAGGATGAGGCAAGACAACACCAGTACCATCTGCGAGGCTTGGGGCATGGTAAAGGGGCAGTTGGAGCCACGCATATAGCCCATAAGGCTAGGGTGCCCCAAAACACCCATTGTGGAACAAGGCCCACAAGGGGTCCAGGAACCTATGGGGTTCAGTAAGTCCATCAAACTGTGTCCAAGAAGACTTAAAGGCAGCCTCCCTATTTTCATATTTTTCATCAAAGACGTGGCAGCCAAGAACTGAGGGTAACCATCAGGCCAAATTGGCACGGTCAAGGGGCCTTAGGAAAACACGGCCATCCTTAAGGACCCCATCCTATGACAGGTGGTGGTGGCTGGAGACTCCCTTCTGTTGGGGATGAGGGGAGCCATCTACCGACCTGACCTGTTGTCTTGGGAAGTTTGCTGCTTTCCCAGAGCCCAGATCCAAGATATCATGGATGGAGTACGACAGCTCATCCAGCCTTCTGACTACAACCTCATGCTGCTCATCCAAGGGGCATCAATGATACTGCCAGGGGAGACCAAGTGTATCAAAAGTGACTACAGGGCTCTGGGTGAAAGGGTGAAGGGCTTAGGTTGTGTTCTCATGCATCCTTCCGGTCAAGGGAAAGGACCTGGGCAGGAGCACATGCATCATGCAGATCAACACCTGGCTGCACAGGTGGTGTCACCAGCAGGGATTTGGCTTCTATGACCATGGGATCTTGTTCCAAAAACAAGGATTGCTTGGAAGAGATCGGATGCACCTGACAAAGAGAGGGAAGAGCATCTTCACAGACGGGCTCACTAACCTATTTAGGAGGGCTTTAAACTAGATTCACTGGGGGATGGTGACCAAAGCCATGAGGTAAGTGGGGAAGCAGGAGACCTAGAATTAGAGCAAGCAGGAGGGAGAGACGGGAGGTGTTCTCATACTTCCTGAGAAATCAGGGCAATCGACTAGTTACCTTGGGTGCCTGCATACAAATGCACAGAGCCTGAGCAATGAGCAGGAAGAATTGGAAGCCCTTGCACAATCGTGGAACTATGACGTGATTAAAATAACAGAGACTTGGTGGGATAGCTGGCTTGACTGGAGCACTGTCATGGATGGGTACAAAAACTGTTCAGGAAGGACAGGCAGGGGAAAAGAGGAGGAGGAGTTGCACTTCATGTAAAAGAGCTATACTATTGCTCAGAGCTCCAGTATGAACTGGAGATAGACCTGTTGAAAGTCTCTGGGTTAGGGTCAGAGAAGAGAGCAAAAAGGGTGACATCATGGTGTGGGTCTGCTATAGACCAGGAGGAAGTGGTGGATGAAGCATTCTTCAAACAGCTAGCAGAAGCATCCTGATCATAGTCCCCGGTTCTCATGGGGAACTTCAATCACTCTGAAATCTCCTAGAAGGGCAATACAACAGTGTGCAGGCACTCCAGAAGTTTTTGGAGAGAACTAGGGACAACTTCCTGGTGCAAGTGCTCGAGTGGCCAACTAGGGTTTGCACTTTTCTTGACCTGGTGCTAACAAATAGGGATGAATTGGTGGGGAATGTAGCAGTGGATGGCAATTTGAGCAGCAGTGATGAGATGATAAGAGTTCAGGACCCTGATAAAAGGAAAGATGGAGAGCAGCAGAGTAAAGACGCTGGACTCCAGAAAAGCAGACTTCAACTGGCTTAGGGAATTCGTGGGCAGGATCCCATGAGAAGCCAGTCTGAGAGGGAAAGGAGTCCAGGAGAGCTGGCTGTACTTTAAAGCAGCCTTAATGAGTGTGCAGGAACAAACTATCCCAATGCACAGGAAGACTAGCAAATATGGCAGAAGACAAGCTTGGCTTAGCAGGGAACTCTTCAGTAAACTAAATTAAAAAAAAGGAAGCTTATAAGAAGGGAAAATGTGGACAAATAACTAGGGAAGAATATAAGAGCATTGCCCGAGAATGAAAGGATGAAGTCAGGAAGGCCAAAGTGCAATTGGAGTTGCAGCTACCACGGGATGTGAAGAGTAACAAGAAGGGTTTCTACAAGTATGTCAGTGACAGGAGAAGAATCTGGGAAAGTGTGGGTCCTTATTGAATGGCAGAAGCAACTTTGTGACAGAGAATGCAGAAAAGTCTGAGGATCTTAATGGCTTTTTTGCCTCTGTCTTCACAGGCAATGTCAGCTCCCAGGCTACTTGGACAGCACAATTCAGGGAGGAGGTGAGGAGCCAACAGTGGCAAAAGAACAGGTTAGGGTCAATTTAGAAAATCTGGGCATATACAAGTGCCTGGGGCCAGATGGGATGCACCCAAGGGTGCTGAAAGAGTTGGCTGATGTGATTACAGAACCACTGGCCATCATCTTTGAAAAGTCATGGTGATCAGTAGAGGTCCTGGATGATTGGAAAAGGGCAAACATAGTACCCATATTTAAGAAAGGGAAAAGGGAGGATTCAGGGAACTACAGATGGGTCAGCCTCATCTCAGTCCCTGGAAAAATCATGGAGCAGATCTTAAAGAATCCATCTTGAAGTACTTGAAGGAGAAGAAGGTGATTAGAAACAGCCATCATGGATTCACCAAGGGCAAGTCATGCCTGACCAACCTGATTGCCTTCTATGATGACCTAACTGGCTCTGTGGATGCAGGGAAACCAGTGGATGTGGTATACCTTGACTTTAGCAAGGCTTCTGATACTCCCATAACATTCTTGCAGGCAAGCTAAGGAAGTATTGGCTGGATGAATGGACCATGAGGTGGATAGAAAATGAGCTAGAGCACTGGGTTCCGAGAGTAGTAATCAATAACTCAATGTCTAGTTGGCAGCCCGTATCAAGTGGAGTCAGTCCTGGAAGATAGCATAGAGTACACCCTCAGCAAGTCTGCAGATGACACCAAGCTGTGGAGGAGCAGTAGATATGCTGGAGGGTAGAGCTAGACAAAGTGGAGGATTGGGCCAAAAGGAATCTCATGAGGTTCAATAAGGACAGGTGCAAAGTTCTGTACTTAGGACACAAGAATTTGAGACACAGATACAGCCTGGGGGCTAACTGGCTGGGCAGCAGCTCTGCAGAAAAATACCTGGGAATTACAGTGAACAATAAGATGAATATGAGCCAGCAGTGTACCCTTGTTGCTAAGAAGGTTAATGGCATAGTGGGTTGCATTGGTAGATGTGTTGCCATTAGGTCAAGGGAAATGATTATTCCCCTCTATTCAGCACTGGTGAGGTCACATCTGGAGTACTGTGTCCAGTTTTGGGCACCAAACTACAGAAAGGATGTGGACAAATTGGAGACAGTCCAGCGGAGGGCAACAAAGAAGGTGGAGGGCTGGGGCACATGACTTATGAGGACAGGCTGAGAAAACAAGGCTTATTTAGTCTACAGAAGAGAAAACTGAGAGTGGATTTAATAGCAGGCTTCAGCTACCTGCAGGGGTGTTCAAAAAGGGATGGAGCTAGACTGTACTCAGTGGTGGCAGATGACAGAAGAAGGAGCAACAGTCTCAAGTTGCAGCAAGGGAAGTTTAAATTAGATATTAGGAAGAATATTCTCACTAGAAGGGTAGCTAAACACTGGAACAGGTTACCCAGAAAGGTAGTGGAGATAGTGGAATCTCCATACTTGGAGGTCTTCAGCAACTGACTAGACAAAGCTTTGACTGGGATGATCTAGTTGGGGATGGTCCTGCTTTGAGAAGGGGGTTAGACTAGATGACCTCCTAATTTTCTGAATCATAAATTTTGATTGTTTGGGATTACTGACACTATAGGTATCTGTTAAACTCAGTAGTGACAAATCAAGAAGGTGTTCACAGCCCCAGAGAGTTACAAGGCATTTGAAATGCTGCATGGAGAGATGAAAGCATGGGCATATTGAAACCTGTGAAGATGTAGTGAGGGGGTTGCATAGACTTAAAAAGAAAAAAATATTGTGCACCTTATTGCAAAGTTAGGGGAAAGGAAGGAATTAAATAAAATGAAGGATTCTTTCTTGAGTAAGAGGAAGAGTGGACCATGGCAAACAGGAGTTGATAGCCCATATCCAAATGCATCTGACTATAGACAAAGGGCTGAGATTTGTTAAGGGAATGGATAATGGTTGACACAAATAGATACATTCAAAAGAAATAAAGATTTTAGGGCTTTTTTTTTGCTTATTAATTTCTCATGCAGTACCATTAGAAACATCAGGTTTTAAGATGATGTTTGACCCACAGTTTCATGGAAATATCCTTATTGCATATCACAGTGATGGGTGGTACAGGAGATCAATAAAAATTAAAAGAAGAAAATAGTCCCAAAACAGTATGAATGTTCCATGATATGCACCATTGACTCTGAATAGAATGTTTTTCATGAACAGATGGATCTTTAAGTGAAAGCAGCTGACGGTGGGTTATTTTTCCTTCATTTGCTCTTATTTTCTTTCCATAACAATCATTCGTCATTTTGTAAAATATACAAAATACTTCCTTTATTTCATTAATATGGAAGTCCTATTACACTACTTTAAAAGTATGCATAGATGCTACTGGGGAATGTATAACTTTCTCTTTCTGTCCACCAAAGGTAATGTATGATATAACAGTCTAGGCGAAAAGTTAATGAAATTATGATATCCATGAAAAAAAATACACTATTTGCCAAATGAACGCTTCTGATACTGATTTTCCTTCAAAGACAGAAAAGTTGCTGTAGTGAAAGAAGTCTTAAAATTTAGAGATAGTCCCTAACAGAAGAGTCAGTGAGTTGGGAATTAGGAGATAGTCCCCCAATCAGGGAGCCATTAGCTAGTTAGTTAGAGATAAGTTTATTGAACCCAATGATCACTGCATGGTGGCAGCTGTGATGAATAGGAAAACAGTTGAAAGAATTGGGTTCCAAACAGAAACAGAAGCTGGAAACAGAGGAAGTGGAGCACATAGAAAGACAAGGGCTTTTGTAAGTAACCTTCCATCACATTTATAACCTAAATAAATGGACAGTTCATCACAGAAGGTTGGCAATACAGCAGAAAACAGGAGGCATTCAGACAAAGGTTTGAGTGTTACCGAACAGCCACAGAGGCAGGAGAGAAAAATGACAGCCAAATACTTAATTTTCTCGCATATTGTGGGGGAGGAAGACCCATCTATTTATAACTAGGGACTTACTGAATTTGTGATTGTGTGATTTTCACAGAAAGCACAAATTCAGACGGGCTCTGTGAAAAACAGCAGGCTCCATTATTTTAGCAGGCTGGCTGCAAAAAAAAAAAAGAATCTGCAGAGATAGGGCAAGAAGCCCTGCAGTCCTGAAGCATGGGGGAGGGATGGAAGAAGGGGAAAGGGAGCAAATCAGAAAGTAAGCCTATGACACACAACATAGGCTCAGTTCAGGAGCCAGTCCAGGGTCAGTTAGGGAAGCAGGAGTGTTTTGGTGCTGGCTTTTAAAACACCCACAGGCATGCTGCTACAGCATGCAGACTGAGAAGGATTCTTTAGCATGTCCACTGAGAAGAAATCCTCCAAGACAGCCAAATACTTTTCAGTGCTGGACCATATAAGCAGTATTTTGCAGGAAACTTGCATGCAGATGAAGGCAGATTGTTCTGTACCACCTGCAATGTAACTCTGGAGGTATCAAGGAAAACCAGTATAGATCGAAAGAGTCTGGGGCATGCATGAAGCAAAAGGCTCTTGCAGAGGCTGAAGCTCAGAGCAAAAAACAAGCGATTGTTTCCTTGCCCTTTAAAAGGACCACAGATAGTATCTTGACAAGGTGACAGGTGGCATTTTCCCTTGCAGAAGCTTTTGCAGCAGCAAACATCCTGCTGACGAAACCTGATCACCTGAAGTGAAGGGTGCGCTGAACCAAAATGTGTCAAATGCTGAAAGTTTTCCATGTGCCAACAAGCTTCACCAAAACTATCTCCCTGTAGCTATTGCTTCACATGTACAGTCCACACAGTCTGCATTGGCACAGTACGATCCTTCTCCATTGTACCCAATAAAGTCACCAGTCTTTAACATAACTACATGCTGTGCTTTTTATTTGTACCAGGGAGCTGGACAGACCTGGACCTGGCTGTGTTTCAAACAGAGCTGGTCCACCTCACATCTGTCAATTTTTATACCATGTCTCAAGCCATTGTGAAGGTAATTGTCAGCTATGGTGTAGAATTTGTCAATATCTCACTATTCCTGTCTGACAATGGCATGTACAAGTGCAAGGTTTTCTCCATGTGCTCCAAGGAATTCTGCCCAACACCATTCATGTCACCTGCAACGCGCACATTCTGTCTTTAGTAAGTGATGTAGTTCCCAAGTGAGTATAGCCTGGTGTCTTCCTTCAAGCACTGTCCAGGCCATAAGAGCCAGTACAGGGACTCTGTCACCAGTCAAAGCAGTGACTCACATGGCACTGTGCCACTGCCACTATAACCTGTGCTCACAAGGTGGAATTTGTGGCTCAATGTAGTGTGTTACCACACCAAGCATGTGCAGTACTGCCAGTAGTTTGTGAGAAAGGAGCTGGAAATCACACCCAGCACATGTTTAAGTTTCATGAACTCTTAAGGTGAGGTGACATTCAAGATCAGGTGATGTTTGTGAATGACAATGCCCCCAAGTTCATGGAACTTCTAATGAGGTTTGAAGGCTAACAAGTCATGGCCCACCACACACACAACAAGCTGATGGGTCTGATAAGCTGGGTCGAAGACAGGGCATCGCAAGAACTGTCAGGCTGTCCTTGTGAAAACCAGTGGAGACAGGAACTGTTCCAGGCAATAGTTGTGAAGCTGAACCATTGCTACAGGTATGACCTGTCACTGCCACCATGGTTCAGACAACCAGATGCCACCTTCCTTAGCTATTTGCATTTTGGACCCCACCCATCTGCCTGGAAAAGATTTGGAAAAAGATTCAGAGATTGAGAAGGCCGTCTTTCAGGGGAACAGAAACTGAGAAGAAGGTGGGGAAGCAGAGGTCTATTTGCACAGGCCTAGAGCTCACCACTATGGTGATGTAGCTAGCAATCATGTGTAGCCCCACCTGATCACTATGTCACCATAGCATGCCATACAGTACATAGCACATTACTATGACACTGTAGGGCGACATGTCCAGTGTGTCTAGAACATGTAGAATAAACATACCAGGTTTTTCCATTTTTCCCCATTAATGACCCTTCAACCAAAATTAAGATGAAAGATGTTTACGAAAAGCTGGGAAGGGCTCATCCATACAGTACATCATCAGTATTAAAAAAATGTACAGGAAAAATTGAATGACTTGGTAGACTGGTTTGATAAATATCTGAACAGGATTGTATGACATGATTACATCCTATGTTCCTATAGTTTTAACATATAAATAACTCTTACCCCGTAATGCTGGGATCAGGCTGTATCTGAAGAAATATTTGGAAAAAAACCCCTAACAATCTTGGTTGCTCTTGTAAATTACCCTCTACTGCTATGGTTTCAGACCAACCAAGTTTTCTCAATCAATAGCAGTTCACTTATTTTTGGTTAC
The DNA here is from genome assembly GCF_001723915.1 of Gavialis gangeticus. Lineage (NCBI taxonomy): Eukaryota > Metazoa > Chordata > Crocodylia > Gavialidae > Gavialis > Gavialis gangeticus. The sequence continues at coordinate 16,142,886 of NW_017729027.1, forward strand.
CTATCGTCATTTAACCACACTTATTCTTTGTGGCTGTTTACTATATAATTAACATAGTTAACAATCACAGAAGATAAGAAAAATTCCAACCTAGAAGTATTTTGATCACTGAATTTTTTTCTTCCGTTTTTAACAAAGGAACTTTTTTCCAAGGAATAGAACACATATAGGAGCAGTTAATAAAGACAACTCCCAAATTGACCTATGCATTCATGGGTAATAAAAAATAAAGATATAAATAATATGTTACAATAAGTATTATTTGTACACAGTAATTGTATTACTATTTGGCTGTATGGGTACTTTCAAACTTCTAGAGCAGGGGTGGCCATCCTGCAGCTCTTCAGAAGTTAATGTGCATCCTGCAGCTCTTCAGAGCCATGTGCAGTTCTTCAGAAGTTACTATGTATATCCTTGAAGCTTTGCACAAGCACACAGTGACCAGCTTCCAAATGCTCCAAAGGGAAGCTGGTCACCGTGTGCTTGCGCAAAGATTCAAGGAGACGCACATTAATTTCTAAAGTGCCACGTGTGGCTCCAGAGCCTCAGGTTGGCCATCCCTGTTCTAGACTGAGATATAACAATGAACTTTCACGTGTCTGCAAAGGCAAAATGAATAATGATATCACAAAGATAGAGGATTGCAAAATAGCAACATTGTCAAATACACATGGGCAAAACAGCTGATACAACTCTGCTCATTTGTACCAGATGGTGAACTGACCTGACTAAAGTTTCTGACTTTAAAGTAGTTTTGCATAAGCTAAAGATTTGGCTCAAAGTCAATCAGAAATTTTAACAATTTTTCAAATTTCAGTTAAATGAGTGATAGCTTTGTTACATGTTTATGGATAAATACATGTTTATTTTCATAGTCTAGTGAGTATGGTTGAAAAAACCCTGAAATTATATAACTCATTAGTATGTAAGGTTGTAAACAGACCTCTTATTTGACCTGGATCAAAACAGGTGCAGCTCAGATATTTACACACGTTGTCTTTCCAAGCTGCATTGCTGCTCCTCCACCAGTAGGTGGTCAGTAAGAGCATACAACCTACTCCACTTGTCCATCAAATGACCCAGAATAATCTTACAGGTAATTAGATAAAATAACACTTTTTATCCCACATACTTCAGAGGGAAACAGAACAGTGGACTTGTATGTCTATAGGATTCTGAAACAAAACTCTTTCTCCCAGGACAAATGCAATAGCTTCTATATCTACTCAAATCTAAGATGACCAGGATTTAAGGCAACCCCCCCTATAATTATATTCTATACATGGAAAATATATAAATGTGTTATGATTTCCCATCTATAGAATCTAATTATTTGAGATTTGTCTTTAATTCATCCTTCCCACTCCTGCAGGGGGGCAGACATTGAGAAGAGGTGGTGTGGGGAGGTTAAGAAGGTTGCCCCCTGCTTGTGCCTGCTCTCTGCCACATCTTCCCCTTGCCTGCCCCTGCTGCACCCTTGGACCCCTTCCCCCTCCATCTCTGCTCCTCTGTCCATAGCCTCTGCTCCTTCCTTCCTCAACACTTCCTCAGACACTTCTCCTTGCTCCCCTCTCCCCTTACCAGTTTCTGCTCTCTCCTCCCCCCCCAG
>NW_017729027.1:16144557-16151000 GCF_001723915.1 Gavialis gangeticus
CCTCCCCTCCCAGATTTAATTAAAGTGTCTCCCAACAACCACTCTAATTAAAGCACTCCCTGCCCCCCACCCCCTCCCTCCCTCATGCCAGAGAACTTGTAAAGACACCCTATGATATAGGGAGCTTTATAAAACCCACCAATATAGCTTTAAGTTACATCATCATCATACCATTTTTGAACAAATCTGAATCTTCAAGTAAATCCCAGGCATTGCAAAATCAAGCAAACTCAAAACCACAAAAAGAATGTGTTGAAACATAGAGATCAAAAGTAAATAGAATCAATTGCTCTTCCTGTTACTCATAGTCTAAATCTTCTATTTTGAATATTAGAAATATCAATCTATAGAGATAAGAGGGCACATCTATTTAACTAGGTAAAACAAATCTTAAGTTATTTTGTCATTCATCTCTTCGAGCTTCAAATCTCCATCTGTGAAATGGAAATAATTGCTTTTCCTTGTTTACCTTTCTTGTCTGGGTTTTCTTGTTTTTTTGCGGTGGGGGTCTCATTGTATGCTTATCTATTTATGTTTTTCTTGTTTTTTCTAATAATAGGCAAAACAATTCTTTAAAAATTACAGAGTGAATAAAATAGTTTTATCCTAGTCCATCTACATATGCTCAGTCTATTCAAGATCATTAGACAAGAACTAATGTAAGCCAACCACAATCCATTTGAAATAGAAGCATTTTTAGCAGATATCATTCTTTTGTCTGTTTTCCACATTCTGATAAGCAGATAAGAAATTTGATTCTAGGAATTATTCTGTCAAAAGTGTCAGAACTATGTCCAAGCTAAACGGTCCATTGAACTAATACGGTTAAGGCATGCCAGTTTTTCTAGAGTTCTAGCAAGATATCTTAACTACTGTAGCACCACATCCCAGCATTTTATGCGATGACATCTAAAAATATTTTAACATGTCAACAATGAGCCAAAAGACAATTTTTCTCATGGTTTATGGTTTGTTTTATGCATGGTTCCATTTATTCTTCATGATGCAAGCAGCTGATCCTGTAGCAATGACTCTTACACAAAAGATTATATATATATATAGATATATCTATATATCTATATATATATATAAGCCTTAATCTGTTGGTCTGTAATGCTTTATTCGCACTCTGTTTGGTTGTCTCAGCAACCACTCACAATGCTAACTGAAACAACCAATCAGATTGCTCCAAGAGAGTTCTGAACAGGAGGCAGTGGTGGCAGTGCAGCAGACTGCTGCCATGATGGTGGGGATGGAGCGGTGGCAGGGAGATGAGGCCAGCACAGGGTGCTAGCTGAGGGGAATGGAGGGGACAGCGGAGCAAGCTTCCCTGCCCCCCCACACTCCTGGGAGGCAGCAGCCATGCGGGGTGCCCCCCCACTCTGTCTCCCCTCCCCCCCATCATTCCTGATGGGCAATTGGCTAGTATTCACATAACAGGACCCAGGTTCAAATGAAATGTGTGAAAGAAATTTATTGGGATGGGGGGCAGGGAGTAGTCAAATGGAATACTTTTTAACATCAATGATGTGTGGCTTGCAGTGGGGTGTGTACCCAAATGTATTACCTGTTAGGATTGCTTTTGGAGGGGGAAAAATAACTTAACTAGCAAGGAATAGGACTGTATGGACAATGGTGCTTGTGAAAATGCATGCTTTAAGATAAGAGAGATCAACTAGGACTCTTAAGATGGAAGAGGACAAGCTGAGTGGAGGGAAAAGAAACTCTGTAAGAGAGAGCCTTCAGCATGTGGAGGGAAGCAGTATAGTAGCTGCAGAATGGCAGAAAGACAAGAAAGAATGGAGAGGAATGGGACCATAAGCAAATTGTGAGGTTGAAACTAAAGATAACGAATGAATGGGAAAAGGAAAGAGACAGAATGAAGCTTTAGAAAAAAATGTTTGTAGAGCCCTTCCTTCTGAAATAGGATAAGTGCTCTTGTTTTTACCAAAGTAAGCAATGTGTTTTGGACAATCCCCACTACTTCTATTTTCCTTACTTCTTTCTGTTTGTAACTGCTACTGCTATGATTTCTTCTTTTCTTGTTTTCCCCTCTCTGTCTCTTCCAGATTCTTTGGATGAAATTTGTGGTCTCTGAAAAATCAACTCAAATTCTTCAGTCCCTTGAAAATTTTCTTTTGGTATGTAGAAATTAACGTAACACTGGGAAGCATTGCTTCTAGTGAGACAAAAATGGATAAGGACAGAAGAAACAAGAATATGAATCCTTTAAGTTATACATTTTTTTTTTATTCTCAAACTATGCTAAAAATAGTTAGATATTAAAAGTCACGCTAATACTTAAATTTACATTTATAGATCTGACACATTTTGTACAATGGTTAAATATAGACTGAACAGACTGTGATCAGGCAAGTACATTAGAACATTCATTTTTCAGTCCTCCCTAATAATACTTAAACTGAATAGCAATTTACAATATATAACAAAAAATAATAATAATAACTGACTTTGGAATCTAACGCTTGTTCTATGAAGTTACTGAACAATGGAAACTGAAAGATGATTATGCAATTGCTATTAGCAGCCAAATACAGGTTTCCTGGTAACTGGCTCTCCAAACTGTTTTGACAGTTAATATGTCAAGGAAAAAATTTCTGAACTAAAATGGACAGAGTATTCAATGAAATAGCCAGCTACTCATGGAATATATCTTGGATAAAGCATGCTTACTCAAAGTGGTCTGAATAGATATTTTTTTTAATGTCAATACAGAGATGCTAAATTGTGTTTGGATAAGTAGGAAAACAAAAGCCTTGTCCTCAAGTAGTGTATTTCTACTTAATTGAAGAGTTGGATATCAATCTGTCTGTATGATATTGGTAATACATTAAGGTCAAAACTAGAAGGGACCTATTTCCACCAATACATATTTGGTTACATTTTCTAATGAAATTTGGGCATAATATGTTAGAAATTGTTTGAAAATAGTTAATGCTGTAGGACTTTTGTAATGTGTGGGATGTTCATTCTGAACCCAGACCACAAGATAAACTTATCTTTAAACTCAAGCATTAGACTAAACCAAATTAGGTTTCAGTTCCAAATTCTGTCATCTCCACCTAGCTTTCAGTAAATTAAAACATTTCATTAGTTTTGATCACTTTCAATAGACATTAACACATATTTCTGAATCAAATACTTAAAAAATAATATCATAATGACTAGAGGTGCAACAATACATTGGTCTGATATCAGATCATTACTGATATAAAGAAAATTTGCTATATCAGACATCGGCCCGATGGGGCTGATAACTTGGATGATAAATGCCTGTGCTGTGTGCAGCCACAGCACAGCATGCAGGCAGCAAGGAGAGCTGTCTCCAGCTGGTCAGTCCATTGTGGTGAAAGGGGAAGAGGGAGGGAAAGCGTGTGAGGGGGCAGATAGATGACCCCCATGGTGAGGGAGGGTAAAGGCAGGGATAGGGGTCGGGACAGAGGCAGGAGCTGTGCAGCCAGGGCAGCGGGGGGATGGGGAGGTGCAGGACAAAGCTGTGGCTCATGGGGAGGTTGGCTCTCACCACTGCCCACACCCCAGGAGGGCAGGGGGGATTTGCCCACAGATCTGGGCAGAGCAGGTTGGGCGGGCTGGAGCTGAGCTGTGTGGGGCTCTTTTTGATGTGCCTGGGCTCTGAGCAGGTGCCAGCAGTGCTGGTAGGGGTGCAGTCAACCTAAATTTCACTGTAGCCTGACTCCCAGTGCCACTGCCACGCACCCGCCCGGTGCAGCCCAGCTCTTCCTGGCATGTGGGTGGAGGCAGGGTTTAAGCCAGGGCACTACTGGGCAGGTGTGTGACTGTGGAACTGGGACCCAGGCTGCGGTGAAATTTAGGGTAGCTGCAACCCCTCCTAGCACTACCAGCACCAGCTCAGAACCCAGGCACACCAAGAACAGCCCAGTGCAGCCTGGCTCCATCCCACCCCGCCTGCCCAGCACAGATCTGGGGCCAGATACCCCTCCTGCCTTCTCAGCAGTGGGAGCCACCCCCCACCCAAGCTAGGGCTTTCTCCCGCATCCACCCCACCCTGGCTGGGTAGTGCATGCCCTTGCCCCCGCCCCCTCCTTCCCTCACTGCAGGGGGCATTGATTTCCCCCCTCCCTTTTTACCCCCTCCCTTTTTACTGCAATGGACTAACAGGCTGGAGGCAGCTGTATCCAATATCGGATCAGCATCAGCCAATATGCCTCCTTAAATATAGGCTATTGGCCCCCAAAATCTCTATCAGTGCACCCCTAGTAATGACCTATATATACAGGGTCCAAAGCCTATTGAAATAAATGAGAAATGTTGCCTAGCTTCAGTGGACACTGGAACTTGTCATTAATGCTTGTCAGAAGTTCAGCTGATGCAGCTATCACAAGGAGTATGAATAGCACATCCTACACTCTGCAGAGAATATGAGCTACAGAATAATATACAGAGATGGACCATAGATCATATATTTAGCTCATAGATGAAATTATAATCTGATGATTTTGATACTTTGATTGAAATAGGTGCAGACATTTAAAAATTGTCCTCTCTTTTGGCCTTGCAGAGGGCTTAAACATCAGTGTATATAGTAGTTAAAGGGAATGATGCAACTATGCAATAATAAAAGTTGATTACAGTTAATGTAAGTATAATTAATTTATGCCTATTAAAGGGGTGATGCATACGGGGTGCACAGGGGTGCATGTGTACCCCCTGAGAGTGCCGGTGTACCCCCTGCAAGCTCCGGCCTTGTGATCAGCCATGGGGGGACCCCCCCCCGGTCAGTGAAATCAGCCATAGGGAAACACCCCCCCCCAGGCACTGATTGGTCACTGGGAGAGTATGTGCCCCCCCCAAGGCGGCACCAGTCACCCATGACTATTAATATTATGAAAAACAGCGTATGCCAAAGCACATCTTCAATGAAGCCAAACTTCAACACACAAAAAAACTGAGGAATCCTTTTATTGCTCATGTGATTCAAAGTACATTACCCAGCTACTGCTCTCTTCTTTTGCTCATGTTATAACAAAGAGAATACTCCATTACCTCTTCCCATTTCATGAGACAGCTACACAGTTCCCAGTACATCTTCTATAATACATGGCTGTGCCACCCCCATGAATACAGAAAACAAACTGAAAGGTTTGACAGTGCTAGAAGCAGTTGAAATGTTTCCATGAAATGTAATTGTGACTAAAGATTGCTTTCAATGGAACATGAACATTTTGAGAGAGGAACAATTTTCAAGAAAATTTCTGGTGTTTCAAAATTATGTAATATAAACTTTTATATGAAGTTGAAAATTGTTACTAAAAGTCTCAAAACTCAATAATTTTAACCGAGAAACATGTTCAAAAATGATTTTTTCTTTAACTTTTTCTTTTATGTTTTGGTCATGTAACAAGAAATGTTCATGGGGAATTTTAATTAAAAATGAAAAATAAAAGAATTTGGGACTATCCCAGGAAAAAAGTCAAGCATTACTTGTAGATAACTATCAATTAGGCCTGTGTGAATAGGGAACTATTCGATTTGGATCCAGATTAAGCCAATTCAGATTCCAGAAATTTGATTCAGAGGTCCAAATCATTTTTCCACTTCGATTTGGCTGAATTGGCTCCAAAGCTTTGGAGCCAATTTGGAGATTCAGCCATAGGGTATAAAGGGGAATCAATGAAATATCTATAACTTTGCTGTTTTTTGTTTTATTAAGATGAAACTTGCAGGAGTGGTAGCCTCTGCAGAGAGCATGAATTCTGCAAGGTTTCAAGGAGATAGGTGCATGGGTTTCTGGGAACCTGCACCTCAGTCTGCTGACAAGCAAAACTCATGCTACGTGTGTGTTAAGTCACAGTGGGGTGAAAACTGAAGGGGTGGTACCCCTGTTGAGGCTACAAATCCTGCTAAGTTTCAAGGACATAAGTGCAGTTGTTCAGTGGTTTACGGGAAGCTGCACCTCATGACATAGGTGACACTGTGTGTATGTATTAAGGTGCAGTGGGGTGAAAGCTTCAGGCCTGCTAGGCCCTGCTGCAGCCATCCAGATGCCAAGGAGATAGGTGCAGGGGAAATCTGGTTTCTGGGGCCCTGCACCTCTGGCAGGTAACAGGCAAAACTCGTGACGTGGGTGGGTGATACTGTGTGTGTGCTAAAGTGTGCCCTCACTGGTGCTGGGGCCTCTACAAAACATGGTAGTGTGCCCCAATGAGGTCTCCTCCTTCCCTACAACCTCAGTCTGGTCCATCACTTTACATGACAACAGGTAAAATAACTTAGTGACTGACTGAGCACTAGCAGTAGCACCAGTAGTATCTCAGGTAGCCAAACTGTCAGAGAGCCCTTCTTTCCTCTCAAGTAGGAGCTGCTTCTTCTCTAGCATGTCTCTTAAGGTGTGCTCTCACTGTGCGACTCTGTGTGTGTGTGTGTGTGTGTGTGTGTGTGTG
>NW_017729027.1:16151054-16166682 GCF_001723915.1 Gavialis gangeticus
AAGAAACATAGAGAAAAGTATCTATTTTCGCTACACCTACAGCCTTGGCCTGATCCACCACTGTAAATAATGGCAAGCCAAAATAATTTAGCTGACTCAACCCCAGTAGTATCAGCAGCAGCATCAAAGGTACCCAAACAGAACTGTCACAGAGCCTTTCTTTTTGTAAAGGAATTGACAGAAAGAAGTAAAAATGTTGTGTTATGTTGGATATATGATATTACTCATGGTTTGTGGTGGCTTATCTTGTGTTTTTATGTCCATATGTTTATTATGAAAAAAAGGAATACTTAAAAAATATATATTAGGAAGCTTTCAAGTTGAAAAACCCTTTGTCAGGCTGGGGAAGTACCTGTAGTTGGTCCTGGATGGAAGGAATAGTAAAGAAGCCAGAGGCTGGCCTGGGCCACAATGCGGGAAAGAAAGCCAGTCAGTAAAAATGGAAATGGAGGCATCAGGGGATGAGGGACAGGCTGCAGTGGAGGGTGGTACATGCTCCCCTTCACCCTCAGGTTTCACATGCCCGCCATCATGTAGACCATACTGGACCACAAGGGATCCAGCCATCTCCTGATGCCCTCCTTCAGCTGCCTCACCACTGCCTGCACATCTGGTGACAGTGGCTTGCCCCAGCCAGTAACATTGATCCCCTGGAACTTCTCCATTTTGTCCTCATGTTCCCTCACTATGGGGAACACCTGGCTGAGGGCATCACCAATGCTAAGGGTTGTGGTGGCCTCGGGGAAGGGCTTGAGGACCACCAAGAGCTGGGAGATGGTACCCCGCTCAGCTCTGTTCAGGGGGCCGCTGATCCCATTCTCTCCAAGCAAGGCCATCTCATGGATGGCTTTCTGTTACTCCACCAGCCTTTCAAGCATCAAGTGTGTGGATTTCCACCGAGTCTCTATATCCTGCATGATTTTGTCAGACATGCCAACAAAGTTGGCATCACGGACAGCCTTCAGCATATTGGCCCTACTGTCGGTGACCATGAATGCATGGGTGAGCTCACCCTGCCCAATGAGCCACCCCTGCACCATGCAGTTCATGGCCCCCATGATCTGCCTTGCCATGCAGGACTCATTCAGCACCTCGGCTTGGAGGAGAGCCCACCGAAGACCTGACTGATCGCACCAGTGCCCTGTGAGGCAATGGTAGGCATGATCGTCACCCTGGCTACACCAGATGTCGAAGGTGAAGTGCAAGGCTATATGCGATCCTGCCTTGCACAGCTGGTCCCTCAAGTACTCCCTACATGCCTTATACAGGGAGGGCACCACAGCCCTACTAAAGGTCGTGCGTGCGGGGACTTTGTAACATGGGGCCAGAAGTAGTATGAGCCACCTGAACCCTGGCCGCTCAACTAGGGAGAAGGGCTGGCTATCCAGAGCAAGCATCTCCCCACAGCTCTGGGTGATCTCACTCACCTTTGCAACTTGCCCTGCTCTGTCTGCAGCTTTTCCCCGCTGTTCCAGGGTGGCCTGCCTTTGCTTTGGGGGGAAAGGGGCTTTGGAGTGAGTGGGGGACTTCCCTTCTGGTGCACTCATACTGGTGCCAGGCTGAGCAGCAAGAAGGGCAAGGGGGTGCTGCCTCCTGAGATGTAGCATCATCACCATGGTGGAAAAGTGTTTCATGTCCTTGCTCCGGCTGATGTGCCTTCGGCAGTGCTGGCAGATAGCAAACCTGGGATCATCTGCCAGCTCAGAATGCTCCCACATTATGCTACTCGCCCGCTTCTGTCTCTCCCCTCAGACACTGTAATTGGAAAGGCAGTCAGAGAGAAATCATGCTCACTGGCCACCTAGACATGTCAGGCTTTCTCCCCCTGCTCCCCCTCCCTCTTCTAAGTTTCTAAGCTCCCCCTCCCTCTTCAGAAGCTCTGAATCGATTTGGAAAGCCAAAAGCAGCTAGCAATTTGATTCAGACTTGCAGATTCGGCCTCCAAATCATCCGAATCTTTTCCAAATCCAAATCACAGTCCAAAGCTTCTCACAGCCCTACTATCTACAAGTATTTGCCTGTTTCTCTTATAGTTCTATTTGTTCCTGCACTGAAAACAGACATCATCATTACAATTTGGTCTTGTACTTTTCTGCATATCATTTTAACACAGTTTTAAACATGTTTTCCCAATGTGATTAAAAGTGTTTTAGTTTAGTAAAACAATCTTTTTTGGCTGGATAAACAGGTTCAACATTAGTCATATTGTCCAAGAAAATTTTCCTCTGAAATAGACAGAAACAATTAGTCTTTCTTCAGGGAAATAGATATGCTTCATATTTTAAGCTAGAGCTGAATATACATAAATTGTGACTTTCCTTCTGTAATTTTGTAAACATTTTCTCCATTTTACTTTGAGTCTGGTTCATCTGATCTGTATACAGAACCAAATTTGCAAAAGCACAGGAGACAAAAAATATTCCAATACTTTATTATAACAGAACATTTTTTCTGTAGTTCAGGCTGTCTTGGTCAACTCCAGGTCTGCCAACATGATTTTTATAATAGCAGCAGGGATGTGAATTACTGAGAGTTCTTAACAGCATATGGAGCACATATAATGACACCATTTATACAGATGGAAAAGTAGAGTAAACTGATAGTCTAGTATCAAGTAGCTTTTACAACAAAATAAAAATCAATACCATATTTTTAATGAAGAAACCTTTTACTTTCTGCCCTTTTCTCCCATGTGCCATGCTTATAAGAAAAAGAAAAAGTAAAATATGTAATGGTGGGCAGTTAATCAGACATTTATTTTCTCAAGTGTTTCATGACTGATTCCCAATTGGCCAATCAAAGTGAATGAATACTTTCAAAAAGAGAATTTATGTTAAACCCCCCTGATAAATTACATTGAGTCCATGAGTTCTTCACCAAGCTTTCTAAAGTAGGGCAGGTCAAGAAATATGCCTCACTGAAGTATAAATCTCAAATGAATGTTTCTATATAACAATAATTTAAGGTTCTTGTCACCTAAAATCCCTACTTCTATACATGTTGGAGGTCCCAGAGATGACGTATGTGGTATATCACTTCCACCTCATGGGCAACTGCTTTCCTTAGGATGAAATGTGAGTACAAATGTTATTATTTATGCATAATCCCAAACTGCATAACATAATATATTATGTCAGCATCACTAAACAGATCAAATTAATCTGGAAAGAGACAGCTGTACATCATCTAGTGACACGCTTCTAATGGAATTTTACAGGTATCCATTTGTCCTGTTTCTGTTATCACTCAAGCTGTAAAAAAGGATCTTGGAAATTCCTAATTTTGTTTAAATTTTCATTGTAAGGGCTCTCCTAATGGATGTGACTAGTTTCTATTGGACTCTATGAAAGTTTACAGTAGGACAATGACATTAGTTGGAGGAGAAAAAAGTGATTAGGAACAGTCAGCATTGATTCACCAGGGGCAAGTCTTGACTGACCAACCTGATTGCCTTCTAAGATGAGGTGACAGGCTCTGCAGATGTGGGGAGACTGGTGGATGTGGTGTACCTTGATATTAGCAAGGATTTTGATACAATCTCCCACAGCATTCTCACAGGCAAGCTAAGGAAGTATGGGCTAGATGAATGGACTGCAAGGTGGATAGAAAACTGGCTGGATCATCAGGTTCAGAGAGTAGTAATCAATGGGTTGATGTCTAGTTGGCAGCCATTATCAAATGGAGTGCCCCAGAGGTCAATCCTGGGGCCGGTTTTGTTCTATGTCTTCATCAACAACCTGGAGGATGGCATAGAGTGCACCCTCACCAAGTTTGCAGATGACACCAAGCTGGGAGGAATAGTAGATATGCTGGAGATTAGGGCTAGGATTCAGAGTGGCCTAGACAAATTGGAATATTGGGCCAAAAGGAACTTCATGAGGTTCAACAAGGACACGTGCAAAGTCCTACACTTGGGATAGAGCAATCCCATTCACCAGTACCAGGCTGGGGGCTGACTGGCTGGGCAATAGCTCTGTAGAAATGGACTTGGGGGGTTACAGTGGACAATAAGCTGAATATGATCCAGCAGTGTGCTCTTGTTGCCAAGAAGGCTAACAGTATACTAGGCTGCATTAGTAGGTATGTTGCCAGTAGGTCAAGGACGTGATTATTCCTCCAATTCAGAGCTGGTGAGGCCACATCTGGAGTATTGTGTTCAGTTTTGGGTACCCCACTACAGATAGGATGTGGACATATTGGATATAGTCCAGCAGAGGGCAACAAAAATGGTGAGGGAGCTGGGGGGCATGACTTATGAGGAAAGACTGAGGAAACTGGGCTTATTTAGTCTAGATAAGAGAAAACTGAGGAAGGAGGGGGAATTGAATAGCAGCCTTCAAGTACCTGAAGTGAGGTTCAAAAGAGGATGGAGATAAACTGCTCTTAGTGGTGGCAGGTGACAAAACAAAATGCAAAAGTCTCAAGTTGCATCAAGGAAAGTTTAAGTTAGATATCAGGAAGAATTTTCTCACCAGCAAGGTAGTAAAACACTGGAACAGGTTACCCAGAGAGGTGGTGGAAGCTCCATCTTTGGAGGTTTTCAAAACCCAGCTAGACAAAGCTTTGGCTGGGATGATCTAGTTGGAGACAGTCTTACTTTGAGCAGGGGTTGCACTAAATGACCTCCTGAGGTTCCTTCAAACCCTAATTTTCTCTGATTCTCTAATTAGTTATTCAACAGTACAGAAAGAGAAAGAAGTTTAGAAGGTATTGTTTCCAAACCAAATCTCTCATCTTTTCCAAGGTTGCATTGTGACATCAGAAGATATGTCACAATGCAACCTTGGAAAAGGTTTGTCAGAGATGGAAAAGATATGTCATTTCATTAATTCTGTCTCCCCATCATTGAAGAGCTTTTCTCTACATGGAATTCCTTAGTACTCTACCTCATCTAGTTTTTAATGTCCAAAACTGAGACAACATTCACCCTTTCTGTGTCAATGCTGCTCTACTACCCCCACAATATGCTGAAATATTAGGAAGTGCATACTGAGATCAAGGTCAACATTTTATTTCTATACATACTAAATATTCCTCTCCCTCAATGATTTCTGTACCATCCAAGTCCCTATAGACCCTTATTAAGTTTCTTCCGTGGCTGTGAATTAGTCAAGCCGGGTTGACTTGCTTTATATTTTTAGTTTGTTTTTGTATATGCACATTATATTTTGGGTCAGGTTCAGATGGAACAAAAGGGTACTGCATATTAGTGTAACTGAACAAAATCCTAGTGCATTTGAAGAAAATGGAAAAATATCCTTGTAGATATGGCCCAGTTGATGTAATTTATACATCGAGTGGACAGAGATACAAATTATAGTTGGAGGTGACCAAACTAAAACTAAAAGAAAGCTTCCCTTTATCCACTCTCCCTGTTGATTACTTTTCCTGTTATTTGCCTGATCTTCCTTGTCCACTACATATAAGACCCATCAGTTTGCACATGCACCATTATACTGACTTCCAAGTAGTAACTTACACCACTGTTTAATGAAATCCATTTCTGAATTTGGCCTACAGTTTCCAGTGCAAGTCACAGAGAGATGAGGGAAAGTTATAGATGCAAAACTGTTTCTTTCAGCATTAGTTGAAAGAAAATGAATTAAAATTTTAACTTAATATAGAAATAGAAACCTATGATCGTTTTGAAGATTGGTTTTCCTTTAGATATCAGTTTAATCCTTTTTTCTCTCTACTACTTCAAGAGTGTAATGGTGATGGGCCACCGTTTATACAAAACATGAACATATGCTCTTTTTTAAACATTCATTTCCAATTTTAGCCCAAGAGTTGAAAAGTTCTTTATAAATTGGCTTGGATTAAGATTAATCTACTGTACCTAATATGGAAAAAAATATTAGGTACATATTTGAAAATCCAAAAGTATAATATGGTATACCTGCAAAACACATCTGTACATAAATTATATTAACAGGAGCCCTTCTTTTTCTTATCCCTTCTCACTGAACAACCTTGTGATACAAATATTTCTTTTTCCAAAAAGGTGTTGGGAGAACCCAGAATATCAATAGGAATAGAACCTCCAGCATAAACTCAGCTTCATTCTATGTAAAATAATCTTGCTTCCTTTAAAACCCAATATATTTGCAGTCTCTCCACATTTATGGAAGAGCATTTTCTTCAGTCCCTGGATTTTCCTCCTCCTCCATTTATAAATGGAAGGCAGTGGTATGAACTCTTTCTTCATGGAGGCAAATGCCGCTTGGCTCAGCAGCCAGTCTTGCTCAAGAAGGTGAATTTCTACTTTTGTGCATGGGTGACATTACATTTAGTCTTTCATTCAGGGCTGTCCAACCAGTGACTTGCAGGAGCCCAATATGCTGCCAATGGGCCCCTGCGTTGCCTCTTTCACAGTTGTGAGGCAGAGAAGGGCTAGGGTGGAGTGTTCTACTTTTTTACTTTATCTGGGAGCTTAGATGACTTTAGTTCTTTCAGTTCTTTCCTGGTTTAAAAAGAATACATTTATCACATATCTAGTAATATTCCTGAGTCTTTATTTTTGTCTCTTTCTTCTTCATGGTGGTTAGTCTTCAACCCACATTTCACTTCTCTTAGACCAGTTGTGTGTCTGAAACTAGTAATCTTTGCTAACAAGGAGTTACATACATTTTTTGTAATTATTATGCCTTCTAGATATAATTTCAATTTAGACTGACTTGAGTTTTAGGCCAAGTTGAATAAAGCAAGGAATTGACCCATGGATTTGGTTCCATTCTATAACTAAACGGTCATGATGTATTACTGATTGTGGGCTCAAATTAAACTAAACTGATTTTTACAAATAAATTTTCAAGGCTTTATTTCATGATATCACTAGGATGGGTGTTTAATTACACATCTCCATGCCTTACAATAGTTTAAGGCAGGGGTAGGCAATGTTTTTGGCCGCAGCGCCAAAAAACCCACAATGTCTACCTTGTAAGGTGCCGGAGTGCTGGCACACCACAAAACCAAAACTTGGGCGGAGGGGGTACATAGCAGGATGCCCTGCATATTTAATACAATTAATAATCATTAATGTTGCTTTTTTTTCTTTTTCTTCTACAGCAAATACTAAGCTTTTGAAAAATTCAAAACCTGATGACAATAAATAAAACTTCATGTACTGCCTTGTACTTGTGATTTTTTTTTTTCTTCTTAAGCATGTTGTGATGAGGGGGAAGAGAGGGAGAGAGGAGAAGGGAGCAGCAGGTACTGGGGGAGTCACTGAGGGCAGACTGGCTTGGCCAGGCCCTTGGGAAGGCTGCAGCTGGAGGAAAGCTCCCATGGCCAGGGCCTTGCACTGGGTATGGCTCTGCTCTGCTTGCACTGTGCCCAGTGTGCAGGGAGGCTGATCCTGGAGAGGGAAACCCCCCAAGCCCTGCGTCCTGCCCCAGCCAGGCAGCATCCTCACGTGCGCAGGGTGGTTGCAGCCCATCCCTGCAGAGCTGTGCGGGCCAGGCCTGGCTCCACTGGATGCCCCCACCTGCCCGCCCACCACAGCTCAAGATTGCAGAGCCCCGAGGCAGCCCCCACTTCCTGTCCAGATCCCACCTTCCTAAGGGCCCTACTGGGCTGGCTTGCTTGGGGTGCCTCCCCACACGCTGCCCATACCCTGTCCCGACCACCCAGCCCCAGCACTTGGCACCTCAGTGCTGCCCCAGGTGGGACAGGGTGTCTGTCTGCCTGGGCAGCTCCCTTCAGGGGCCAGCCGGACTGGAGGGTGCTGCCTGGGAGCAACAGGTGGGGGCAGTACAACACAGACAGTGTCCCTGTGTGTGTTCTTCTGGCTCCGCCCCGGTGCCTGCCATGGTGCTGGGACTTGTGGCTGCATGGGAGAGCCCAGAGCAGCAACTTAAAAATAAATAAATAAATTTTTGTTGTGCCTCCCAGCATGCTGGGGAAAATGTCTCTGCATGCCACTAATGGCACACATTGCATGGGTTGCCAACCCCTGGGTTAAGGCATTGTAAGGGCAACCCTAACTCCTGGGTTTGTAATGATTGTTTTCAGGTTATTTCAATATCCTTAAAATATTTTTATTGCATTATATATACTCTCAGGGTATGAACAAGCTTTCATGGGACCCAGCTTAGGTTAAGGCAGCTTAGTTTAAGCCTCCTAAACCTAATTTGGGATCCATGCAGGCATGTGTTCACTGCTTGCCAGAAGGAGCCATGGGCAGTCAGAGGCAAGTAAGTTGGGGAAAGAAGCTGGTAGGTCCAGGGGTTCTGGCAAATCTAGGGTGGGGTTTGCAGGTTTGGGGAGCAAAAACAGCACAGCCCCAGTGCTATGGAAAATAGCTGGGCTTTCCCAGCCCCAGAGTTGTGTTGCATAAAAAGCAAGCATTCACTAGGCTGGGTTAATTCTGGCTAGATTGGTTTAACCTGATGCTGATCTAAAGTTAGTTCACATCTGATGAGAATTAACTTTAGATCAGACATGCCAGTTTTAGGGCTTGCACATCCAGGCATTTAGGTGAGGGAGATCTAAGGCTAAGTACAGGTATTCAAGAAGCCTGTGGCAGAATTGCTCCAACTTTCAAGCTTTGCTCTAAGCACTCCCATTTAGGTTGGAAGGAAGCAGATTACTCCTTGTGGGGGCAGGCTCCCTGGCCTGCCTGCATTGCCCAGTACAACAGGTAGGTGGAGCTCTTGCATGCCTCCCAGCATGCCCTGTAAGCTCTCCAGACTGCTAAAGACTCTCCAACAGAGCCAAACAGCTGAGTCACCCTTGATTGGCCAACGGCGACATCACAGTTGCCTACCTGGTCCTGATGCAGTAGCAGTTCATCATGGCATGTGCCCTCCTGACCACAAACCACCCACATGCCCACTCAGCATGCCCTGTACCGACCAAGGGTGGGTGTGGGTGTGTGTGGATATGGGTGTGTGGGTGTATGTGTGTGCATGCTCCAGATACCTGGGCTCTGTGTGTATCCGTGCCCCACAATCTGTCCCTGATTTTGTCATTAGCAATGTCATTGTCCTCCAGTCTTCATCAGTGACCTGTCTTACCCCCTCCTGCCCTGGTCATGAGGCCCTATGGGGGGCAGCTGGACTGCCGGAAGAAGCACTTCAGAACTACAGACTGGGCTTGGCACCATGAACACATGTGGTGCAGGGATGGGGGGAGAGGCTGAACCCCCACCTATGTGTGTGACTCTGGCTCCACATTGTGGCATCCCTGGCCAACTGCCTGCATGGACCAGGAGCCCTACCTGGATGAGGGTCTCAAGTGCCCATGCCCTGGCATTGAGCCATTCGTCTCCTTCCATGGGCTCCTCTGGCATCATAGGTACCACTGTCCACAACCCAGGCTGCCTTCCTCTTCTCTTTTCCTCCCCAACCCCACACCAGAGGATACATCAGGGTGTGGAAGAATGAGGTGTGAGGGAGAGATGTGCCTTGTTTTAATCAAATGTTGAAGCTGCTAAACTGTTATTATGTTATTAAATAAAAACTGTGCAATGTTGCCCACTCTGGAACTTGAAACCTTTTTCTCAGTTAACATAGAGAGTGGGGAAAGACCCTGCCTGCACCAGGAGGTTATCCCATTTAGACAGGGTGGGCAACTGCAGGTGTTCATCTTAACAAAACACAGAACCTTGGAGCGGCAGGGAGAATGCTATGTGAGAAACAGCCACCCCTCAGTTTAATTAAGTGTTACAGCTGCCAAACTTTTTGTATACATAACAAAGAAAAACTGTGGAACATTGCTGTAACAGGGGGCTTTCTCAGAGTTGGTTCACCATTGGCCTGCCCACCTGTTCCTTGGCTAACTGCCCGCCTCACTCTCCTGCCATGCTTTGTTGTTTCATAATTGGTTCTAATTAGGCAGGAGGTTGCCCATTCTTGCCCTGATGCCAGAGGTCGTTATTTGCAGCTCCGATCCTTCCCTACACTGCATCCCATGCCTCGCAGCTGGCATCCAGGTGACACAGTGCTCCCAGCCTTTAGCCAGACCAAGCTTAGCCCTCATTGTCAGGCCTCATTCTTACAAGCACTCATACCACCCTCCTCTCATAGGTCTCTCTGACTCATTGACAACTTATACCGCCCTGCTCCCTCTCAGAGTTGCCCCCTTAGGCCATAGACTTTATCTAGCGCACACCTTGGGTGGCAGACGTACCATCTTCTGGGGCCTCTCCAGCAACCCACCAGGGTAGTGGCCATCCAATTACCCAACCTAGGCCAAGCTTGCCCTGGACCCTCCCAGAGCAACTTTACACAAACATATATACACACACTGGGCTCCCCACTCTCTGGTTCCTTCCTCACTGGACCTCCACATCTACCCCATCACTAGGGCTACAGGCTTCCCTCCCCAGTGGGGGCTCAGGTGGCTGTAGCCATGCCTGGCCCTGACTTTTATCCACAGTGATGTGGGGGCTAGGGGTTATTAAGGTGCCCCAATCAGTGGTAATTGGCCTGGTATTTCCTGGAGGCTCCCACACCACTGGGAGCCCCACCCGGCCACCCACTCCCAACAGGGTGCAGTCCTAGGTCATTCCCAGGACTAAGAGCCTCCTGCTCCTACCTGCAGGTGTTCCATTCAGCATTTCTGAATACCTGCCAGCAGTGAACTTCTCTGTTTATACTGGCAGCCATGGTTCCAAAATGGCCACCACAATCAAGCACTTGCTGGTTGCTTGACTCAGCCCTTAAAGTGGCAGGCACCAACAGTGCCCTGACACAGTTGCCCACTCCAGAACTTGGACCAGAGCCCAGGGGGCTGCCATTGCTCACAAAGGCTGTGCTGCTCCTGCACACTGAAGTGAGCTTGCCTGATGGGCTGTTAGGATGCCTCTCCCACCATTTTCTTTGAGGCTCTGCACCTATACCAGCAACCACCAGTGTCTGGGGCTAATGAGTTGGACCTGGAGGGTGGGCTGAGTCATTGCCAGCCCTGGCATTGGGTCTCAGGCAGCCAGGTTCCCCTCCACTCCCACACTACTGCCCCCCAAAGCAAGCCTCACTAGATTCCTTCCTAGCTTCTCAGACCACAGGCCAGTAGCTCCCATGCACCATGTCCCCTGTTTCAGGGCAAGCCTGCCCCCCAGCATGTCCAAATTAATGTGCAGTGTGGAGCATTCTCCCACAACCACCATCCATTCTCTCCCCATGGAAATCTTGAGCATGTTATCGCAGGAAGGAGTCCCCGAACCAGAGCTCTTCACAGTGGTGGAGGGTGCACAGCAGCCTGCCCCACCACTCCAGCCTGGGAGAGCAACAGTGTCCCCATAGGAGGTGGCACTAGTGCCTCTCAAGAATGTCATAGCTGGATCCCAAGTGGTCTTTGAGCCTGTAAATAAACTCTTTATCCTGGTGCTCTCTCAACTACATAGCAGCATTTATGACCTCGCTCAGAGAGTGGCTAGCCATCTATAGACTTCATTCTTGAACCTCCACAGCACATTCTTGGTCCTGGACAGCTTGCTCAAATGTCATGACACTTCAGATACAAGCAATTTCCAACCTTCCCATTCTAACCGCCACATCAAGGGTGTCATTTGATTCTCGCGTCACCAGCACCATCTACCCACACATGTCAGGTACTCTTCAAGCGTCTAGGTGACAATCCTGGATCCAGCATCTTGGGCTCCACAATTGAGCCTCGCACACACAAGTGAGGAGTCTGCAAACAAGGGATACATTGAGGTACATCTAGTGATTCTCCTATTGGACCCAGGGGACCCTTTCCCCTACCCAGGGCCAGAAGTTGCACAGCTTCTTTGGACCCAGCACTGACTATGGCACTGACCGTGGCACTGACCACGGCCTTGTGTGTTACACTAAATTTAGGTAAGGTGTGGGGCAAATGGAAATGAAATTATCATTCAGACTTATCTAGTCTGAAATCTATTCTTAACAGCATTTTATACCAACACCATATGAGTCCCCCACGGGACATGACCTTGACAGAGAAATATGGGTCAAACCACACCCCACTTATTGCCCACATACAAGATCCAGTAGGACTGTTTTTTGAGCTATTACACAGTCACTTCTAGATACACTTTGTAAACACATAAATCAGTACAAAAATATTTTTAATAAAATTAAAATAAGTTACAGTAAATGTTTTGGTGGGGTGGTTTATATATGATTTGGGGTTTCTTTTTCCAGTTTCAAGATTGCAGCACCCTTCCTTCCAAAAGGAGTACTTCCAGGACAAGAGGAGGAACTTCCAGTGGCAAAGGTGAGGGGTTGGGGCAGACTTCTGGTTCCAATAAGGTGACCAGGGGGCAGGGCAACTGTCAAAGGTAGCCCTGCCCCAAAACTAGCTAAGTGGCCCTCCACCCAAAATAATTGCCCACCCCTGCTGCACAAGATGAACATGAGCGGTGTCCACAATACAGACAGCACTTAATCAAAAGCTGCAATCTTTATGAATTCCCTTATGGGATAGATGGAATCTGCACACTGAATGATAACACCAGACAGTGGCTCATAGCTGGCTGGAGGAAACAAGGGTGGGGAGGGGATAGAAACAGGATTTGCTGACTCTTGTCAGTGACAGCCTTGGGGCAGTCCTGACCTGGCACTTGGGCACAAGCTCTGGCCTAGGCTAGACTGCCGCCCCATGAGGGGAGTTGAGCGGGGTGCCTCAATGTTCCATGGGATTTTGGTGGATTGCGGCCTACTGTGAGTCACGATGGGACGTGGTACAGATGTTCATTACAGCACTCTAACCTACAGCACTGAAGTCTGATACCACATCAATCTATAGATTCATTAGTGGGGTGCAGCAAGGAACCAGAGATGCTCTGTTCACCAGGGCGCCTCTTGGGGTAACAAGGAACTATGGTCACAAACTGACAGAGAGCAGATTTAGGCTGGACATCAGGAAGAAATTCTTCATGGTAATGGTGGCCTGAATTTGGAATGGGTTTCCAAGGGAGGTGGTGCTCTCTCCTACCTTGGGGGTCTTTAAGAGAAGGCTGGATAGGCATTTGGCTGGGGTCATTTGACCCCAGCACTCCTTCCTGCCCAGGGCAGGGGGTTGGACTCAATGATCTGTTGAGGTCCCTTCCAACCCTAATATCTATGAATCTATGAATCCATCCAGGGTTACCTTGGAGCAGGATCACCTTGGAGCAGGATCTGCCATTTTACAGCTGTCTATGCGCCCTGACCATCTTTTGGGTTATGGCTGTACCTGCCACGCAATAAATGTAACTTATGTACCTGGCCTAAATGTATCACTTGTATATACCCTCAAACTGATCTGTAGATTTCTGTGTGAAAATAAAATAACAGCATGGCAATGCAGAGAAACAGAGCTCCCTGTATAAGCTGTACATCTCTGCTCTGAGGTCCTTTTTCAAATCTTTTTTTATCAATGCTAGACTTTCTTTGACTCCAGTGAGCTCTGTACAGACTGCTTTCTCATCACATTTCACTAGCAATAAACATAAAGGTACAGGAAACAGTTTCAAGTGGCAAGGTTTATAAGAGACCTAGGTGCATGTATTAATTTTGCAGAACCACTCTCCCCTGCTATAAAATTGTCCGTCTGACAAAAACATGTGAGGGGGCTGTGGGTTCTGAAAAGTTGCACTGGTGAAACTGAAAACATTTTGTAGGCTAATTATTTTAATTGCTTGAAAGTTCATATTACAAAGCCTCCTTCCAACAGACAGCAGCCCTTGAATTCTATAATATGTTTAAAGACTGTATCTAGAGCAGTTTAGTTGCCAGATGTATTCAAAGGCTTACCTAGGTTCTACTATAGATTTCAGAACTGTGAAAAGTTGGTGTATGCAGTATAAGAGGAGAGTTGCCACATGTTTTATGGAAGTGACCACCTGGAAACACTTCTCTACTGCTTTTCATTGTCACATTTTGTTTGATAGATTTTGATTTCTCAAGGTTCCATCCTGTATTTTTTTTTTTACATATTCTGAAGTGATTTCTCACACAAAAGGTAGGCAGAATTGTACCCAATTATGTACTTGGTTATGAACAGATGAAAACAATAAACATTATCAGAACTGACTTAAAAGGATTTGTAATCACTTAAACAGTTTTACCAGAATATCTGATATATCCACATAATGATTATTTAATATTAACAGAAAAAGAACAGCACAACTCTAGGATGCAGTTCAACCATGAAAGGACATGAAAACGAGAACAAAATAAATAGGATGTTATGTTGGCTCTTCCTCCTTCTGCCACCAAACAGGAACAGTGAGAAGAAAATAGATCTTGGCTATGAAAATTGACACAAATATGTTTGTATTAGATATATAACATAATGGTTATATTTCTTTACAATATTTAATAACGTGAACATATTTATTTTAGAGCACTTAATAAGAAAAAAGCAAAGTACCGCACTTTGGTTTAATGCTGCACCTCTTTAAGAAGAGTCAGTTTATCCAAGCTCCCAGGGTACAAGTGCAGTGAACTGGTAAATGGGCAGTCCGCTGAAGAACATAGGGCAAATAAAAGCAGGACTTCTAAGTGAGGGAAGTTATCTGTGAAGACTTATACTGGAAAAAAACCACAAACAAAAGTAAAATTAGGGCTTTTTCTGTCTGTGTTATAGTTACTTATGTTGTTGTGGGTTGATTTTCCTATGGACCCTATCCATTTTATTAAAAGAATTTTAGTCTTTTCTCACCAGGTCTAAAGTACCCTTATTTTTCTAACTAAGCCTATTGTTAAGGTATCTCTGCCTCTTTCTATCACACCATATTTGGTTGGGAGGAGTCAAATTCAGTTGCAAAGCAAGTGTGTTTCCTTCCACTTCAACAGACTTGCTACTAAGGGTGAATTTGTTCCTGTATATATACAATTCATTATTTGTAAATAATGAATTTGCAATAGGCCCCTGCATCTAAATGCTGAAGGAGCAAGAAGAAGGAAAAAACAGCAAAGAAACTAGTAATATCAGAAAGGGTAGGTGTCCAGATCTTACACCCACAATTGCATGAATAAATTGGTGCAATTCAGGCTAATTGCAGACATTTGGGGAAGCTAAGGAGAGGTTAAATTGGATTCAAAATCACCACTTGACCTAAGTCAGGATGTGAAGGCTAGCAGAAGGGGGGTTGGGGGACAGGGGTAAACAAGTTCAGAGGAGTAACTGGGGGGTTTCAGGGGGGGATGGGACTGGGGGGATGTAGGAGAAGACAGCATCTGTGAGAGTAATCAGTGGGTTCAGGGATGCAGGCAGCTTCCATGGGGATATGGTGGGGTGCAGGCAGTTGGGATCCATGGGTGGATGGCGGGGGAAGGTGGCATCCATGAGGGGATGAGGGAGCAGGCAACATCTGTAGGGGGTTGCTGGGGTCCAGGACAGTTTGGTGGGATCAGAGGGGCTCATGGGATCCACGAGGGAGCTTGGGGGGGACCAAGAGCTGTTTTTAGCCCTCCAAACCTCCCAGAAAACCTACACCACCATCACTCCCACCCCTCCACTGACTGATATTTGCTTGCTTGGTTTCAGCAGTGATGAATGCTGGTAAAACTGGCAGCACCCAGAGCACTTTGCAGAATAGGGGGTTGAGAGACATTGGCTGGTCCATGTCAGGACAAGGGACTGGAAGCTAAGAATAGCCTAGTGCTGGGGGTGAGGAGGTGCGGGAGGGTGAAAAGCATGGCCCCAAGCTGGGGGC
>NW_017729027.1:16167103-16185272 GCF_001723915.1 Gavialis gangeticus
GCCGGGGGCCAGGGGCTGGGGGCTGGGCTTTCCCAACATTAGGGCTACTCAGGTAACTATACAGAAGTTCTATGCCCCAGATGGTGCATCTACATGAGTCACTTACTGAGTGGTAGCCTAATAACACTGCACAGTAGTGTGCCCAGCCATGCTAATAAGCTAATACACAATGTTACTAGGCTACTGCACAGTCAACATCACCAAAAAAAAGTACACCGGTGCTACTGTGCAGTAAATGTAGATACTGCACATTCAGTTAGTACTTCATTAAGGAAGTACTAAATGAAATGCACAGTAACGAGAGAGCATTAATGAATGTGTAGACATGCCCACTCTAACCTAGATTGAATAAGTCTGATCCTACATTGATCCAGGTCTATTTTAGTCTCAGTTCTTGAATTTTTAGACCAGTCTGTGTCCACCAAACTTCTGTACAGTTATGGGTTTAGATTGATTTCCAATCACTGAGACTGGCTCTGAGTGTAAGGTCCACACCTGGGGCAAACTAAGTTATAGCAGGTGGCCATTTTGAACCCAATCTTACCCCCACCTAACATCTGCATTTAGCCTCTGTCAGATCCTCTTCCCCTCTTAAACCACTTGTCCAGCAGAAAAGCAGCGAAGCCAGCTATCTCTGAACCAAGTCAGACTGAATGGCTTCCCCTCTCCTGCCTACTTTGCAACAAGCAAGTGCTGACTCCTGGTTGCAGTGTCATTTAGCTTTATCAGTTCTACCTAGCAAAGAAATTATGGGAGCCAAGTGATTCTGCACTGAGCGCTGGCACTTGGAGTACCCCCTCCCCCACCCCCCAGGACTCATATCTCCATGCATCAGGCTGAGAGAAAAGGTCAGGTATATTAAAATTAACAGGAATATTGACAACAAATGACTGTGACTGCATATCCAGTGCTGTTTTAGTAATTACTGGGAGTGCATGGCCTCTTCTTTTTCTCCTGATGATAAACTGTGGTCCTGGCTTCAGAAAGAATTGCATCACACCAATTAATCCAAGAGGGGGGAAAAAAACCCTGTGCATTTGATTGCTGTCAAAGCCCTAAATAATCAATTATATACAGAGAAATCCTTAGCTAACAACCTTTAACGCAGATTAAATTACCTTTAATTCCTATATGGCATTTTTACTGTGTAATTTTGCTCAGAAAGTAAATTACCATTCAACTAAATACTATTGCAGCTGTGTGATATTGTAAACCTTTTGGAGTCATGGAAAATTCTCCTACTGTGTTGGATCTACTCTTAAATCAGTGCTATCAAAGCAAACCTAGTTCCACATCTGATATTGCTCCTCCCACCCTCAACAATATTTTATTCTATCTTTTCTTAGTTTTTTATTAGTAATTGTCTTTCACTTATGTAGTTTGCTATTCATATACTTTGCTGTTATATTAATACTTTGCATACAGCATGCATTTGCTTTCCTTTCAAAGAACTTTAGCAAAAATGCCATGGATCTGTTCCAGTTATTTATTTCTTTTGGACATCCTCCTCAGTTTCTGGCTATACACAGACTAATTAATAATTGTCTGAAAGACATTACTTATATACACATCAACAGGTTGCAAATACTAGAGAAGACTGCCACATGTCCCAGGACTAAAACAAAATATTTCACAGATCTCTTAAACTTTTATTTACTGTGATGATTCCAGTCTAACTTAAACATTTATGTATCTTCCCTGCCCAATAGTTTATTTCAGTATTATTACAGAAACTGTAGGAAAGAGGTAAATCAGGCAGCAACTAGACAATCTTTATAGTTTATGTAGGTTTTTATTATTTTCGCTGCTGTGGCAAAGAGTTATAACTTGTGTTTCCAAATTCATTTTAACTAATTGTGAAGAATTGTATGGATAAGCACAGGGAAGACTTATTCGAGCATCAGCATGACAGTCTAGCATTCATTCTCCTAAGAGGCTAAAGCATCTGACAAAGCAGGTTGTTGCCTACAAAAGCTTGTTTCTTTCTAAACCAGTCAGTCTCAAAAGGTAAGTATAGACATTCAAAAAGCCTAAGACAGAATCAATCAAATCTATGCTGGTTTCTGTAAGCTGCATAGGTTAGATTAGGAGTGAACATAACAGGTTCTCTCTGCCTGCACTGACTGAGGCCAATTGGTTGGGGGCACTTGATCACACCTCCAAGTGGGTTCCCCAGGTTGCTGAAGACTGCTGAGTGAAGCCCAGCACAGCATGCAGCAGAGGCAGTAGTGCTTGTCCATGCCCAGCAGCCCAAACATGCTCCCTGGCTCTGCACCAGCTTTCAGAGGCATGGGGGTTCCTGGGTGGGTATGTGGGAGCATAGCCAAGTACCCCTTCCCACCCTTCCCCTGTTATAGTCAGCCACTGTGCTGATTGGGCCCTGTAATAGCCCAGGGGCAGGCCCAGCTGGATGCTCAGCTGGAACAGCCAAGTGCAGGCCATGTTCCAGTGCACATCCAAGCAAGGGGAGCTAGTGAGAACCTGAAAAGGAGCCTTGAATGCTGGCAGACAGGGACCTAACTTGATTCAATAGGGCAGGGGGTGTCAACCAAAGGTATGCATACCCCCAGGTATACTTGAGAAGGCCATAGGGGTACATGTGGGCGGGCAGATATGGAGAGCCACCATACAGCATTCCACGCTGCCACGCAGGTGCCACCCACCCAGCCAGACACAGTGGGGCAGGGGAAGCTCACATGAGGCAGCTGCCGCCACTCTGCATTCAGCCGCATGCCCCCCCACCCCCCGCCTCTGGCCACCAGGGATACACTGTTCTGCATCCAGCTGCTGGAGGTAAACTGATTCAAAAAGGTTGAAAACCCCTGCAACAGGGGATCTGGTACAGAAGTTCGATGTACTGGACTAATCTAATTTACATAATTTTGAGTGCACATTAATCCAGGACTCCTTTAAATAGAGTTCCACCACTTTTAGTCTAGTCTACATGCCCCAAACTTCTGTACAGTTAAGGGTTTGATTCAATTTACAGTCAATTACTCTAGATTATGTATAACATCTGTACCTACCCAAAGTTGCCACCCTGCCCTAGATTCTACCTCAGAGACTGAAGTTATAGAGAGGGGATGATGGAAGTATCTCCAAGTTTCCTTGCATTTTAGGATGACTTTGATGTTTAGGGGCCCTTGTACACATGACAGGGGTTTAGTCATTCCAGGTTGCATTATATTCTATGAAATTATGGGTTTAATTTTTTGGTCACTGTTTACACATCATCGGTCTTACATTTCATGAAATGCTCTGTGAGCTATTCACATTAAATTGCTGCATGGGGCACCACACACCGCTAATCCCTGCTGCAGACCGGTGATGTCTATAGTTCACAGCTCATTGATATGTACAGATTTACAGATGACCCGAACTGCTGCAATTTCATTAATTTAATTGTGTCAATTCATTAATTTCATTACTTTAATTAATTTTATACATATTTTACATATTTTTAAATTGCTTTGAATTTTTTACACCAATATTTCAAATATAGATATTCTTATTTTATTCTAATTCTTTTCATTCCAATCTTTATTTTTATTCTTATCTAATATGCACATGAATCAGCATCCTATGAATTTTTTATGTCTTCATGCGCATATTGGGCATCAAGTTAATGTGACCAGTGGTAGGTAATGCATTTTAATGTCTTTGCCCCATTTCACCTTCCTCCCTATCCCCCCACTACACACAAAGCAAAGGAAAACCTTTATACTTCAGCCCTCTCCACCTCCACACCCCTCCCCCACTTTCACCCCAGCCTGTGCTCCCTCCCCCCACTAAAGACAATGAATTTATGAGCCAGACAGAAGTGTTGCAATGAAATCTTTAATTTTATTCATATCAGTGTCAGTGGTAACTGCTGAATGGTTCAGTGCTGATCAATCAGTGGCCTACAGAGTACCCTCTCCATCTGCAACAGCCAGAATGTGTGCAGCCAGGAAATTCCATACAATGGCTTCCTGACCACTGTTTGCATGCTGATTTTAGGGGGAACTGTGCCCTGCCTGCCCGTGTCTCTGTCTGGCTGCTGCTTCCCACACTACCTCAAACCAGGACTTGCTGAATACCTCTTCTCTGATCTCGCAAATATTGTGGACCACACAGGCTGCCACAATAAATGCCATAATGTTTTCTGGCTCCAGCTCAAGCCTGTAGTTCAGTGACCTCCACCGTGCTTTCAGATGACCAAAGGCACATTCAACACTCATCTTGAATTTGCTAAGGTAGTAGCTGAATACTATCTTTTGCCAGTCAGTATTTTGTCCTCCATATGACTTCGTAAGCCAGGACAGGAGAGGGTAATCTGTGTCCACTATGATAAGCAGGTGCATATAGCCCTTTTCCACCATGCCAGGTAGCAGTGAGTTTTGAAAGACACATGCATCATGCGTGCTTCCTGCCCAGCCCATATAAATGTTAGTGAACCAACCTCAGTCATCAACTATGGCCTGGAGGATCACAAAGGCAAATCCCTTACTGTTGGTGAATGACTGATTACCCTGGGATGGGGATAGGACTGGGATATGTGTGCTGTCCAATGCATCTATGCAGTTAAATAACCCTATGGCCTTGAAGCTTTCTACAACTTTCCTAGGGTTATGGAGGGAGATGAAGCTGTTCTCCACCATGCCCTGCAGCAGCTGGCATACCTCATGTATCACTACCCTGGCTGTGCAGGGCGCAACGCCAAACTGGTTCCCAATGAAGCAGAGGCTGGTGGGGGTGGCCATGGCCACCCTCTTTTCTGGTGTGATGGGGTGACTCATGACATTGTCCTGGCACTCAATATGTGGTGAAAGCAGTAACATTATGTGCACAAATGTGTTTCTGCTCATGCAGAAGCTCTCAAGCCACTGTTGGTCATCCCAAGTTGACAGTATGATGCACTCCCACCAGTCAAAGCTGCTCATGTGGGCCCAGACCTTGCAACTGTTATTCTGTAGGTTGATCTGCAGAACCCTGTTAGCCTCAAGATTCACAGCTTCTTTTCAGTTCTCTGACTGCAGCTCATGGCTCACTGATTGGTATAGCAAGGCCTGAGAAGCTGCTACCCTGCACTGGTGCCTTTGTAGAAGGTCCATTGTAGCCTACATTGCATTCAGTAGCAGTATCTCTGCATTATGAAGTATCTTCCTTCTCTGGTTGGACACCTCCAGGGCATCCAACAGCATCTAGTTCTTACAGATTCCATCAGGATTCATAAAAAACATGTTGTTATGCAGGACACAACAGTTACTGTTTCACTTAGAGCACCACCTGCTTGTACTAAAGGGGTTGAATAGGTAGGGCTATTGAATAGGGTCATCAGCATGTAACAGCCTTTCTCTTTACATTTGAATTCCTATGAACCTCAGGTTCCTGTAATCGCCCCTCCTCTAAAAACCTGGGGTGTTCAATAACTCCAGAAACCTGTCATCCACCCAGGGCTGCACATAATAGTGCATAGCAGAACAATGAACAGACCTACCATGAAGTATCACCCTAACAAATGCCCTCAACCCAGCAAAAGCTGGGGAAGAAATGTGGGTGTGAGGTCCCCATTCTCTTTTTGAAAGGCCTCATTAGCACAACAAGAGTGATTCCAGACATCGAGGTGCCAGAGCCACCAAGTAATATCAGTTACAAATGTTTAAAATCGCCCTACACCCAGCTTTTCATGACATGCACTCAGTGGAAAAAAGTCAGGCAATGAGCAGAATGGACAAACCCCAAATTTCCACCCTCCTCAACTAAACAGACCCCCCCAGGAACACAGTTGAGTAATTGATAGGTTGGTCAGTGTTTCTGTAGGGCGAGGAATGTGCTTGAATGGACAACTGCAGTCCTTTCAAGCGGCATTGCAAGCTGGCAGACAAAGAATTTTGGGTGTGTGCAGTAGCAAGCCATTAATAACTATCCTTATGGGCAATGGGTTATGTGGGGAACAATTTGGGGCAGGCTATGGATGTCACAGGTGTCCTGTTAGGAAAGGTCACATGAGCAGGTTTCTGTAAGTGCTGGTACTGAGGCAGAGTTCACACCTGCATAGCTGTGCATATGTGGAAACTCAGACCTGCTTGAAAAGGTTCCATACACACATCTGTATAACTGCTCTCAGCCAGAGGTAGAAAGCATCTCAAGACTCGGGTCAAAGCAAAGCAACCCCTCTCTCAGTGACTCATTTTGGCCCCCAAAATATACTCAATAGAAGTGCCAAAGAACAAGCCACGTCTGCTGGGCTTGAAGCAGCAACCAGACACATCCCTAAGCCATGGCTCCAACTGGGTCTGGGAAGAACTGGCAGATTTGATTTATATTTCAGGGGAACAAAATGTTCTAAAGCATCTGGAAAACTGATTAAATAAGCCAGTCTATGCAACCATTGCCCAGGAAATAAAGGTTCATGGCCACAACTGGGACTAGGCAGTTGTGGCTATGACTAGGCCCTGAAATGTGCTTTCCATTGGGTCAGGGACCAGAATTCTCATTTGGGGGCAGGATGCATAATAGCCCCATTCTAGGAGCAGCTGTTATGCATTTTCATGAAGGACACAGGTGATGCTTGCCTCCGATACTTCAGGATGATGGAGGTGCTGGAGGCCATAGTGTCACCTAGTCCACAAGGGCCACAGACTGTCCTGCCACTGCAGCATGCAGTGCAATATGCACTGCACAGCCTTCAGGCAACCAGTCAAATGCAGGGGGCAAGTGCTCGCAGCATCTGGAGGATGGGGACAGCCAAGATGAAGATGTCTTCACCATGACCCCACTCTCCCTAATGCCTTGCCTGCATACCCCAGAGGAGGAAGAAACATCAGATTCCATGATGATACAGTCCCCAGAATTGTGGGACATGCCAGAAATTCCAGACACCCAAAGACTGGTGTCGGTGCCAGAGATGCCTGAGGATCCATGCCCGGGGACTTGTAAGTTACAGGGAAGGGACATTTGATTGGTTTAGGTGTCTAAGGCTTATGTGAATCTAGCCCCACTTTTGCACCAAAGCCAAGTGTGGTGAGGTGGGAGAGAGGGCATTAATTTTGTAAATAGCAGATATGTCTGCTGCTTGCAGTCTCACAATGTTTCATTTACATGGGGGTGGATGTGCTGTCCGCTCTCAAAGGTGCTTGGGGTGGGAAGCATTAATTCATTTAGTGGCAACAATTGTGCTGCTGAGAGATGTACAATGAATGCCTAGTAGACTAAGGAGACAACTGGGTTGTCCCCCTTAGAGATGAAGGAAAGGGTGATACAGAAGAGGCACTGGGGTGGGGAAGAAGAGCCTATGATGGGGTTTTAGTTGTTAGTGGTGTTTCTTCTGTAGGAAATCAGGGACTGGGCATTGTGTTCCTGAGTTATTTTGGTTCTGCTTTGGTTACTGACAATAACATAAATGCTTTGGTGAAATGAAAATGTATTTTCATCCATGTCTCTCTGCTGTAATGGGAAGGGTTGTAGAGGCATATCTTGGTGGGGGTGGGGGGGAAAGAAAGCCAAACCAAAGAAAACCAGGCTTGTTTCAGACACATTGCATTAATGAAAGAGGACATTCCCACCTCTGGACTGAGGAGGAGTGGGGATGCCCAGAATGTAGGTACCCCAGGATATGGCAGTAAACAGTAATTGGGGTTGCTGCACAGCACCATAGTATTTCCTCTGAGTACATGCAGGTTCTCAGTACTCCCCATCCACCCCACCCAAGTGGAGAGCTAGTGGGGTGGGGGCTTTCAAGGCCTGGGCTTTTATTATTGTGCCCAGAGAAAGGCACAGTGACCAAACTAAGGTTGGATGGTGGTGGGCTGGCCAAGAGTTTTGTTAATGTGGGGAGCAGTAATTGGGTGAGTGCTGCACAGCACACATAATTTTTCCGCTGAGTGCATGCAGCTTCTTCTGGATCAGTTCAGTTGGTAATTGGCAGTGGAGGAGAACAAAACAAATTCAAAACCAGGCAGGCAGGCTTGACTAAATGCTAATTGCCGCTATTGAAAGACAGGCGTGCGCACCATCAGATCGTGCAAGCTCTTCACCCAACAAGCCAGCAAACCCCCTCTCCCTACCCTTCTATACTTCCCCTTTTACACACAGGGAACATGAAGTAAAGAATTGAGCAAAGCAAATAGAACCTTTTTCCAAACCAAATATTAACCATAATTAAATAAACCACAGAACACCTTTTATATATATAACATAACAATGCATAATTACTACAGATGAATTTCCTTTTAGTGCCATAACAATGCATGATTCATGAAAAAAATAAATCTAAGCAATAATCATCTCTAAATAAAAGGCCTTGGCTCTAAGGTAGATGTTCCAAGCCTGATTGTGAACTGGTGGATGGCACAGCATAGATCTGTACCAGCCTGTCCTGCTCCCAGGAAGGAGCGGGGTCAACAATGAGCAAATATAGAGTCATTGCAATGAGCTGGCATTACTTACTGGTCTTCCTGGGTCTGGGAATGCCTTCTGCACTTAAAGCAATTCCTGTTGTGCTGGTTAGCCATGAATCTGTCCATAGCCAGACAGATCTGTCTCACCATCTTGCATAGCCAATGCTGATAGTCCCTGAGGGCATTCATGATCCTGTCTGTGTGTGAATTGGTGGCAGCCTGCCTCAGTAACCTCTGTAGTGGCAGCATTGCAAATGGAGCTGAAAATCAAGAAATTCAGGAAATAGAGTGAATTAAGGACACTTGGTACACTAAAAAGATGCACTCCATGAATCTTGTGATCAGATAAGAAGCAGTCAGCCCAAAATAACTGAGAAGGGATGCCTGGCCATGGGTGGTAGCAGGCCCTGAGTGGCTGCAAACAAGTGCCCACCTGCTTTGGCCACAGATGTAGCTCCCTTCTGTACCTTGCCTTGTACTTCTCTTCACCGCCCACTAACTCCCAGAGTCTTTAAAGCACTGACCTACTCTATCCCACTTTCCCCCCTTTACCACACTGCCCAGCCTAATAGTAGCTGTCAGTTCAGATGATACATGACTTAAAGAGTCCCCAGGGCTTCACATACTGGGTGTGGAGGTCAAGGTCTGTGGCCTATTCTCCTCAGAGGAAGCCACAGGTGACATGACCAGAGCCTTGCTACTATCTTTTAAACTGGAGCCCCCGCAAGTTGCAGCAGTGTTTGGTGACGTCCAGGGATCCTGGTTTTCTCTGATTTAAAAAAATTCTCAGTTTTTAGTTAAAAAAGTAATTCCAAATCCACATTTTTCCATAATTAAAATGAAACATGACTATATACATATCTATATATTAGTGGTGTTTCATTTATATCACAGAAAAATGTGGATTTGGAGTTACTTTTTTTTTAACCAAAAACTGGGGATTGCACCTGACACTTTAAAAGGTTTCAGGCAGGCTCTGAGCAAAAGGTTTGGCCCAATTAGATGGTCACATGACTAAAAGGGGGCCACCAAATTGGAGGAGGGCTGGGCGGCCTCAGTATCAGCCCAGGCCCTAGGTGCAGAGCTGGCAGTTACACCTGAGGAGCCACAGGAGGAACATCCCTCAGCCTGCAGACAGCAGGTCCCAGAACACCTAGAGGTGAGGGTAGAAATTATGGGGATGGAGGAAGTTCCTGGTCCTGGGGCATGACCTGAAACTACATTCTACTGGGGTTGGATGGTATGGTGGGGCTGCCTGTGGTTGGGCAGTCTCGAGGAAATGCCATACCTGGGCATCTCTAGTGAAAGGCTAGTATGGGGCACTGGAAAGCCTCAGTCCCTGCTGCCTTGTGGGTATCCTGTGAAGGGGAAAGGCTAAGGGTGCACATCCTGACAGAAAAGCAACAGGCTTGGATGACAGCACAGGGGCCAGGAGGGCCTGAGGCCCAACACCTGAGAAAATGAGGCCTAGCAAGAGGCTGAGTTAGTGGTCCAGGTACACTAGCAGACCCCTGAGGCCCAAGTGGGTCATAGGCCAAGTTAGGGGTCCAGATATGTCAACAGACACCTGAGGCCTGAGTGGGTCATAGGCCAAGTGTGAGACACCCGAGGACAGAGAGGGCTAAGGGCCGGAGTCAGCCCAGAGTGTGCTGTGGTAGGCCTGATGCACATCATAGAATAGGGCCTGAATTGGTCTACAAGGGGTTGGGACCATGCATGAAAGAGAGAAGCCTGAAGGGCTTTCATAAATAAATTGAAACTTCAGAGCCTCAACTGCAAATTTCCCAAAATGTGGTGATTTGATATAAAAGGCACTTACACATATTCATGAATATATTCTAATATAATAAAGGGCTTAGTCTATCTGTCTGTGTGTCTTTCTGTATGTTTGTCTATCCATAACACCTTTGGCTCATGTGCCACCAAGAGGGAAGGCAGCGGTTGGCTGCATGGGCCAGGTCTGCATGAGCCCAAGTTTACACAACTGCCAGGAAAGTTTGTGGTGGTCGTAAACATGCCCCAGCCACCCAAGCAGCAGGGCTGCCCCACACCTCCCTGCCTGAGGTGTCAGTGGCTCCCTCCACTCCCATCCTCCTCCCCCTGCCTCTCTGCCTAAGGTCAGAGGGGGAATCACGGTGGCAGCTACCCCTGCCACCCAGCCCTGATGCCCCCCAGAACAGCCAGTAGGGAGGGGGAGGAGGAGGTGGCGGGCAGAGAGGGAGGGAGGGAGGGGAGCAGGAAGAGAAGGCAGGTGGATGCAGGCCAGGTGGAGCAGGCCAGGTGGACATGGAGCAGAAGCAAGACGTGTTGTGTGGGGCTGGATGTGGAGCCATAGGCAGAGGGAGAAAAAAGATTGAAGGGGCTGAGCATGCACGTACTCACCACCTTTGGAAAGTCTGTGGGGAAAGGGGCAGAGGGAGGGGAAAGGGCCATGGGTGGGAACGGGGTGGGGCTGGGGTTGGGAAGGAGTAGAGTGGAGCCGGGCCTGGGATTGGGATTGGGGCTGGGTCCCACTGTGCCCATGCAGCTGCTCCTTCCACTGGACCCAGGTTCATTGCCCAGCACCAGCAGCCCCCACAAATCCGATACCCCCAGCCCCACACAGGCACTGGCCCCAGCCCTGCACTGCCTGGTGGGGCCCGTAGCAGGGGCCATAGTGGGGTCAGCCTTGGCTGCACCTCTGGGCCAGAGGGGACAGAGCCCACAGCACTCCTGTGCCTGCCCCACCCTGCTCCAGGTTGTCCGCTGGGACAGCCTAGTGCAGCCTGGCAACTCCTCTGGAGGCACAGCACCAAGGAGTCAATGAGGGAGTATGTGATCCCCGGATTTGTGTACGGGACAAGGGCAGGCTGCAGTGTAGGCTGGGATCTGCCTGCTCCCTGCCTCTGTTCCTCACTGCTGCTTTTGAAAGTGGTGCAGTGTGGTGAAATGTGCCTTGCTGTCCTTGCTGCCCAGCAGCGGGACACACATGGAGCCATGCCAAGCCACTTTCAAAGGCAGCAGCAAGGTGCGGCTGCATGGAGAAGATCCCAGCCCACAGCTGCAGCCCACCCTTGCCTCATGCAAAGATTGGGGGGGGCACATGCCCCCCCCAGCTCCCCGGCACCATGCCTCTGGAGGAGCTGCCAGGAGACTGGGTCTTATTCAGCATGGGACAATACCCACAGTGCAGCAAGGAATGGGGCAGGGGTGAATGATTTGCCCCTGCCCCTACCCCACTCCCTCCTGCACTGTGGGGGCGTATCAATCTGCCACCCCCCCCGCCCAAGCCCAGGTAATAAAGTAAACAGATTGAAAGAAGTCTACCTGCCTGCTGAGCCAGCTGTGATCCTAGCTGCATAGGGTATCTTAATGTGAGCACCCCTCCTCCTTGCTGCAGCAGCCTGTGGCCAGGT
Source organism: Gavialis gangeticus (assembly GCF_001723915.1). Taxonomy (NCBI): domain Eukaryota; kingdom Metazoa; phylum Chordata; order Crocodylia; family Gavialidae; genus Gavialis; species Gavialis gangeticus. Next base: position 16,178,880 of record NW_017729027.1, read on the forward strand.
GCCCTGAGGCCATACCTGCTGCCCTGCATTTGTGGGGGCTGAGCCCTGTTAGCCCCCACTTCCACCACCTATGCACCCAGCTGCAACTTCCCTGCCAGGCTGGGCATCTGCTGCCCACTGCGCACAAACAGATGCCTCAACACATGTGTGTGCACCACCTCCGTGCACCCTCACCACCCACTTAACCCACCCACCCCTTCCCCTGACATACATGTGCCACCCCCATTCACCAGCACCCACTGCTCAGCCCACCCTGCACCCACTCCCTGACACACATATGTACGCCGCCCCCCGTGCACCTGCACCCACCTCTCAACCCAGCTCACACACCCACCCCCCGACACACATGTGCACCACCCTGTGCACCCATAAGCTAATGACCACCCAGGGAAGCAGGGCCAGCCCAGGGTTCAGTGCTGATCAGGGCCCTGCTTGCCACTCACTCCTCATCAGCAGGGTAGCAAAACCTGTCATTTTAAATTTGGCACCGTTTTTGTCTCCCTGCTGCTGGGCAGCAAGCAGGGGCCATTGGGGCCCCTCACGTAATCACTGGGGAACGTTGGACTGGCCACAGCCCCAAAACCCTTCCCCCCCAGCACTGGCCCTACTGCAGCGCTGCTGTCTGCTGCCTTCCCTGGGAGCCACACGCTGAGGCAGTAGGGCAGAGTGCCTCAACAGAGGCAGCACTGGGGGAGAGGAGCTGTGGCCACCCCAGCATTCAACCTAGCCCCCGTGTGGCTGCCACTCCCAGCACAGCCACCACCTGCCTCACTCCCAACCTCTCCACTGGGAAGAGATCGGTGCAGCCCACAGCCCACAGCAGCAGCTTGTCCTGGCCCATGCACAGATCTGTGGGGCACGTGCCCCCTATGCCCCCCCCAGGGTGCATGCAGCATCAGGAGTGCTTCCCCACTTAACCTCGTGTCCCCCCACACCCCACCTGGGAGTCCCTTTCACCATCCCTGCCTCATTCTCTCACTTACTGTCGGGGCCTCAATCTCCACCCCCTCCCCAGACTAACTTTATGGAGGCTGCTCCCCAAGCTGCCTGACTGCATTCCTGACCACCTGCATGGTGGCATGTGCAACACTTATTGGTGACATCAGCTACACTGGGCAAAAAAAGCCAATAACATTAATTTTCCTTTTTTCCATGCTGGTACAATATGTGGCCGATATATCAGTGCATCTCTAGACAGGCCCTCCAATTTTTTTTGCCCAGGGCCTTAATACATTTTGATCTACCTCTGGGTGTGGGCCAGGGCTGGACACAGGGTGGGGGGAGGGGGAAAAGCCAGACATAGACTGGCAGTGGGGGGAATGGGGCCAGCTGCAGGGCTGCACCCCGCCACTCCCATCATTCTTGATGGGCAATTTGCTAGTATGATATAAAGATCTGTTAGAGACAACATCCTATAAATGTTCCCAGAGTATGAGAATCTTATTCTGAATTATACACAAAGAATAAAGGTGCATTATAAAGATATTGTTTTAGGGAAAAATAAGAAGGAGATGTATATTTGGGGCAGAATCCTTTCACTTCATGCACACAAATGGCAGCTTTCCAGTTATATACTGCTATTTTGGCATTTACTTTTGCAGATAAGCATAGCTACTGAGCATGCACAATAGGCTGCCCCCTGGCTGGGCAGGTATGTTGATCCCAAAATGTGTAAGTTGGGCAAAACTTCTTTGTGTAAAAATTGTATGCAGAAAAAAAACATGACTAGGGAGTGTTAAATGCAGGAAGAAAATAAGAGTCCTCACATGTGTTGAAATAGCTGAAATAGCAAGTACTTAACTTCTAGGCCCTCTTGACCAGATGGCATATGAACCTATATCTCTCTGACTTCCAAGCACAGTGCTCTAAACCCCAGGCTATAAGTGCATTGTGCAGTTACCTCTTCATTCCTCCTTTTAAAGGTTTGCCACGTTGAAGTTAAATTAATTAGCTAAAATGGATGGTGAGCAGTGTGGAAGTTTCTCTCCATTGAGGCCACTCTTTCGGAACCTGCATGTGCTGAATTGTCTACCTGCCCAGCAAGTACATAGCCTTCAATGTATGCTAAGTACATTGTGGACATCCATGTGTCTACAGTGCCCAGGAAGTAGGATTGTAAACTGCCTGTATCTGCCAAAAATAGCAGTTATGTGGATGGAAGGCTGTCATAGGGAAACTAGCCTTCTTCATGCTTATTTATAGTTAATGGGATAAATCATCAGCTGGTAACATGATGCATCTGAAATCAGTAGAACTAAGAAACTGAGGCAAGCACCTGTCAAAGAACAAAATATAAATTTTACTGTACATTGCTATCTCATAACAAAGTCTTTGTCACAAGCATAGTGAGCTTCTAAGGAATTGATTCTCCCTGTGGCATCCCAGGGTGCCATGAGATCCTTTTAAGGAGGCACACAATATTAACTCAGGTATTCAAATACATATTCATGATTCATAAGAGAAATGCAGAGATTCCATATAGGCAGACAAGGTTCTTTGGGTAAAGTTGATATTTTATTAGACCAATTCAAATAGTTTGAAAAATATTTCTTAGCAATCTTTTGGGTTTAAAAATCCTTCATCAGCCTGAGGAAGCATCTTCAGTTGGCGTGTGCTCTTCCTGGATGGAATGAATAGTAAAGAAGCCAGAGGCTGAGCTGATATGCATGCAAGAAAGCCAGTCAGTGAAGATGTAAATTGAGGAGTCAGTGGGTGAAAGACAGGCTGGGGGGCAGTAGGGGAAGGGAGATGAATGTAGCAGGTAAATAGTGGACAGGTACCTGGGGAGTCAGAAATCAGGCAGGTTATAATGTGTCATAAATCCAATGCCTATATTTAATCCATGATTTTTTTCTATCCAGGAGGCTGATGAAGTGAAGTTCATAGGCTCCTCTGTGAAAAGTGTTTTGTAAATTCCCTTTGAGGATAAGAACTGAGATATTGGAGACAGGGTGGTTGTCTTGTGAGAAATGTGCCCTCACCGGTAATTGGGTATTCTTGTCTTTAATAGATTTCCAGTGTGCATTCATAGGAATCTATCATTTCAAAAATGTTATGACCTGTGGTCATCTTCCTGAGTTCTTTGTAACAGAAGAATTTCAATAGGCAAAAAAGAATAAAAGCTAAGAGCTGACATTTTCCATTATGCCTTGAGTCTAAAAAAGATGGAGAACCACTGTTGTAAGGAATGTTATTCCAGATCATATAATATATACTCCTTGCAATATAGAATAAGAGAAACAGAATTGTCTAAAATTACAATAATAATCTATTGTATGACTTTCATTAAAATTGTTATTTTGTGTTGAATTAAGTTGAGTCAAAAACGTCTTCTTTATAAAGCAGAAGCAAGCAAAGTCAATTGGAATCCATCTGTTAAGTTCACAGGCTGAAAAAATGGTGCTCCCTGATAGCATATAATGGTTTACTGACAACCACTCAATGAGATCTTGCTGACTTGGGAGTAAGCGATTGGTTGTAGGTAATTTGGTCCAATGGATGGATGCCATTAACCTTTATACTATCAGAATCCAGTAATTTTTGTTTCCCTTTTTCTCTGCTTCTTACAAAAGTTATCTACCTGGATTTTGTGGTAATAACTAGAGACCAGCCAAACTACAACCCCATCATTTAGATGCTGTGAAAATATATAGGACTAAATTTTCAACGGCCAGAACAACCAAAAACTGGTCCACTGTAAATAAGAGATCCTGTCTCTAAGGGCTTACAGTCTAATAGATTTTTTAAAAGGCAGATGAGACAAACAAGTAGGCTTATATTTTAGGGACAGTGCTAATGGTTAAAGTACATTTTTTGTCTATGTTTAAAGCTCTGTCTGCATCTTTAAAAGCAAGAAGCCAGCAACTGGGACTTTGAAATTGAAGAATTAAGCCTTTGGGACATTAACATCATACAAACAGGAAAGGTCACACTGCTTCCCTGATTAAGAAGCTTACTTATTCCAAGTCTTGATGTCACAGCTTCATTTTAGTGTTTGTCATGAAGTAAATAAATATTCCATTTCAGAGACCACATTTCTCCCTTTGTCTAAAACCTGATGTATTTGTGTAGAATACAAATACATCAGGAGCCAGAGAAAAGCAGTGTTTAGGAACAGTAAAAAATATAAAATGAAAAGTTTATTGATATAAAAAGGGCAATACAGGAAACAGAGTATATAAAACAGGCTAAAATGAAATATAACATTAATTTGCCTTCAGTTTCCTCATTGGAAATCTGGACGTGGTAATCTGAATACTTTAAGATGCAATGAAAAGTGAGTTCATTTGGACCCACTTTGAGTTCCACTGACTTCTGTGGGAGTAGAATCATGCTCCTTAATTAGCTGAATTTACTAATAATCATCTCAATAGTAACTGTAGTAAAATAAGTGTTTGTATGTAGATGCTTGAAAGATTCATTCTTTCCTTTTCTGAAATTAAATTGTTTTCTACTGAAGTTACCAGGGCCCTTATCCTGCAAATTCTTCCACAAGTGTGGAACCCAAAACCACTCAGTCACAATGATTGTGCAACACGAGGAATCCACCCACATGGAATGGCTTAATAGATTATAGCCCTTCTTAGTTTCTAATATGAAGAGAGAGAAAAAAAGAATGCTTGGAAAGAGCCAGATAAGCCGGTTAGAATCATATAACATAAGAGGAGGAGGAAATGGACAGAGAAAAGATGAAACTGTGGAGTCCTTAAATAAATCTGCTGCAAGAATAGAGAATGAGTGATGCACAAAGCAGAAATAAATATATAGTCTGCATCCCCACAAGCAAGAGTATGTGGTTGCCATGGGGAAAAAAAGGCAGTGGTACAAATTCATGCAGCTGCTTTTTTGCCCTATTGCATGGTCCTCAGGCTAGTGGGGTTAGTGTAGGGGAAAATGCTGTGGGTGGGGTACGGGAGACTGGGGCAAGCATTTACCTGAGGTCCTGGGGGCCTCCCGGGCTGCCAGTGGTGGCAATCCAGGCATGTGAAACCTGGCAGCAGCCACAGCATGGCTCATACTCCAGCCAGCCTCTGCCACTGTCTATATGTGCGTTTCAGTGCAGTTACTCAGTTAATTAGTTTACTTCACCCTAATACCAGCACATGTGTAGACAGTGACACTTTATTGTGGAGTTAATTAGTCTACTCTGCAGTAAAGCACACATGTAGATGCTCCCACTGATATTGTTTGGGACTTAAATTATTTCTTTGTCCACTTCTGTGCTGAATCAGTTAGGCAATGTCCCTCCAAAAAAGACTGGAATACATTTTGAAGAAGTAAAAATGCCATGTTTGATGGCTTTTGTCATTGGATAAAAACAGAAAATGGGATAATTAGAATTATTCAAAGATGATGAAAGCTTTATGCCATGATTCTGAAAGGAATAATATAGAAAAGACAATGGCTAAGTGTTCAGTAAAAATTTTTGCTAGTGCTTAAAAATCAATAAAAGTATACTGACCAATAAAATGATGGCATATAGTCTAAGAGTGGAATGAATAAGACTTTAAAGGAAAGGCATTGCGTAATAAGTTTATTAGGTAAGTTACTTGATCAGATAAATGGAGAAAGATATGTTTAGGAAAAGCTATTAGGTGAATCAATAGTAATAATAATATTCATTTCTGTTGCAGTAGCACCTAGGACTTCCAACTACAACTGCCTCACTACTGTGCTAAACATTGGACACAGTAACAAAATGACATTCCCTCCCACAAAAGCTGATAGACTGAATAGACCAAAAGAGAGATGAAGTATTTATTATTGTCACCATTTTACAGATAAAGAATTGGAAAAATGAAGATAAGATTGTCCAAGAACTTGGATTCTTATTTAAGCACAAAAATAGGGACTTTCAAAAAGCAGAGGAAAGAATGCAACAAAAGGACCAAAGGTGGAGTCAAAATGAAATGGGAAAAGGTTGTGTTTTGGGATTCATAAGAATATCAGGAATTGCTCTGAAATTGCTGAAAAAGCTTGCAGGGAAGATGGAATGGCTTTTGCCCTTTTTGTTTTTTTGCAGGATTCAAAACAGTTTGGCTGTTACTGCTTGAGGACAAGTATCAAATTCTAGAATCTGATCCTGCAAGCATAGAAGTGATTAGTGTTATACATGTAATTAGTTTCCTTTGATGTCAAAGGAATTATTAGAATGCATAAATGTTGGCATTGAGGTGTGAGAAGCTTTGCTCCACAATTCAATATAGAGAAGATTCAGCCTGATTTGGAGGCCGAATCACCGAATCCAAACTGAATCAGGAGAAGACAAAAAACCTCTGAATCAATTTGGAGGCTCCGAATCAATTCAGAAAAGATTTGGATATTCAGAGATTTGGAAGGCTGTCTTTCAGGGGAACTGAAACTGAGAAGAGGGAGGGAGACCGGGGGGGGGGG
>NW_017729027.1:16185396-16187723 GCF_001723915.1 Gavialis gangeticus
AGACTGACATCTCTAGCTGGCCAATGACTGTGATCTTTCCCTGAGTCCCCTTCCACACTGCTTGGCAGGGGAGGGAGATGTAGAAATAGCATATCAGCCTCTGTCTGCAGGCTTTCTGTGCCTTTTGTGAGCTGTTTCTGCCTGATGAACAGCATCTGAAAGGCATTGGACTGGCTTGGCTTCCTACCTAGTTAGTCTCCTACTACTTTCTGTTCTTGGAAAGGATTGGATATATCTTAGTAACTAGAATCCCTCTACTTAGACCTATCCAATCTATTTCTTTCAATTTATATTTGTTCTTTTTTTTCCCAACACTTTTTAAAAAGAAAGCTGATTTTCCCTGGGAGTGGGATCCATCACTGTGCAGGGGAGCACATACATTACACATACTCACACACATACATCGTAGAAGAAGTCAGATATTATTACAACACAGAAGAAATTAGACATTCATAGAAGAAAAAGAGTATGTATAGCTATTAATATTATTAGTTATAGTTAGCTACATATAGACTAAAGACAACACAGAAGAAGAAGTCAGATAGATATTCAGATTAACACAACACAGAAGTCAGAGAGTCATAGAAGAGGAAGAAAAAGAAGAAGAGAGGTTATTTTAGGTACACACACAACAGTAAACGCAACACAGAAGAAGTCAGACACAGTCATACATCAGAGAAAAAGAAGATGATGACATATATTATTAGTTAGTTACACACACAAACACATTTTCCAGCACAGGAAAGATTAATATGAAGTGTGCTGGAAAGGCTGGTGCCAGGTCTTCTGGCAGGGGAGGGAGAGGAGCTAGAGGGGATAGGGGGAGAGCTACAGCTGCAAGTTCTCCTCCCCCAAACATAGATGCATCCTCTTTCTGGCAGCCATAAGTCTTCTACTGCCAGTGGAAGCAAGAAGGTGGGAGCAGTACCTGTCCCTGCACCTGCACCACCTCCCCTAACTCCAGAAATAGGCACCAGCAGAAGAATGACAGTCTTCTCCACCTCAATTTCATCTCCCAGTGTGAACATCCCAGTGCCAAAGGAGGAGCTGGATATGGAACCAGGGGATCTGAGTGCACTAGCCTGTCTCTGTCACTCCTGATGCCTCCATTTTCACTTTCCCTGACTGGCTTTCTTGTCTGCATTGCATGCCAACCTCTGGCTTCTTTACTATTCCCTGCTTCCAGGAACAGCACACGCACAGACCAACTGCAGATGCTTCCTCTGCCTGACAAAGGGTTTTTCAACCTGAAAGCATGCTAAGATATAGTTCTCTAACTGTTCAGTTGGTCTACTAGAAGATACCAGATTGACCCAAAGGACTTTGCCTGCCAGTGCCATGTCCTTAGGCCAACACCTCTACCACCTATCCCCATTCAGCTGACCAGAAGGACGAGGGCCCTGGGCACATCTAAGCCCCAGGGCTTGGGCTGGCAGGGAGAGTTCTCTGACATCTGCTGGAGAAGAAGCTACTGCAGGAAATGAAAGAAGGAAAGAAAAACTCTTGTCTGTGACAGTTTGGCTGCCTGAGATGCTAGTGCTACTGTGCTGCAGTGCATTGCTTATTACTTTGTTATCTAAAGTGGTGGACCAGGATGAGGCTGTAGGAGAGAAGGAGGCCTCATTGGGGCACACTACTGTGTCATGTAGAGGCCCCAGTGCCAGTGAGAGCATGCCTTAGCACACACACAGTGTCACCCATGTCACAAGTTTTGCTTGTCAGCAGTCTGAGGTGCAGTTTCCCAGAAACCCCTGCACCTATCTCCTTGGAAGCTGGCAGACTTCATGGCCTCAGCAGGGCCTAGCATATCTGCAGTTTTCCCCCCACTATGCTTTAACATCCACACGTGACACAAGTTTTGCTTGTTAGCAACTTAAAGTGCAGTTTCACAGAAACCCCTGCACCTATCTCTATAACATTTGGCAGACTGTATTCCCTCATAAGGGGCTATCATCCCTGCAATTGTTATCCAAATCATCCAAAAAATGACAAAGTTATAGGTATTTCAGTGATTCCCCATTATAGTCCATGGCCAAATATCTGAATCTCTCTGAATCAGCATTGAATCTTCTGAAGCCGATTCGGCTGAATCAATTCAGGACAGTGATATGAATCTCTGAATCATATCACTCTCCTATGAATTGGCTGAATCTGAATCTGCATTGAATTCTGCCCTATTCTCACAGGCCTAGTTTGCAGTTTCAGGGCATTACACTAGATATTTGAATCTCTGAAACTGTTGATTTCTAAGACTGAGATATGATGATTCACTAGCATTGTTTTTCCTGTATTCTTCAATATAAATAAATTGAAGATTCCCGTTGTGA
>NW_017729027.1:16192723-16195293 GCF_001723915.1 Gavialis gangeticus
TGAAACTGTTGATTTCTAAGACTGAGATATGATGATTCACTAGCATTGTTTTTCCTGTATTCTTCAATATAAATAAATTGAAGATTCCCATTGTGAATACCATAGAAATTTGTTCTGAACAAATAAACTTAGCTGAGGCTTGATGGCTATTGTTTTTATTTGCTTCTTGTTCCCAGCACATCTGACCGATAAAGGGCTCTCAGCTCACATTGCACCACATCATCAGAATCTACAGTGGAAAGAAAGACTAAGTATTTCATGAACAGCACTTTTCTCTTCTTTGATCTCAGCATTGGTCAAAAACATTTCACTAATGAACGTTTTTCTTGTTTGTGTTTGCTGTTTCTAGAGAAGCCTCAGCACTTGTTTGTTTTCCTGTATTTGTGTCATAGACCAGTAGATGTATTTTCAAGAAATGAGTTATACCTTTTTAGAAATACATTATCTCATATTTTAATATTCTTGTTTATGGTTTTTCTTTAAAATGTGTTGTTTCTGTTTAGAGAATTGTTATGAATACTCAATTATTTTCTTTTTCTTATAAATATATATAACCATTATATAAATTTGAGCAGCAGAAGGTAGGTCAGTCATGCTAAAGGATTCCAATAAATGCAGTAATCCACTAGAATTCAAATGTTTAAATTAGAATAAATTTTAATCATAAATAAAATAACTGAATAAAAAGGTGTAGTAAACAACCATCAATTCTCTGGGTCATGGTGTACATGTAAGAGGTTTAGTCAGATGCCTGATGAATTCATTTGTGACTGACAAGCCCAATTCAAGAGTGACACAGCTTGTTACAAGTTTCACAGATCCGTGTGTTGTCTCAGTTCAAGTCCAAGTTTACAGCATGCTGCTTTCTTCTTTCTCACTTTGCTTCCATCCTCTGGATCAAAGCGGTTTCATGTTGAGCTGCATCCAGTGCCAGATGTTCCCTCCAGATCAGATGGGATTCTACATACTCTTTCCAGCTTTCAGTGTTGATCTGGAATGACTTCATATAATTTTTGCACACATTGTGGTACTACCATAGAGGGCGACCCCACTTTATAGAGCCATGTCAAATATCACTATACAAAATATTCTTGAGAATATGGTCTTCTCCCATTCCACTGATATGGCTGATCCATTGCAACCTTTTCTCCTTGATAGTAGTTTCTAAGTATGTCAGTCCTGCATGCTCTATTTCCTCTGTGTTTAGTATTCTAGTTCTCTGTTTATTTTCAGAATCCTGTGCAGCTTCATGTGGAAGCTGTTCAGTCTCTTGATATGCCTAGCATGTATAGCCCTCATGTCTGAACCATAATGCAGAGATGACAACACACGTCTCATCAGTTTGTATCTTTATCTTAGCTCACAGGCACCAACTTCAGTTTCAGCTATGCCCTCTCCCTAGGGCCTTCACTGTACCACCAATGTTATTACTCATGTGCTGCCCTTCAGGCTGGCCTTCAGTCCTACTCTACACCATGTTTATGCACAGTCCTTCAGGTGGTAATGACGTCCCCTACTTTCTGCGGGCCAACATCCACTACTGCCCCACTCTCCTGCCCTCTTACTCTGGACCTCACTACTGCCCCCTCACTCTGGGGCCTCCAGGGTCTTACATCCCTGTGGGGCTCAAGTATCTGAGATGTGCCTGGCTCTATCACAGTGCTCAAGTGTCTGCAGACATGCCTGACCCCCGTACCAGTCTCTGAGTTTGGGTAACCCACCAGGATGTGGAGGATGGGGTTTTAGGGCACCCCTCCTCACCTTTCACTAGGGAGGTAACTGGCCTGGCATTTTTGGGGAACTCCCCCACCACAGGGAGTCTCACCAGGCCATCCATCCCCGGCAGAGTGCAGCTTCAAGTCATACCCAGGACCAGGAGCCTCCTGTCATCCCCGTAGCTCCTGCTCTTACCTCCAAGATGTTCCTGAGCAGCAGCTTAGCCAGATGTTGTCTCCTCGGCTGTTTGCAGCAAACTCCTGCCTCTGCCATGTGGGCCTAGACTTAAAATGGCCACCTCATCAGGGCAGGCCTGCACCTGCCAGCTGCCTGCTCCCCACCTTAAAGTGGCAGGCACCCAAAAGTGCCCTGCCACATGCAGCAATGTCAATTCCAAGTCTAACCTATTCATATTTTAGTAGTACTGCTTTCTGTAAGTCTGAGTCTGAATTGAACCCAGGGGTTAGAGCCTGAACATTCTAGCAAGATAGATACTTTATCATTTTGGCTAGTATAGATCACACCAAGACCTCCAGTGTATATGCCTAAGCAAGAGTATGAAGAAGTGGAGGTTCCCCAAGACCTACCATCCCCACTTTAGACTACTGAGATGGAGTCCGAAGGCCAGGCCAAGTCCAAACATTCAGTCCCTTGAAAGCTGTAGCTCAGTGGTGAGCAAAATATGTCCTGCACAATGGATGTGGCCCACCAAGCCATTCTATCTGGCGCATGTGGCCCCTAAAAAATTTAGAAAATTAACCATTATCTGCCTCTTGCTGCCTGTCAAAGTTGCCAAGGCACCGGCCCTGCCCCATCCCCAACCCCCCTTACAATGACTGCATAGGAATGAGGAA
>NW_017729027.1:16195469-16207208 GCF_001723915.1 Gavialis gangeticus
AGGCCCCGGCCCTGCCCCATCCCCACCCCCCCTCCCCCCAGCCCCGAACCAGAAGTCTCTGCCTAGCATGGTCCAGCTCCATAGACCCCCTGCCAGCCCAGGCCCTGTGCTTCTGTTGGAGCTCTGGGCCCCTACTGGCCCTGGCCCTGGCCCCAGGGCACCAGCATAAGCCCCAAGCTGCCACCCAGATGTCACTTTGCTCATGCCCACCCACATGCCACCTTCACCCCCCTGCTTGCCACCACTGTTTCCCCACTTTCCTGTCCACTGCCACCACTTCTCCCCACCCCCCGCCCACTTGCCAGCTGCTCTGGCACTACATTGTTACTGGCTGCATTACTAGGACTGCAGGATTCAGTAGGAACCAGCCTGTCCCCCACAATTCTCAGCTGGCTCCATGCAGCTCCAGCTGGGCTGGGCTAACTCCTGCTGCATCCTACAGTCTCAACCATGCAGCTAGGAACTGTGTAGTGCCAGAGCAGTGGGCAGGTGGAAGGAAGGAGACACAGGGAAGCAGCAACAGCAGACAGGAAGGTAAGGAAGTGGCAGGAGAAGGGCATCAGTGGCAGATGGGAGGGGGAAGTGGCAGCAAGCAGGAGTACGGGGTCTGTGCCAGTGCCCTGTGGACAGAAGTGGCAGGACTGTGGTGCCCAGACTTGGAGGAGCACTGGCAGGGGATCCACCTGCCATGGTGGAAGCTGTAGGCAATGAGGGAGGGAGAGAGTGAAAAGTGAATGAGTGTTTGTAGGGTGAGTCCCACATGCACACCCCACCTTACACACACCCCTTCACACTGTCATACACACACACACCTCATACACACTCCAGCCACCCTCCCCCTCCACAGATGCCACAACCCTCCCCAGCCACCCTCCCCCACATACTCACAGTCCCCCACAAACCCCATACACACCCACACCCCATATATCCACACATATGCACAAGCTCCCTCACTCCACCCACACTCCCACACCTATCCACCCCCCACAACCCCCACATACACCCTTCCTCACACCCCACACATCCACAGCCCCTCACAAACCTATACCCACCCATCCATACCTCCCACAGTCCCCCACAATATACAAGGGTAAGACTTCATTTGAAGCTATTATACAATCACCTCTGTGTACACTACACAAACACATGTAAATCAAGACAAAAATATTTTTTTAAATTAAATTCATGAATATTGTAGTAGATGTTTGCTTTTTAGAATATAATTTGGTATTTTTCTGGTTCTAAGATGGCAAACCCCCTTGCTGAAAGGAGCACTTCTAGGGATTAGGGGATGGGACTTCCAGTTCCAAGATGGTGACCAGGGGGCAAGGCACCTGTGAAGGGGCGGGGCTACCCATGCAGGCCTCTATAGCTTGCCAAAACTCGATAAGCGGCCCTCCAGCTGAAATAATTGCCCAACCCTGTTGTAGCTTCTCCCACAGAGCAACAGATTAAAGCTGACTGCCTAACACCTCAGCGAGGGTATATTTCTGTCTCCTTGGCCTTTTCTCAACCAAGGAATACCCACAAGGCAGTGGGGACTAGGGTTTTGAGGTGCCCTAAATTCACCTTACTCTGGAGGCTGCAATATTATGGTATTTTACAAAAGTTACCACACCATGAGTAGCCGCCCCACATTGCCACAAGTCTTCCAATCTGATGCAGGTTACAGGTACACCCAGGACCAAAAAAGAAAAGAAAAGGTGTTTATAAAATATAGCTTGTTACCATCCAACAACATAAAAGAAGATTGTGATAAATTTCAATAAGCAAAATTACAATCCCTCTCAGTCACGATAAGCAATTATAATTGCCTTAAGTTTGAACTCAGTAGACTCAATTATCTTTTATACCTAACAGAATCACACTCATTGGGCTTGTGAAGGGGCAAAGGAAGGTTATGCCAATTTTAAGTGTCCTGATAAGGTCATTGGCATACATCCAGCTACTAACAGCTCACAGGAATTATTATGGCCACTGTTAAAGATATCTCATCCATATAGTAGTCTTTCCTCCAGAAATAACCCAACCAGCAGGCATTAGGCAGACCATTGAACCACTGTGTTAGTTCCTCCTTATAAAATGGAGAGAATTGCCTAGGCAAGCTACTATTTTGGTATTAAAGTCAGCTGCAACCCCCACCCTTTCACCGCTAACAAATCATTCTGCTGACTGTACTAGAAGGGATTACCAACATCTGTTCCTTAGTGAGTATGATAGGCTGCAGCAACCTGAAAGGCCTCCAGTATACGCCAGAGGCTAGCTCCACTCTCACTGCTCACATGCCTCACACAAGTGTCTCAGGGGAAAGATTATAAGAAAGTTTTCTGGAGAAATAGGAGGAAAACCTTAATGGGGAGATAGTACTCTATCTACTGCTTAGATTCAAGAAAGCCCTAAATATTTTTTTTCCTAAGGAAACTGGGATCTTATTTGTATTATTGAAGATTTCTTCTTGTGGTTTATTGCTGATGTCTTTCTGCTGAAACACCTCACCGGTTCACAAAATCCCAAGTTTTCTTTTCATTTTCAGCAAGTTCACACAAGGATAGATATTCAAATCTGAATAAATTATGATTTGCTAATACCACTACCCCAGGACTCCATGAACTTTGGAAGCAGCTGAATTTAATTTACCAGGGTCACCTGATAATTCTTGTTCCATCGACCTGTCCAAGCACATGCATCAGCAAAGAGGTTGACTGAGCAATACAAAATCTCTTGGGCTGCTGGGGGAAGGTGAAAGGCAGGTGTGGGAGAGGATTTATAGACTTAGTTTCTGACAGCTAGGAAGGACTATAAGGCATGGAATAGGACAGGAAGAATACTTTAGTCAACGCCAGCAGAAAGCAATATATCTCTCTGTAAGCTAACAGGCAAAGGAGTATACATTTTGTTTTAGTATGTATCCATAGAACAAAAAAACATTTCTACAATAGGGTAAAAGTTCTGTACAGTGGCAGCATATGAATGGTCATGTGTGTACATTGTGGGACCATTTTATAGAACTCCAAGAAATACAGCAACAATCACAAATGCACACTTTAAGAAAGGCTCTCATAATAATTAGAGGAGCAACTTCTCTCATCTAAGGTTCTTAATGATAAAGCTAGAACATCTGGTGATTTTTTTACCATTTTTTAACTTGGTTTTTAAGGTTTAACATGAATTTTTTTATGAAGCAAAAAGTTAATTTTTAGAAGAATTCTTTTCTTGAGCAAAATAGATTTCCTTATCGTTATGCAGATTGTTATGAATATAACATTCATAGTTCTCTAAAGAAAGATCAGGTTTATTGAGGTGAATGATCTTTTATTCCATCCTCAAATGTCACAAAACATATATGTCCTGTCCTCAATTCTTATGCAGTTCTACCTCACCCTGGACACATCTACATGTAAAATTAATGCGATGCAATTGAGCTAGGTTGGAGCAGCCCCAGCCTGGGGGATCAGCCTGTCAGCCAGGCACTGCTCTGACCTGGATCAACATGCTGCAGAGGTGCTGGCTGGGACATGAGGGTGCTTCAGTGTGGGGCTAGCTGGCAGGCAACCCCCACACTGAAGCACCATCATGTCCCAGCCAGCCCCATCAGTGTCTATACTTAAGTTGCTGTGCACTAAAGAATGCTGCTGTAGTATTTGTGTTTACAAGTACTAACTTGTGGTGAGGTTAATTAGTTTCCTGTGGCCTAATAGACCTATAGCAAGGTAAATTAGTTCCCTGTGATATACACTTGTAGATGCTGATATGTTTACTATACAGCTAATTAGGTAACTGCAGTAAACATCTTGTATACATGTGGCCACTATCACACAGATATCAGG
The DNA here is from genome assembly GCF_001723915.1 of Gavialis gangeticus. NCBI lineage: Eukaryota > Metazoa > Chordata > Crocodylia > Gavialidae > Gavialis > Gavialis gangeticus. Next base: position 16,199,297 of record NW_017729027.1, read on the forward strand.
AGTAGGAGTGAAGCAGTAGGAAAGTTATTGCTCACTGTAATATGCTATACAATGGAGGCAAAGAAGATGATTAGGAACTAGTCAGCATGGATTCACCAAGGGCAAGTCATGCCTGGCCAAACTAATTGCCTTCTATGATGAGGTGACTGGATCTGGATGTGGAGAGACCAGTGAATGTGGTGTACCTTGATTTTAGCAAGATTTTGATACAGTATCCCACAACATTATTGCAGGCAAACTAAGGAAGTACAGGCTGGATGAATGGACTGTAAGGTGGATAAAAAACTGGCTGGAGCATAGAGAGTAGTAAACAATAGCTCCATGTCTAGTTGGCTGCTGGTAGCCAGTGGAGTGCCCCAGGGGTTTGGTTCTGGGGCCAATTTTGTTCACTGTCTTCATCAGTGACCTGGAGGATGACATAGAGTGCACCCTCACCAAGTCTGCAGATGACATCAAGCTCGCTGGGGGGGTGGGGAGTAGAAGATACGCTGGAGGGTCAGGCTAGGATTCAGAGTGACCTAGACAAATTGGAGGATTGAGCCAAAAGAAATCTCATGAGCTTCAACAAGGACAAATGCAAAGTCCTGCACTTAGGATGGAATAATCCCATGCACCAGTACAGGCTGGGGGCTGACTGGCTGGGCAGCAGATCTGCAGAAAAGGACCTGGGAGTCAGAGTGTACAATAAACTGAATACAATCCAGCAGTGTGCCCTTGTTGCAAAGAAGGCTAATGGCATACTGGGCTGCATCAAAAGGAGTGCTGCCAGCAGATCAAGAGAAGTGATTATTCCCCTCTATTCATCACTAGTGAGGCCACACCTGGAGTACTGTGTCCGGTTTTGGGCACACACTACAGAAAGCATGTGGATAAATTGGAAAGAGTTAGAGCGGAGGGAAACAAAAATAGTGTGGGGGTTCGGGAAAATGACTTATGAGAACAGACTGAGAGACCAGGCCTTATTTAGTCTAGAGAACAGGAGTCTGAGGTGGGATTTAATAGCAGCCTTCAACTACCTGAAGGGCAGTTCAGAAGAGGATGAAGCTGGACTGAACTAGGAGCAACAGTTTCAAGTTGCAGCAAGGGAAGTTTAGGTTAGATATTAGGAAGAATTTTCTCACTAGAAGGGTAGTAAAACACTGGAACAGGTTACCCAGAGAGGTGATGGAATCTCCATCCTTGGAAATTTTTAAGACCCAGCTAGACAAAGCTTTGGCTGGGATGATCTAGTTGGGGATGGTCCTGGTTTCAGCAGGGGGTTGAACTAGATGACTTCCCTAGGTCCTTTCCAACCCTGATTTTCTATGATTCTATGTTAAAATTATCAGGAAGAAGTACATGATATATCAAAAATAAACAATATTTATCATGTCTTTCAAACATTGCATAAATGTTAGCTAATTCATACATTGTGAAATAGGCCATTAAGCATTATTTTATTAATTATTATCATCCTTTTAAACATAGGAAATTTAATCACACACAACCCCCCAGTAAATGCTGTAATATGTAGTATTAATATTTTGATAAATAGTGTATTAAACTTTATATATTTGCCCATACACACTTTTGGTACATTCTTTTAAAATTCAGTGTGCATATATTATCTTGCATTAAATGAACAGAAGGTCTGACCTGGCATATGCCAAAGCACAATATTCAATAGGAGGTAATTTCAATACAGAAAAACTGAGAAAATCTAGTAGGAATATGTGCTGGTTATAAACTGTAAATGCTACATCAGGCTTCTCCAAAGATTAGTTTAGGTTGTTATTCAAAACAATATAGCAGTCACTAAAATATACAGTATATGAGAAGCTAAGGATGACACTAGACATCAATAAAATCTGAGAAGGTGCTACCCTACCAACCAAACTGTAAATCTAATTTTACCTTTCCCTACAAAATTCCATGACAGAGTTAATCTGTGCTGCTGTATTCTAATGCTAAAAATGACATTTTCCATGCTTACTCTTTTTTTTGTACATTGTTAATTGCTCCACCTGACTACAATTGTCCTTTTCAGTTTTACTGCCAATTCAGAACAATAAATATGGATTGCAATGCATTGGTGCATACAATTTATAAACCTTGAAAGTGGAATTATAATTCATTAAAACTTGCCTACCGTGGTAACTAGTTTACAAGCAGTTACGAAATTCAAGCCAAACTTGTTTCTCAGAATAAAACTTTGTGGCCTATGGGGCCTAGCTCCTCACACTCTTTGATTCTATAGGTTTTCCTCCCCTTAATGCTTATAGGAAAAATTACCTCTTAAATTTTCTAACTAAAGCTGGTCAGAACCTTCCCAACATTTTTGTTACATTTTGTCAAATAAACTGTACCATCATGCCAAATGTTTTGCACAGACATGTTGATTTCAATAAAATTTACAACAGGCTGGTTTCTGGCATCCAGGGTAAGATTGTTGGATTCCTTCCAGTGAGAGAGATTGGAATTGAGAACTCGACTTTTTTGACCACAGAACAGATGTTTTGACACAATTCTCTATCCCAAAAAGCATTCACAAGGTTTTGTTATTGTTCCAGTGTAGAAGAATAACAAATTCTGAAACTTTGAAAGTTGTCACAACACAAAAATCATCAATCTCTGGCCAGTGTTGTTTCTTGTGAAAATAGTCTTGAAATATAAATGTATTGCTAACAATGGAAGTTTGCCATAGCATCTTTCTTTTTAGTGTGATCTCGGCAAGGTTGAAGCCCTACATATTAATTAAAGCCCATATTCTCAAAGGTAATAGCCACATAAATCCATTTCTTGCCAGTGGGCATTAGGCCTAATTTTTGGTACTGGTCTAATCCCACACGCCCTAACTATTCTGTCATCTAAATAATCACATTTGAAATCAGGGCTATTCACAGGAATAATGTCTTGCAGACTCAGGTTCTAATTTAAACCAAAGGTCCTGATCTGACACTTTGGGTGTATGCCCTTATCATGGCTTCAACTGAGAGAATTTTCTAGACTGACATTTTGAGCGATAATGAATATTAATGACAACTTGGGGGATTTCATAGTTTTATTTTAATACCTCTGTCACCTCTGTATTAAAACATAGCAGAAGAAGTGACCTGTGGCTAATTATTGTAATTATTGCTTCCAACACAAGTAGTAAAAATAGCTCTCATAATATGGCTGTATCCAAAAACTGACTGACAGAGATTGTCCAGCCTATAGCATTTCTATTGTATGTTTTCAGTTTACCTAAAAAGAAAGTCTATGTTAACAAATTGCTATTATTTGCACTGATATTCATAATCAATTATCTAATCCATTCAAATTAATTTATAGTGGGCACATCTACACAAGATGCTTAACTGCATATTAGCATAGTTTACTGCAGAGTACGCGCCTGTGCATCTACATGTGCACATGCTTACTATGCAGAAAACATCTTTAATCCCAAATAAATTTGCTACCTGCAAATGCAAGTAGCAAATTTACTTGAGATTAGTAATCATGCAGTAGCATTCATAGATGCCTGACCAGTAACAAAATCTGCTCCTGATCATCCATCTACCAGGAGGTGGGAGATAGCTCCCTGCTTCCAGAAGCTGACTGCTGCTGGAGCAGGCTCCACCACCAGAGCCCAAGAAAGGACTATGTCCCCCTGCCCTGGCAGCAGGGAGCTCCAAGCCCCTTGCTGCAAGATCATGACTGGGAAATGGGAGCTGGGAGATCCTTCTGTCCTAGCCCCCAACTCTGCTATCATGATTGGGGAGCAGGGGGATGGGAGACCCTTATCTGCTAGCACTAGCTTGGCAACCACAGGGCTGGTGCTAAGAAAACCTTATCTTCCAGCAACAACTCCATGACCATGGGGCTTGTGCTGGGAGACCCTTATCTCCCAGCACCAGCTGTGCATCATGGAGCCGGTGCTGGGAAATAAGGGTCTCCCAGTACTGGCCCTGTCATCACAGAGTCAGCTCTGGGAGATAAGAATCTCCCACCACTGGCCCTATGGTCACGGAGCTGCTTCTGGGAGCTTCTTGCTAGCAGGGGAGGCAAGCCTGTTCCCCACCCATCTCCACAAACAACAGACTGGGGAATTTGTTCCCCGCTCAGCTCTGCATTCATGAAGCTGGGACAGGGAACAAGTCTTTCAGCCTGTTCTACTCCCAGCTCTGGGCTTGCAGAGCTGAATGGGGAACAAGGTGCCCAGCCTCTGTCCAGCATGCAGGGTGAAGGCTGTAAACTGTCCTGGTCAGGGACAGGTATCAGCCCTGTTCCCCAATCAGGTGATCAAGGCACAGGGCTTGGAAAGTGCTTCAGGGGTAGGGTAGGTCCCAGTCCCCTTCCCCAATCTTCCGGTGGGGCAGCTAGCAGCAAACTAGCTGCTAGCTGCCCTACCAATAGATCAGGGCTGGGGGCTGGGACCTGCCACTCCCCTGCAGCTCTTTTCAAGTCCCCTGCCCCTGATCAGGGAGCCAGAGCCAGGAGCTCCCTGCTGCCGGGGCAGGAGGACATTATTTCTCCCCCAGTAGCAGGCAGCAACCCCCGCCTCCTCCATGGCCAGAAGACAGCTGTTTCCTGGCTTGGTGCTCCCTGCCAGTCCCTAGGCTAGCATACAGGAGGACTCAAGAGCTCCCCCCAGTGGCAGCAGGGGCCTATTGCAGGGCTATAGGAAATGGTGCAAAGAGCAGCAAATATGCTGTCTAATCCCCACGTGTGTTGACACCTTTCCAAAAGCACTTACTCCAGAGTAGCTTACACCAAAGTAAACTTTGGCCAGATCAAATGCATGTATAGACTGGTTTTAAATGAAATGGTACTGATCCGACATGTCTATACATGCATTTGATTTGGCATAGATTCATAGATTCATAGATGTTAGGGTCAGAAGGGACCTCAGTAGGTCATCAAGTCTGACCCCCTGCCCTGGGCAGGAAAGAGTGCTGGGGTCAGATGACCCCAGATAGGTGCTTGTCCAGTCTCCTCTTGAATACCCCCAGGGTAGGGGAGAGCATCACCTCCCTTGGAAGCCCATTCCAGATTCTGGCCATCCTGACTGTGAAGAAATTCTTTTTAATGTCCAGTCTAAATCTGCTCTCCATCAATTTGTGGCCATTGTTCCTAGTTACTCCAGGGGGTGCCCTAGTAAATAGAACATTCCCTCCTGCCCTCCCCTGATGAATTTATAGGCAGCCACAAGATCACCTGTCAGCCTTCTCTTGCAAAGGCTGAAGAGATCTAGGTCACTCAGTCTGTTCTCATAGGGCCTTGCCTGCAGGCTTCTGATTGTACGAGTGGTCCTCCTCTGCACCCTCTTGAAGTTGTCTACATCTAGGGCTGTGTGAGGGTTCGGACCGTGCTTTGGATCCGGAGAAGCTTTGGACGCTTTGGCATCTGAAGCATCATGTCCAGATCAAAGTGCTGGCTTCTTTAGGCTTTCTGAAGTGGTTCGGAGCTTCCGAAGCGCTTTGGAAAAGCTTCAGACCCACCTTAGAGATCCGGCCGTAGGGTATAATGGGGAATCAATGAAATATCTATAACTTTGTTGGTTTTTATCTGATTTGTATGAAATATGCAGGGGTGGTAGCCTCTTCTGATAGGATGAAGCCTGCCAAGCTTCAAGAAGATCAGTTCAGAGGTTCAGGAAGAACTGCATCCCAAATTCGTGAAAGCAAAATTCATGTCACATGTACATGTTACACCACAGGGGGGTGAAAACTGCAGAAATGGTGGCCCCTGCTGAGGCCACAAAGCCTGCCAAGTTTCGAGGAGATAAGTGTAGGGGTTTGGGGGAAACTTCACCTCAAGCTGCAGACAAGCTAAATTCATGACATGGATGACACTGTGTGTGTTAAGGCGCAGCAGATGAAAGCTGCAGGGATGGTAGCCCCTGCTGTGGCCATGAAGCCTGCTAGCTGCTAAGGAGATAGGTGCAGGGGAAGTTTGGCTTCTGGGGCACTGCACCTGCTGCTGACAGGCAAAACTTGTGACACGGGTTCTTGTGCAACTGACTGTCTCTGTCTTGGGGCAGTTGATTGCCTGTATTGATTATTTCCTCTCCTTAGTCTGTGGTTTTGTAGGTGTTAATGAGTTAATGAGTCTAACTGTTCAAAAAGTGGAGACTTTTTAAACCTGTGGAGATCAGGAAGACAGACATCACTCTAACATATACTAAAAGACATAGGGCAGCATGCAAAGAGGATACTCTGGCAGAATTTCTTCTAGAATTCAGCCTGCATGGAAGGGTGTGGCTGAAGAAAATCTTCACAAACATCATAGATTCAGGTCACATTCCTAAAATTTGGAAAGAGGCAAAATTATTGTTCTGAAACTGGGGAAACCCCTGGATGATGTAAAGAGTTTCAATACTGTTATCAAGAATTAGTCCTATCCTGGAGCCCAGGCTTCCTGAAGACCAGGTGGGCTTTAAATAAGGGAGGAGTTGCTGTAATCAAGTTCATGCTTTCACCTCCTATACTGAAGTGGGATTCCAAAGGAAACAGAAAACCAGAGCAAGATTTATTGATTTCACTCTGGCTTATGATACATGATGGACAAGGTGCCTTATGGTTAAATTGATAAAGACTATCAGGTGCAAAAAGATTATTACAATGCCTTTTAATATCTTGTCTAACCAGAAGCTCAGTGTTTGCTTTCATAGATTCATAGATTAAGGGTCGGAAGGGACCTAGTAGATCTTCTAGCCCGACCCCCCGCCAGGGCGGGAGAACAACAAAAAACCCCAAAAAGAGAAATGGGACTTTAATGGTAATATAACACTGATCCATGAACAGTGGTTTATCACAGGGCTCTGTTCTGGCACCAACCTTTTCAACTGGTACACAAATTATATTGCTTATACAAAATCAAGAAAATTTATCTACAATGACAATATCATCATCCTAGCACAGAACTCTGATTTTAACATTATTGAAACTATACTTAATAATTATTGAGCAAAATTAGAAAACAATTTTAATTAATGATGTTTGAAGCCTAACCCTGACAAAACAGTTTATTTCTTTTTTCCTCTCCTTAACCCCCAGATGAATGCCCAAGTAAGAATGAGATTTTGTGGAAAACTGGTCAACTATGAACATACTTGCCATATGTAATAACATCATCTCAAAACTGGCTGGTATGAGTTGGGAAAGTGATGCTGAAGTTCTTAGAACATTGGTACTGGCCCTCATTTATTCAGCAAATGAGTATTGTGCCCCAGTGTGGTGCAGGAGTGTCCATACCAGCCTAATTGACTCTCAATTGAATAAAACAATAAGACTCATAATAGGTACTTGCAGATCCACTGCTGTCCCCTGACTGTCTGTTCTATCTCCTATCCCTCCTCCCTGGAGACCAGGGAGATCGATATTGCTCTAACACCTATTAAAAGACATAGGACAGCAGGTAAAGATAATATTCTGCCAGCATTTCTTCTAGAATTCAGCCTGTGTGGAAGGGGGTTGCTGGCAAAACTCTTCATGAGCATCACAGACTCAGGTTACATCCCTAAAATGTGAAAAGAGGCAAACATTACTGTAGTTTTCAAACCATGCAAACCCCCAGATGATGTGAAGAGTTTTAGGCCTGTTTCCCTTCTGGGCATGACTTTCAAATTCTTTGAACTAGTGCTCTTTATCTCTTTGTTCTAAACAGGCTACTTTAAGAGTCTGCAAAAAACTGCTTACATTCAATTCGCTAACAATTTTTGAGGAACTTAATGACTACCCTTAGGCCAAGGCTTAAATCAAGAAGACCATTTTGGAGTGTGGGAAAAGATCTGAATGACGAAAAGCTTTCACATCAAGGAAAAATGTATCCAGTAATGGAACACAATTGACATCATTAATCAATTTCTTATTACAGACACCAAATCTAAACCCCTTGGCTTTGCTTTACCAGAGTAATATTGGAGAATGTTGAACAGTGCTCATATAGG
>NW_017729027.1:16207219-16211623 GCF_001723915.1 Gavialis gangeticus
CATAAGAGTGAATTCGCACATACAGAACCTGCATAAAGCGAGGGAAATCTGTACTGGACAAGGTAGATGTAACTACCCACTACATAAATGGAATTTTGTTAAATACCCTAAGTGTGAGTCTGGTGAAATCCAAACTATAGCCCACTTCATGAAGGAGTGTCCTATTTATTCATTTTAATGGTTGCACTGAAGGCTGCACCAGGCTACTGATGCTTTGCAGTGAATATCAAATCTAAAACTGTCACCCTAGCCTCCTCCCTCAGTACTGCTGTTTATAGGTTGTCTATAGGTTGTTTGTAGCTTATTCTGTCATTTGCTTGCTGTATTCCATACAAACAAATAATTTTAATGAACATATCCCTTCTTTTCTGAAACTTAAATATAAGATTTACTTACCTTACCTTTGTCAACCATGAAAACGGTTAAAAATGTCAGTCATCTTACTCTATCGTTCAGGTACATAAGAGCACCTAAACATCAGAAAAAAATAAAAGGTGTTTTAAATTAAGATGAAATAGACTCATCATACTACTATCCTTTTAACACACATACAAAGAGCTTAAAGAAGATATTCATAATTCACAGAACAAAATGTTTTGGTACCATGTAAAGCTTTAATGAGGGCCTCATATGCTGGAAGTCTCATACAGGTGATAATAAAACAATTTTCCCTTTGTCAATATTTTAGCCTTCTGGAATTTTCCCAATAGTTATTAATATTTAATATCAGTGGGCCAGACATCATCTCAGCTAGCTTTTTTATGACTCTTAGCTGAAAGTTGTCTGGGCAGCCTGCTGATTCAAATGTTAACCCTTAGTAGATATTTAACATTCTCTTTAGTTTCTAATGATATTAACTGGCTAAGCAGTGGCACTTCCAATGATACAAATCTTATAACACATCATAAACTCCACATAATTAAAAATGTGATGCTGTTGCAAACTAAGAAAATGCAATTTTAGGTTGCATTTAGCAGAATTATTGTATGATATGGACAATGGAAATGATGTCCAGCCCTAGGTGCCATATTTTACGAAGCACGTAGAGAAAATTGAGAGGTTCTAAAAGTAAACACAAGGATGATAAAGGAATTGGAATGTAAATTGCATGAGAAAGGTTGATAGGACTAAGTATGTTTAGTTTGGACAAAGAAATTAGAGCGGGATTTGATAATTTTCAAATATGCAAAAGGTTGCCACAAAAAAGCGGGAAAACAATGGGTTTCAACTGTAGCACAGCAGATTTAGATTAAATCTCAGAGAAAAATAATCCTAACTGTGAGAACAATAGTACAATGGCACTAGCTGTCTATGGAAGCTTTGGAATCTCCTTCCTTGGAGATTTTCAAGAAGATACTGGATAAGTATATGACTGGAATGATTTAGGAATAAAACATCCTGCCTCTCTGCAGGGTGTTGGACTGAATATCTATTGAGGTCACTTCCAAACCTTTGATTGCATGATCCCAATGAACTGGAAAGGACTTTATATCGTTAGCATGTGATATTAATACATTGTCCTACTTCTTTTCTAAAACAGAACAGAAATATTTATTGAACACATTTATATTATCATTTATATTTTACCATCTTCATTTAGAGGTGTACTTGCATCATTGTTGGGACTTTAGCTTACTTTTAATATATATTAATAATAATATAAAATCTTTTGACTTGTCCTTAGCCTTGGATTTTTACCTGATATCTTTTAGCTTCCTTTATTAGGGATTTTTTGTGTATTTAAAAACTGATAGCTTATTTTAATTTCTATCTATCTTTGCATTTTTTCTGTCTAAATTTACAAAATAAAAGAAAGCTAAGATTCTGACTTTAAAGAATTTCCTTCACAAAAGCAAAAGCAAGTACAATTGTGATGTATATTCATATAGCTGAATACGTATTCATGAGCCAAAGGAGGTATCATTACCATTTTATTGTCTTGACAATGAAAAGTAAGGTGACATTGGTAAACAGAAAGAAATAGTGAGATTCAATATGACTTGAGATTCTTAATTTTCTTTAGTTTGCTTGTGTCAGAAGTCTTCTGTGAAAGGTTTTCTAAAAATTACTTTACACTTTCTTTGGTTATATAAAATTTAGTAAAGATCTCTTCCTTTTGTCCATTCATTCTGTTTAGGATAGCCGCAATAAAAGAAACAATATTCATGAACACTTGAACAAAACTGTCTGACCCATCTATAAACTATTTTAATTTTCTATGGTTCACTGAGCCAGAATTCACTGCAAACTTTGGAAATAACGGTCTTTGGTTTCAGTTTACTTAAAAGAGAATCTTCAAGCCAGAAACAGCTACAGAAGATATTGTAACTGAAATAGCCATAGTTTATTGTTTACATTTTGTCTTCCTTTTATTTTTCGTTTTTCCTTTTCACTAATGATAAAATAATCGAAGTTAACAATCATTGATTTCCTTATCTTTAATTATAGAAATCTCTAAACCACAAAAATAACCTTATGTTATTAATGCCACAGGCAAGTGTTACATTTGTGCCAGTCCATTTGTACCAAGGGAAAAGCCTTTCTCCCAGGACAAAAAGAGAATGTAGTGTCATTCAAGGAATTTCTTGCAAAAGTAAAACTGGCTCTGGATACCTAACAGGAATATCACCCTCCTCCCTATCTATCATGAACACCTGGAAACTTCTCTCAGGACCCAGAGACAGCCAGTATCCAGCAGTCCTTTTCTCTCCCTCCCTCCCTCCAAAGGAAAGGACTGTCGAGAAGAGGACTGTCAAGTAGACTTATGAGAAATCTGCCTTGGGAAATTTTCCCCTTGAGAATTAGCTGATCAGCATAGAGGAGGCCATTCTCCTGTAGTGGGAACCATCCCAGAGCCCCAAGAGGCTTGCTGCCAGAGAGAACGCCTCCCCCTCTTTCTGTTTAAGATGGCAAAGTGCTGCCCAGCTGGGTGGCACAGGCAGTGATGTAAAAGACAATAAGGGTGGGAGCAAGACTTGGGGATGTGGAAACCAGGCCCATCCTGCTTCCTTCTACCTCCAGCTTCATAGCATTGCTTCTGCCACCCAGTTGGGCTGCACATGAGGTGATGTAAGAGCCAGGTGGCCAGGAACCAAAATCAGGGAGGCTCTCCCTAGCCCCCAGAGCTGGCCTGTCCTATCCTGGAAAACCTGTGGTTGCAGGGGGCCTCTTGTCTATGGGGCCCCCTGCATCCAGCCGCTTGCCCCTCTCACCACCCCTGCCACCAACACTGCTGGCTTTACGTCCAGCCACTCACCCCCCTCCACTGCTGATGCCACTGCTGCCAGCTTCTTTGGCCACTTGCCAACCCCCTCCCCCCCACAATGCTGGCTTCTTTGTGTCAGGGGTCCCCAAAACTATATTTTGCAGGGGGCTCCAAAAATTGTGGGCTGGACCTGCTAGCCCCATTTCCCTGCACCTTTGGCTATAAAACTGCCTATTTACAGCCCATCCCCATCCCAGGCAGGGGAGGAGGTGGGATGTCAATTAATAAGCTCTCTAAGGGCAGGGGTGGCCAAGGGACTTCTTGTCTGCGTAGTTCTCCAGCCAGAGGGCTTGAATGCATGTATGGTCCAGCTCCTGAACTATTTTTCTAGCAGTAAGAATTTCATGGAATTTCTTGAAAAAGAAAACTGGCTTTGGATACCTATCAGAAACATGAGCCTCCTCGCAATCTAACAAGAACTCCTATATACTTCTGTCAGGACACAGACAATGTCCCACAGAGGTCTGCTCTCTTTCAGAGAATTTACTGCTAGAAATTAATGTGGGAGTCACATTACTGAGTGGTTTGAAGGGATATAGCTGCCAATCATTACTATTTTTTCTCTGTACCATTAATTTCTAGTACTTCAATGAACAAAATTAGTTGGAGCTCTTAACCTAGGTTGTAGGTTCTATGTAGCACCCTCCTTTCCTTTCTTTTTATCTGGTTATGCTGTTAGACTGATTTAGCATATTAGTTTTTCTATTCTGACCTCTGCTGCACCAGTATCCCTTGGATACCAAAGCAACTCATTGTTTACCCCAGTTGAGAAGCTAGATACTTGATTTTAAGAATGGCAAAAACTATTAAATCTTTTATAAGTAGCCAGAACATAGCACAGAGCTATCAAAAATCATAGTAAAAAATCTTAGAAAACAGGTCAAGAATTTTAAAATATTCTCAAAGTGAGAGAGGGCCTAGTCCAAGAGAAATCAAGATGTGAGTTTGATACAATGTGATATGCTGTTTGTGGAGGTACAGTCACCAACATATTATAATTTTTCAGCGAGTAATGTAATTTCAGATTTTCTCCAATGAAATGCACATGATTCTTTAATATTCTTCAATTACTGAACCATAAGTTGCCATGTTTTAAGTATTGTCCCGGAGTTGGTTAACCAAGCTCACGGTGTCACGGT
>NW_017729027.1:16212031-16212297 GCF_001723915.1 Gavialis gangeticus
GGTCAACAGCTCATAAAGGGTTAAACAAACAATACAAACAAACAATAATTGTAACTCGTTGAGAAGAACGAAGTGATCGTGATGCCAGTCCAATGGACACCGGGTGGTCAAAGGAAAAGCCGAGGTCGAGAGCCGAGAGGTGAATTAGGGATGAGCCGGATCGTGGTCGATAATGGAAGCCGAGGTCTGTCAAATGCCAGGTAAGTAGAAGCCGGAAGTAATCGAAGTCAGGGTCAAAGCCAGTAAGTTCGGTAATCGGAATAATC
>NW_017729027.1:16212559-16215526 GCF_001723915.1 Gavialis gangeticus
TGTAACTAGGCATGCACAGGGCTGAAAAGTAGGTCACCGGTGATTGACAGAGCTTCAGGTCACCCAGGGGGCACGTGCTGGGCATGCTGTGGAAATTTCCATGAGCCAGTGTTATCTGCGCATGTTCAGACTTAACTCACGTGTTGCCAGCACCTCTCTAGAATTTTGCTTGGACAAGTATCTTTAATTTTTCTGATTAAACAGGCCAGATTTTGGAAGTGCTGAATAGATGGAATTATGGAACTTTTCTAGGTGCCTCTTTATAAGACAAATATTTTTCAGACATCTCAGTTTCATCACAAGTTCAGATACTGTCTGTAACCTATCATAGTTCTCTTTGCCTATGAATAAGCTCAGAACAAATGTTTCTAGCCAAAATTGCTGGGATTTTACATCACAACTAATTAATAATATCTTACGTTTGAAAAGTTATGAGACACTTTCTTTGCTAACAGACCAGAAATTACTCAGGGGAAAGTACTGTTCAGGTCTTAAAACATTATTTTTTCTAGGCTCTCATAAGAACTTTGTTTCCAATTCCTGGTTTGCATGTATATATTCCAATCCCTGCTTTCACTTTAGTGCCAAGCAACTGGTTTGTGTTAATGAATTGTCATTTTGAATGAACTTTGCAGGTAGTTTGCAAAAAGAGAAGGCTAGGTCCTTTCTAAGTTTCTGTTCAGTAATGTTTTACTTTAGAGAAATTGTAATGTGGGGTATTTACCCTAATATAAGATGATTTTGAAATTAAGATGACCCCCCCACACAATAATTAGATTCCATACCTTGAAAATTTGTTATAATTTTCCATGTACAGAATGTAATTACTGGGAGATTGTATTAAATTTACCACCTCCAAACCCACTGCAGTGGGGCAAGCAGCAGTAGCAAGGCAGACACTCAAATGGCCTGACCCTGGCCCCTTACTGCCTGTCCTCCCCAACCATCTCCCCCCTACTGCCTGCCCCCCATTGGTGCCTGTGCACCCTAGCCCCTGCCCCTACCCCCCACAATACCTGCCTACCAGTACATGCTCCCCCCATCACTTGCTCACTCCTGCCTGCCCACCCACTTTCCTGTCCTCCATCCTGCCTATGACTGCCCCGTGCCTATCCTTCTGCCTAGTCTGCTCTGCTGCCTACCCCTCTTCATTGCCTCTGTTCCATCCCTACCACTTCTGATCTATCTCTGCTACCTGCCACCCTGCTTCTGCCAGTACTCCCCTGTGGCTGTGGCTCAGGCTTGGGCTTCAGCTCCACTGTGGACTGGGGCATGTCACGTGATTGCTCTGGTCTCAGCCTGGCCAAGGAGCACAGATTACAGCAGCCAGAATAACCACATGCTCTATGCCCTAGTCCAAGGCAGGGCCAGAGCCTGAGTTGGAGCTGTGGAGGGTAGGCAGCCATGGCAGAGGTTGAGGCGCAAGCAGAGAGGAAAGCAGGTTGGGATGTAGAGGCTGCAGGGGTGCAGGTGATGGAAGAGCAGCCAAGTTAGTCAGTCAGAGCTGCAGAAGCTGCCTACCTTTCCCTTGTACTCAAATCCAAGACAAGAGGGTTTTCCCCCGTGTGCGTTGATAGTGGGGCAGAGGAGGTGGGGAATAGATTCCAGTAAATACAGTATGCACCCATTTTTTAATTTCAGCCTTGTTTCACTGACCTACCAGGAGAAAACCAAGTATATAAAGAGTTTAGGTTGTCTTTAAAGGTTTGTTTGTTGATTTACATTTTCAGGCTTTTTCCCTGAAAGAAAGGATGTTACAGTGATTAGGGAATGAACCAAAATCCAGGAGACTGTTTTTAATTTCAAGCTCTGATAAAGCTTCTTATGTGTGAGTCTTAACAAGCCATTTAATTTTCTTGTAGACATATGTTTCCTCTTCTCTAGTGCAGGCACAAAATTTTTTACTTTACCTCACAGGAGTATGGAAATGCTAAGAATAAACATTAAAGAAATGCAAAACTCTAGAACTCTTGGTTCAGAGATGATACCTTTTAATAGACCAACTAAGAAATCACAAAAAAGTTATCTTTTTCTGCAAGCTTTCAGGCACACGTGCTGTTTCTAAGGCTCAGGGAAAATTAAAGATGGTAAAAAGTCCCCATAGGTAGAAAATAAACTTCATTTTTTGCACAGAGGGAGCTGAAGATGGAAGGCTGTCCCTCTGGGTCCATGAGAGTGTCTTTGTGAGTTGCTCTTTGATGTGCAGATAAGGCAGGATTCTTTCCCTGGTGGTGTCAGATGGCAAGCAGGCAGGGAGGTGTAGAAATCTTTTTATAGCAATGAAGTTTAAATCCAAAAATGTTTCGTCTCAGACCAAGACAGCTACCAAATACAGCAAAAGCTGTGTTAACCAGCACTTTACAAGCCGGCATGCTCTGTTAACCAGCAAGCTGGCTTGTAAGGGCTTGTAAGGGAAAAGTGAAATTGGAAGGCCTTTGACACTGTCTCTCACCCCATTCTCATTAATAAACTGAGTGAATGCAACATTGATGCCTACAAAGTTTGATGTTTCAAAAATTGGCTGATGAGACACTCCCAGAGAGTGGTGGTGGATGGGTCGTACTCGACCTGGTGGGATGTGAATAGCGGGGTCCCCCAGGGCTCGGTCCTGGGGCCTACACTGTTCAACATCTTCATCAGTGACTTGGACGAGGGGGTGGAAAATAAGCTGTCCAAGTTTGCTGATGACATCAAAATGTGGGGAGAGGTAGGCTCAAAGGGAGAGAGAGGCTGCAATTAGATACAGACAGACTACAGAAGTAGGCGGATGGTAATAGGATGGCGTTCAATGTAGATAAATGCAGGGTGCTGCACCTGGGGAGAAGGAATCCACAGCATGCATACAAGCCGGGGAGCTCCCCCCTTGTGATCACAGAGGCAGAAAGGGATCTTGGAGTCATTATTGATTCCAAGATGAACATGAGCCGCCAATGCCAGACTGCAGCCAGCAAAGCCAACCACACCTTG
>NW_017729027.1:16220813-16224618 GCF_001723915.1 Gavialis gangeticus
GATGGGGGGTTAAACTAGATGATCTATTCAGGTCCCTTCTGACCCCTAACTACTCTGAAACTATGGAAGTGCCCACTGTGGCACTTCTGGTTTCGTGGAGCCCCCACAGCCCGGAGGAAAACAGCCTGCACTGCCAAGCCCCCATGGCCCAGGGCATAGCAGGCTGTGTGGGGCCCCCCTCCCTGTCCGTCAGGGCCCACAGGGCCCGCAGGAGGGACAGCTATATGGTGGGAGGGGTGGCAATGTGGCAGTAGGGGCGGCAACGCAGCGACAGGGGAGGCGACACCCCAGATGTGGTGGGACAGGTGGTGGCCCAAACAGGCAAAGATGTCTATTTGTGCTGCTCAGTTATCCAGCATATTTTGTTATCCAGCATTCCCCGTGGGTGCCAGATAACAAAGCTTTTACTGTACATCCCTGAAATATGGAAGATGCTGAATTGTACCCTATTTTTGAATTAAAACTTCATTCCTGAACAACAAGAAAGATTTCTAGCTCAGGGCTACTCACTCACAGGAGCTTCTGGGGCCTGGCCAATTTGTACCTAGGAACACTACTGCTTATGCCAGCTGGACAGCTGAAGCAGCCCTGAGAGTTCTCTGCACCCTCTACCCACTGCAGCAGTCTGGCAGTGGGTACTGCTGCTTGGCTGTGACCTCCTGCCACCTGCAATAGCATGTGGCTTCAAGGCTGTACACCTGCCAGACCTGGATGTGGACTGCATGGACATTAGAGGCATCTGCACCTCTAGGCCAGCTGCCAGTGGGCTGTGGCTGCACAGTTGGCCTTTGTGTGGCACTACTGCCATGTGTCTCACTGCCCGGCCATCTGGGCAGCCATTGCCCGGAAGATGTTCTCAGTGTGGTGGCCTGCTTTGAACTGTCAAAGCAGATCCTTTTGGCCCCAAATAGCCAGGAGGTCAGCCACCTGCAGCTGGGTCCCAGGTGCCAGCTCTGAGCAGGCTCCTCTGCCTGGGTCCTGCCACCTGCCTCACTAGCACAAATTCTGGTTCCCTATTTAAAAACTGCAAAATCTCTGATAAAAAAATCCCAAAGTCATTCTTTAAAATACCCCAAAATCCATGTTCTTCCACAAGTAAAACAAAAGACCACTCAACATTCTAGAGAGAGAAAGAGAGAGAGAGAGAGAGATTGAATCAGTTGGGCAATGTTTTATTGATATATTTACAATTTTAAAGCAATTTGGAAGCCTACCAATGCCTCTATCATCATAATAAAATAAATTCTAAATATTTATGGAGTTTGGCATTGACTTTTGGCTTTTTTGTCATAAAAAAATCACAGCTGCTCCTACCCGCTTCACTCACCAGGAAGTGCAGTGCTGAGCAGCACTGATATGCCAGTGCTCTGCCCCTGCCCTTGACCCTCACTCTCAACCCACAGTCTGGCCTCCACTCCAGTCCCCTCACTCCTGAACCACAGGAACAAGTATGTGGGTGATGGGTTTGTGGGGGTGGCTTGGGGGTGTATCTCCACACTCACCAGCTGTAGCAGCAGCCGTCAGGGCCACTGGGGCTTCATGGCAGAGCCCCCCCACCCACATGGCACAGGGCAGTGGGGGGCAGCAGGGATTGGCCCCAGCTGCCTGTCACCCACACTGCCACTGCCACATTGTGCAGGAATAGCCCAGCTCTGCAGGGCACCGTGAGGCACCGAGGGCTGTCTGGCAGCTCGGGGCCCCTTGGGCTGAGTGGCACCGGGCTCCAGGTGACAGCCTCAGTAAACCTGAGTTGCCTGACAGTGCAAAGTGCCAAGTGGTGCCCTGCAGAGCCAGTCTGCACCCTGCGCCATGCCGGGAGGTTGTACCATGAGGCCCCAGCAATCCTGATGGCCACTGCTACAGCCAGTGAGTGCAGGGATGCTGGGGCCAGGTGGGGCAGCAATCGTGGGCTGGGACCGGGTGGGGGAATGATCGGGGGGGGGCTGAGGGAGCGAGCTGGGACTAAGGCCAGGTGGGGGGGCTATCAGAGGAGTGAGCGAGGCCTGGGGCCAGGTGAGAAGGCTATTGGGGGAGTGATCAGGGTCTAAGGCTGCGTGGGGCCCCTCCCATGGTCCCCTCCCCCTGTCCTCCAGCCCCCTCGCCCCCCTACTAACCTGACATGGAGCCTGGGTCCAGGTCCCTACAGCCTGCATGCCCCGCACAGGCAGGCAGCATGCTTCAGCACCAGGATAAGGGCCAGCCATAGAGATGCTCTGGCTGGCTACCAGAGCGACACTGTGGGGGACCCAAGCCTCCAGTTGCCTCAGGGCACAATCCAGGACCATGCCCTGTCTCGCTTTTTTCATCCATATTTTATTTCAGACCCTGGATATCCAGGTACCATATTTTGCCCCCGAACTGCAAATTTGCAGCGTGGGGAAGGTTTTTTGTTCCTGCACATGTTTCTTGCAGCATCTCAAAGGGGTTTGAGATGCTACAAGAGACATATGCATGCTCATCTGGATGTGCCCAGTGTAATCTAAATGTAACATGGAACTTCACCCACAGATACTGCTGCCGTGGCTGTGCCCGCATAGTTATATCAACAGAGCCCTTTGGCGAAGACATACTTATGCTGACAAAAGTGACGTTTCCCTCAATAAAACAGCATAGTTACACTGTTTCTCTGAGGCGTGTGAACTAGAAAATAGAAAACATCTTCTGTTGGCTGTTCTGCACCAGGGTTTTTGCCAGAGGATGTATTTTAAAAATCATACGCCACCCCCTCACCACCAGCTGAGGTACTTATGCTAGCAACTATTAGTAGCGTAGACCCAGCTTCAGTATGTAAGCTGACAGCTAATAGTTAAACCTTGCTCTCAGAAAATGCCTTCACTGATACTTGAGCAAGGGCATAGAACTTGCATTCATTGCTGTACATTATTCTAGAGCCTCCAGGAACAACTGGGGGGGAAGGGGGCCTGCTAAGAATGTTGTCATAAACATTCCCAAGAGCTAGTATCTAATAATATATATTGGATGTTGTTTGGGCAGCAGAACAGGCAGCCAAGGCACTGTGACTGACCCAAAGATGATCAGCAGAAGATGCATATACATATGTCAAAAATAGCCAAAGCATGTCTCTAAATCATTTTTAAACCTAAAAATAAAGCCAGGCTGAAAAAAAAAAAAACTTTGAACAAAGTTACAGCTTTACAAAGGTCTAAAAGTAGCAGGATGCAAGGGCACATATGGGGAAAACATGATCTGTTTGGAAGGATAGAATTACTTTATTATACACTTCCACAAACTGCAAGCAGAAGACTTGAACACACATATTTCTACAGGAACACTAAAAGTTGAATGATTTAACAGAAAGAGAAAATTAACTAAAAGATGCACATTGTTAAAGTAAAAAGCACAACAGTTAGAAATTCTACACTGAATAGTATAAAAAGGAAAATATTACTGAAGGAGGAAATGCTTATGATTTGCTGAATTAAATGTGAACATCTCAGTAGAATAGCTCTTTGTGTTTTTGACATTTCTGTAGGTTGAAGTTAAATAATTTGTTGGATACATATTTGTGGCTCAAAACTTCTGGTGTCCTAACTGCATGTAAAACATATGTGTCTGAATAAAAACCTTTTTCTTTTTTAATTTCAGAACTAGATTCTAATGAAAAAATATAAAGAGTATGCAAACATTGTTGGTTTAATTTTCTTTATTGGATTTTATTTTAGATCTACCATCTGAGGATTTTTCCATTGTGGGATTGAACATATACTGTATATTGTCTAATATTTTTAAATTAAACCCAGCTGCTTGAAATCATTTTATTGTTTTGCAGCTGTTGAAATATAGT
>NW_017729027.1:16229618-16237381 GCF_001723915.1 Gavialis gangeticus
TCCTAACTGTATGTAAAACATATGTGTCTGAATAAAAACCTTTTTCTTTTTTAATTTCAGAACTAGATTCTAATGAAAAAATATAAAGAGTATGCAAACATTGTTGGTTTAATTTTCTTTATTGGATTTTATTTTAGATCTACCATCTGAGGATTTTTCCATTGTGGGATTGAACATATACTGTATATTGTCTAATATTTTTAAATTAAACCCAGCTGCTTGAAATCATTTTATTGTTTTGCAGCTGTTGAAATATAGTCTTGTTTGAGTTTAGCTACTTGCTCAGAATTTAAATGTCTCTTGTAAATTATTATTTTGTAACATTGTAAATAACTGGTTTACTTTCTTCAGTCTCCACTTCTGTAATTGTTACTCACTATTCATTACATTTTTTACCATTCAGCAGATGTTGTTGTCACAGGTGCACACCTGGCCACACCGTCCATTTTGTCTATGTTAAAATTTGGAAATTTACTTTGCTCTAAAATGGGCAACATAAGCAAGCTGAGCAAAGGCTGGTAAAGAAAGACCTCATTTCAGACAGCTTCTCCCAAAAATAAAACAGAGCAATTTGACTCTGACAGCAGTTTTTGTTTCTTTATTCCTTGTTTCAATATTACACATGAAAGACATCCTGCTCAATTGATCTTTCAGATTATTATTTAATTGAACAGTATGGGGAACAGATTTTTATTAATCTATGTAACTGCATTAGTTAAGATTTTGTAAAAGTGAGCAGTTATTTTTTTAACATCTTTTTTTCATAAATGTCCATCATCAAAAAATTAGTCCCTTGCTAAAAAATTAGTCCCAAATGGGGACCCAAACCTGAAAAAAAGCAAGTATTGTTAAATCCCCTGAAAATTTTGTCTTCGTTATTCCCTTTTCTTAAAATTGAGGGATTGTTTACAGTCTCTAAGTCCCAATTACCAGGCATTTCCATCTGCATCTATCCAAAAATTAACATCTTTCCTCTCAGATTTAAACTTATTGCAGTTCATCTCAGATTTAAACTTGTGCATCCTTACCTGCACAATAGATTAGTCTCATAAACACTTTATGGATAATCTTTAAATATGATCTTGGAATCCAATCAGAAACTTCAGATAGCAGAGAATGCAGCTACTTATACAATACTGCCTCTGATCTGGAGCTTATTATACTTCTGCCTCAGAAAAGGAAATCCATTTGTTTTGGTTTAGGCAACATTGAGCATATTAATACCAGAGTTATACAATGTGCACATCTACATGTTCATTAATGTGCAGTGGTTACTGCACATTTAATTTAGTACTTGTATAAACAAGTACTAAATAAATGTGCAGTAACAAGAATTACTGCATGGTAGTGCCAGCAAACACCTTTTTAGTGATGCCAGTGCACAGCAGCCTAATAATACTGTGCAGTAGCATATTAGCACTGTCTGTGCTGTGATGTGCTACTGAGCAGTATTATTAGGCTACTGAACAGTTAAAGTCTTGGGTAGTCATGCCCATTGTCATGCAAATTCCTTAGAAACTGCAGCTTTTCATATGGGTAGACATAGTTGAACATTTTTCCAATGGAAAATTTCAACCCTTTAAAAGCAAAATACCCCATGGAAAAATGTCAATTTTGAAAAAATTTCATTTTCAAAAATCTAAACAAAGCATTAAAATCCTGCTCAATCTTTTTAACTTAATTTTTTTCAGGAAATTAAATTTTCATTCTGATTGGGAACGTTTTTTCTTTAAGTGTTGGAATTTCATACAGAATCGACATTCCAGTTCTGGATCAACATTTTAACATTGGGACATTTTAGCCAGTGGGATTAAATGAAACAGACTTCCCAACAGTTAACAGATTTGTGCTCCTATTTGATTCCTTCAAGCAAATACCTAAGAAAAATAATAGATCCAATAAATCACTACTTAGATGAATTGTCATTTTCCATACAATTTGTCATCACTTCTATGCAAAGTGAATGCAATGGGGTTCAGAAATACTGGCTTTCTTGTTGTGAGTGTCTGCTGAACTTAAATTTTCTGTAAGCAAAGAACCTGCAGCACAAAGGGAAGTCAATCAATGATGGTTTTAACTATCTTTTGTGTTCTTCTCATTTTCTGATACTGCATAGGGAAGCAGTTCTTGATCCACGAAAATTCTCCTCCAACTTGTTCAATGCTTTTTAGAGCCCATATTTTGGCAGATAAGAGCTGAAAGGGTGAATCCCCAATGGAGGAAAACAGGACAGCTGGGTGCCTGAACTGTAGTGATGCACTGCATCAGCAACAACTTCCAGTTCCTGGTACAGGCTGTGTGGCTGTAACAGCAGCTGTTATTTTTCTGCACCCCTAAGTTGGTGCCCAGGGCACATCAGCTTAGTTATACTACTGATCCCAGACCCCTGATTTGATAGGATCTTCCAGACTCTTTGCATATGCATACATGAGTACATAAACCATATGGAAAATGAAATTCCCTTTTCTTTTATCAGTATCAGCAGAGCTAAAATAAAAGTAAAACACAATTTCTCCCTCTACTCAAGAAGATATGTCATTTCTACCTCCCATGCTAAGAGGGCTAAGGCACTGTCCAAAGGACTGAAAAATTGAATTTCCATTCTGCTGGAATATCCAATATTTCAACAAAATTGTCTAATATAAATGTAAGTAAAAATCTGAAATATCTCGTACAAGAGATTCTGAAAAAATCTAATTTCAGAAACAGTCATAACATTTCCATTAGATTTCTTTCTGAACAAAATGGCTGTTCTCATCACCAGGAAACTTCCCTGGCTGGCTCTGCAAAATTGGGGGCCTCCCAGGGAACGCTTCAGGATCCTTGAGACTTCGGGTGGCAGCCAGAGAGTCAGGGGAGTATCCCAAAGTCAAAGTAACCCTATAGCCTGCCGGAAATTAGAGAAGTCAGAAGTCACCTGCTAAGGGGGAATACAGCCTATGTGCCCTTGATAGCCTTCTGTAAAGCTGAAGCTATAAAAGTTTGCAAGGCTTGTGGGATCCCATCTCATAGTAACAAGCCAGGAAACCCCAAGAGCCCTTCTCAGACCACAGCTTGGAGTTTTTAGGACTGCCAGGCTCCCCACAAAAGACTCGGATGCTTAGAAGCCGTAAATACTCCAGCTCAAACAAGTGCTTCATGGCACAGTCTGGAAACTGCAGTAGGAATTCAGTGCAGTCAGAGCAGAGGTCAATGTAAGTGGAGGTCCCTACAGAAACATATCCTGAAAGCCCAAGTGTCAATGGTGCTAGCAGAGTTTGGAGAGCCGAGCTGCAACCTGGAATCATGGACCCTGGAAACTTGGGATCCCTAGAAGCCTGCCAGGCATGCTGGAAGAAAAAGAGATAGGGTTGTTTTGGTGAAAATCCATTGAATCCAACCTTTTTGGGTTTCAGCCCGCTTGTAAATTCTCACAAATATCCATCATATAATTCCCAATGAATTCTAAAGTTACAAGTCCAATTCATGGGTGAATCTCTTGTTATTCTGTTAAGGTAAAGATGAGTGCTACCTATTGGCATGAGTTCTAAAATAAAATTTCCGCTGGAGTTATAAAAGCCCCCAAAACTGCTTTAAAAACAGTTTAAAAGAGAGATGCTTTAGGAAAGCATAGAAATTGTTCTTGGGATTTATTCCATATAATTTGGCCAGCTTGTCATAAAGTATACTTACTTTTCTGTCTCCAAACCCATCCATGGCTTGTAGCAATTTGACTAGTTAAGACAACCTTCAGTGGGTCTAGAAAGGAATGGAAATGACTGCTGCTGGATTTGCTCTTGACCACATCTATTTGTTGTTGTATATTCAGCCAGACTTACTAATACGCCTTCCATATGTACATATGTCACACTGTCCCCTCTGATTAAAGGGAGTATATTTTCATATGCCATGCCTCAGCAGTGAGGAGACTGTAACCAAAGTCAAAAGTAAGAAAACTGTAGCTAGGAAAGAGGCGGTATTTTGTCCCTTAAATGTGAAGAAGAACTCGTTGGCTTAAGTTATAGCAGGGAAAATACAGGTTATGCATAAGGGAATACTTTGTAAGAGGTTAAGAAATGGAGCCAGGGGAGGTTTCAGAATTGCAGTCAGTGGAGGTATATGAGACTAAATTTGACACCTATCTATTAGAGATGGCTACAGGATAATGAAATAATTTCTGCCATGAAGCAAGAGGATTAACTAGATGACTAACTAATGGTCTTTTCCAACCCAGGGTCTGTGACTGCTGAACTGTAGACATCCACAGATGTTCTGTAACAAGGTCCCAGGACAATATAAATTATTTCTGGAAAGAAAGCTACAGTATATCTTCAGAGACACTGGTGAAACCAATTATAATATATGAAAATTAAAATTGAGAATATCAATCTGTTAGTAGGGTTATAAAAGCACTTTTATATACTGTTATACAAACCATTACATATTTTTATTTTGCAAAATATTTAAACATCAAAGGTCAAGTCCTGTTATTCTAACCAAAAACATATATTCTGAAATAATTTATGTTGCTTTTATTCCCAAAAAAGAACAAGAACAGAGCATTATGGTGCTGATTGTGATTATAAGAATATTTTCACTTTTTTCAAAGCACTGTAAATACTATGGTACATGTAAATTTGGGGAAAAACAAAGTTTTGGGTGGCACTGTTTTCAAGATTACTTTTCCGAAGAGAATGAGGTTTCTCAGAAGGAAAAAAGTTTTATATTTTAAAAATGAAAACTTTGTGAAAGAGATTGATTCCGAGCTGACATAAATAGCTATTGCTTAAATGAATCTGGGTGTATTTTCTCCAGATGAAATTTTGGCGTGCTATTTTATGTGACTTTGTATTTCAACAATGTACCATTTCCATTTTTTCCTTTTAAGAGAAGGAATTCATAAGAAAGTTAAACATTGTTTTATTATCTGGAATTTTTACAGGATTTTTCCATCTCCATCTTTTGAAAAGGGATGAGTTTTTGTGAATGGTGAATGACTGTCCACATTAATTTCAAATAAAGTAAACTCCTTAGTAACTATTTCCCACAGATTGAAGTAGAAATAAGTAGACTGAAGTTAATATACCCTTTTATTTTTTGCAATTTTTTATGGAACATAGAAGATGGCATCTAGAATTAGAATACTGAAGTGATATTTTGCAGGGGAATTGGGAAGGCCTCAGTCCATTAAATAAAATTAATTTTTAATCTATCATTTTCAGTACTTCCTCACCCCTTGTTAAAATCCATTTCTTGTTAAACTTTGGGAAAGCTTTGGGTGGAATTCTGTTTTGCTTTATATGTCTGGCAGCTTTATAGCTGCCTAAGTGGGATTTTTAGTGCTGCTAATGATTCTGTCTCCCCTGCAATATGAATGCATAAGTATATGAACACAGACTGAGTATGCTCCGTCTGTTTATGAGTGGGCTGTGTGACTAGACATGCACACCCTCTTAAAGACAGGAAAACATAGCTGGACAGAAACCACTGATTAACACCTGTTAGATACTAGACAGGGAGGAGGAAAGCCTTCCCATATTTTAGCCATTATAGTTGAGCAGTTAGGATACTTGTCCAGGATTTATACCTTCCCCAACCACAAGTAGAGGAGACTTGAATCTGCATCTCTCTAGGTGTGTCTACATGAGATGCTTTGCTGCACAGTAGACCGATCTACTATGCAGTAAAGCGTTACTATGTAACCGTGAGCATGGACTACTGCACAGTAGATTCGTCTACCAAATGTAAATACAGGTAGTAGATTTATTGCACAATAGCTACTGCACAGCAATGCATGGTTATATAGCTGACCAGAAGCAAACTTCTCCTGATCAGCCCAGGCAGCAGAAGGTGGGCTCTCTCCCCTCCCCCGGGCAGCGGCCTGCTTCCCAGCTGTCCCCTGCCCTGGGCAGCTGCCTGCTGCTGGGGCTGGCTCCAATCTTGGAGCTAGGGTGGGGACAAGACATATATGACCTTTGAAACACTAAAAAAAAAGACTCCAGTGCTCCAAAAGTGACCCTTTTAGAAGCACTTCAAAATGAAGCACTTATTATATATGGACATTCTACAGAGGGTTCCTGAGTCCTCCAACATCCCACAGTGTCCTACCCATCACCATGAGGGGAAGGAAGGGGAGCTAAAGGATACTTTCAATGTCACGAGCAATTTTACCAATTTAAAAAAATTACACGCAGGCTCGTGGGGGATGTGGACCAATATTTACATAACTGATATAATATACAGAGCTGTGCAAAGCTTCAGGTGCTGATTCGATTCGGAGGGGATTCGGCCCAATTCAGTGGCCAAATCTCCAAATCCAAATCAAATCAGGGGACCAATTAACAGGTCCAAATCGATTTGAAGCTCTCTGAATCTTTGGCAAGTTCCCGCCCACTGCAGCAGGGAGCTGGAGCCAGACTCAGAGCTGGTAAGTAGGGAGTGGGAGAAGGAAGGTTGGAGGAGGGGGGAGGGGACCATGGGGGTACCCCTGCCAGGCCCCATCCCCTGCCTGCTCCCCCAGGAGGGGAAAAAGAGCTAAAAAAGAAAAAAAAAAGGAAGCAATGGGGCAGTGCCCTTGAACTCACAGACTGGTGACTCACTCATGTTAATCTTCATTCAGCCATCCTCAAGTGATTCCCTGCCTCAGCATATCCCAGTGCCTGCCAGTGGTCTGCTGACTACTTTGACCAGTGAGTACACTATCCTCACTGGCTGCTGGCTGCAGGACAGTACCAGCAGAAGAGGCCTCCAGAATCACCTCAGTCCACTGGATGCAGTCCCTTCTTGGCTGCCCCTCTCTGGTGCCAGAAATATCCTCCCAGATCTTCCTCCCTCCAATCCATAGGGAGCACATGCTGCAGAAACATAGCAGCCTATTCCCTGCTCCAGCTGGACCTCTTGCTGCACCTGTGGTGAGTGCTATTCACATGGATCTCTTGGGGCTTTCATCTTTCCTTGCTCTTCAACCCACACAGGAGCTCCTAGCCCCAGCTCCATGATCACAGAACTAGGGTTGGGAACTCCCTACTGCCAGGGCAGGGGGATATTGTCCCCACCGAGGCTCCAGTGGTAAAGCCCACCCCAGCAGCAGGCAACTCCTGAGGGAAGGGAAAAATCTCCTACTGCCTGCAGCCTGGCTGACCAGGAGCAAATTTGCTCCCAGTTGGCCATCTACACATGCATAGTAATTACTCAGCAGTTAATACGCTACTTGCATTTGCAGATAGTTACTTAACTGCCAAATACAGAAAATTACTGCACAGTAAGGGTCAGTACGTGTAGACAGTGACATTTATGATACAGTAATTTGCTCTATTGCACATTAAAGCATTTCATGTAGACATGCCTACTGCGTGTGCTTCATAAAAAGCAATAGTGACTAATACTAATATATCCAACTGAAAACCATCCTTGGTGCTTCCTCAGTTTACCTCAATGCTTCTCAGTGGTTCTGCTGCTTCTACATGAAAGTGCCCTATGCCTGCTACACATCCAGCTCAAGAAGAGCTGTGCCACATGCACCTGCTCCTCCTGCTTTAGGACTCTGTAAAGTCAGCTCGTACTATATAGCCCTTTCCATCCAGTGCTTCTTTTGCTGGTACATCTTGCAGAGCAGTATTACCTGGCCACTGACACTGAAGTTCCCTTAAGAGAGCCTCACAGTACCCCAAGATGCTGTGGCCCCCCCATGGCATTCAGATAGAGAAATGAATATACTGCATTTGCTACAGAAGAATAAATCTTATTTTATAGTAGTTTCATAGTTTCTAGGGTCGGAAGGGACC
>NW_017729027.1:16237392-16239544 GCF_001723915.1 Gavialis gangeticus
CCTCTCTTTCCTATCCTGTCCCTCCTGTACAGCCTATATGCCTTTTCAGTTGATTAGTGCAGTAGAGGATCTGTGGATCAGTCCATAATCCTCATTTTTTGTTTTGGATAAATGAAAAGTTCTGAGATGGTTTAATTAAAAGCTTCAGTGAAAATAGGTACAACTAGACTACCTGGTCCATGAAAGCTATATTTGAGCTAGGCCATAGACTCTTGAAATGGTAACCATTAAACATTTTATTCTCAATGATCTATAGCATAGTGCTTTATTTACTCAAATCCAAGATGACTTAAAATTTTAGACAACCCCCGCCCCCAGCAATTAGTTTGGTGCATGGAAAGTTACAAATGTGTTATAATTTTCCATGGATAGAATCTAATCAGTGGAAGATAGTCTTCGCTTGTGGCAGGGAAAACAGGGGTGGGGGATAAGAAGCCCAACCACTACTGCTTGTCCCCATGCTCCTTGCTCCCCCGAGCTTGGGCCTGCCCTTTGCCACCTGCCCCTCCTGTACGTGCCCTCTGCCATATGCCAAGCTGTGCCTGTGCCTGCACTCCCACCATCCCACCCCATCAGCCCTTGTCCCCCTCACCCCTTGCCTTGCCTGTGCTCCCCCACTTCTCACCCCCTCCTTCCCTCCTTGCCTTCTACTGTAGCTGTAGTCCTTCCAGGCACTCAGCAGCAATGATGGCTTTGGTCCAGCCCCAGCCCATCCTGGACAGAAACAAGCAACGGCAGATCCCAGCCAAGCCAGGTCAGTGCTAGAAGGCAAATGGAAGGAAGTGGGGGTGAAGCACACTGGAGAGGGACAGGCAGTACCATCTCCCCTGAGCCACCCTCAGGCCACACACATGGGCCTCCCCCATTCACCACTGCACCCTGTGATCTCTCCCATGCTCCCCTGGCTGTGATCTCCTTCTCTTGCTAAATAAGCTATCCCAGCCAGTGGCAGCCAGAGAATCAGCTCCAGCTTGAGCCCCAAACCTGGGGCCAAAGCTGGAGCAGAACCATCACCTGCCCCATAGCTGGCAGTCAAATCTAAGACAAGGCTTTTTTTTCCACCATGGTGACTGGGGGGAAAAGCCTTGTCTTGGATTCATGTAAATACAGTAAATAAGGAAGTCCACAAATTTAATCATGTGTAAAGGTAATTGGAAAAAAAATAGCTTGAAAAATGGTGGAAAGGTAGGGGCCTTGGATCAAGGAAAGTACATAAGGACTTGCAAGATAACCCCAGCACAGAGTCTTGAGAATCAGGTCCTAAAAGAACTCTGGACAGCAATGCTCATTCAGCAAGAAAGTCTATCAGGCTGTTCAGAGAAGTCACAGACAGACTTGTTTTCAACAGATGGAAGTTAGTCTCCTTTCTAGTTTTTAATATAAAAGCTATCTACCTTGTTTATCTTCTGAGAAGTGCAAACCAAAAGATGATAAGCAAACAGTCTCTTTTGTTTCAGTTCAATTTTCTGCATTGTTAATAACTCCTGGATTTTTTTTTCATTTTACTGTTGTGTGGGTGATTTCTTACAGATGTGCCCAAGTAGAAACAAACCCATCATCCTGTAGAAAGATTAAAGAAAATCCTTTATATTGAGAACAAAAATCTTTTAGAAGATTCTCTTAATAGGTCATATTCAGGTCAACATTGCAGGCAAAATAAAGACAATCCAGCTGATGTGATATGAGATTTCATTTAATAAACTTACCATATTCCTCCAGTTAAAATATGTATAATATGCTCAGTTATTGAAAATATTCAACATTTATGTTTTAAAAGAGTGTCTTCACTTGAATATCTTTGAATAGTGAATTGATTGAATAATTTTCTGATCATGATTTCTGGGAAAACTTGAACGTTAAATACTCTTTTGTTCACTGAGAAATACATTTTGAACAGCAGAGATTAAAATCATACTAACTGCCTATCTTTGGAAATAATTCTTAACTTATTTATTAGTGCCCAACATTTATCACCTAACTTCAAACCTGGTTTAATACTGCTGACTTTTACAGAGCTACATTAGAAATTAATTTGCCCCAATGTAGCCAAATGAACACCCAGCTGAGGAAGTAAAATACAAGGTCATTAAATTTTAGTAGAACACGACTGGATCTACCTCTCTACTTACTGTATTTACTCAGTTCTAATATG
>NW_017729027.1:16244544-16263559 GCF_001723915.1 Gavialis gangeticus
ACTGCTGACTTTTACAGAGCTACATTAGAAATTAATTTGCCCCAATGTAGCCAAATGAACACCCAGCTGAGGAAGTAAAATACAAGGTCATTAAATTTTAGTAGAACACGACTGGATCTACCTCTCTACTTACTGTATTTACTCAGTTCTAATATGAGGGGTTTTTTCCTATTTAACTTGAGGGCCCACAGGCTGTTGGCTAGCCATTTATGAGCCACATGCTGTCCCCCTCATGAACTGCATGAGTTTGTTATGATTTTCCATGTACAGAATTTAATTACACACTCCCTAAGCTCCCCTTGGCTTTCCCCTTGCAGCCCTAGAGGGCTGCTTAGGCATCAGCTAGTCCGTCCCCTGAAGCCCTCTACTTCAGGAGAGTCACTCCCTGCTGCCTGCAGGGTCAGAGTGTCCTGCTAGCTCCCAGGCCCTGGTTTTATGTGCCCCACAGCTCCACCCCTTCCTGTCAACTGGCTCTCAAATGAACTTTGGCTTATTCCTGCCCCGCACGCTCCCAGAGTCCCTAACAGGCCCCAGCCTCAGGATTTGTTTCCTTGTTGGGGCTGGTTGCTGTCGCCACTGGCCCTTGTGGGCTACAAAAGTCCTGTCCCCCCTCAGATTGCAGCTAACAGGATTGGGGTTCCCTGTTACAGTCTACTACTGTGTGATCTGCACAGGTGGCATACAGTCCCCCACCTCCCTGCACCCATGCCTGGAGCCCCTCCCTTTTCAAGCTCTTCCCCCTTATGTGGCAGTGGGAGAAGTGGCTGCAGGGGCTCACAGGTTGTTGGCTAGCCTCTTGTGGGCCCCTCATAAGCTGCATGTAACATGTGGGCCGCCAGTTGGAAAGCCCTGATTTACAGTGTGGCACTATATTCAATGATTGCAGATAGATAAGATCTACCATATTTAATTTATGCAGACAATCAGTTATCTTGTCAAAGAAAGGTATCAGGTTAGATTGGTACAATCTAATTTTGATAAACCTTTGTTGCTTTTCATTGCATTTTTTTATTTCTCAGTGTTTTTAATTATTGGTCTAAAGTCTTTCATACCACTGATACCTGTTGTTTTCTGGATAGCTTTTTTCACTATTTCTGAAATATAGGGAATATAATTGCTATTTTCCAATCACAGGGTATAAAAAAATCAGGCCCAGAAATAAATAGATCAGACATGTATAAATATCATAGGTCAAATAACATAGGTCAGAATGTATAAGAAAGTTCAAATAAGTACAGATCAGGAAAAGAAACAGGGCTGTTATCCAAGGAAGGTGGGGTAGAATTTAAAAGTAGTTTCGGTGTGACTTCAAAATCAGATGAATACTTTGCCTTAATGTTTGATAAGGACAGTATCAATGATTGCTATCAAACAAAAGGAGAAGTGGGTGAGGTTGTGATGCCTTTTATTGGACCAAGCATAAAGTTGGGATAGATGTTTGACAAGTTTTCAGGCACAAAGCACCCTTGTTCACTCCAAGAGTTCATGAAAAATCTCTCTCAGCTATACAGTTTGTCTAATAAAAGTATCACAAAAGTACCTTGCCCCTTGCAGATTTCATGGACCATCATAGCTACAAGAACACTCCAATCCTACTATCAATGGTACAAACAGTTATGGTGGAACACTCGCATCTTCAGGATTCTGTAGCAGTCCAAGTGTATCAAAACCATTCCAGTTTTAATTATGCTTCATCCAGAGTCAAAATTATTTTTTTTGCCCAAGACACAAGCTTCTTAATTCTTGTTTTTTAGGTTAACCAATTTTTTGCAATGTAATCTGGTTATCTCTGTAAATTTTGAAGTAAAAAGAAGAGGAAAGCCCTCAATAATAAAGTCCCATTTCTGTTTCCAAACAAATCCTATTTCTTCAGTAATCACCATATCCTGTGCACATAAAAAAACCTCTGTTTTCAACTGAAGCCACAAACAGCCATTTCCATTACTGCAAGCAGTTATTTTTTGGCCTAGTCACTGAAAATAAATAGAACAGACAATGAGTCCCTTTCAAAAAGTGGCATTATACTGATACTTAGCTCTAATATTAACTGTAACCTTTCTTCAACTGTACTATAAACCATATTGTAAGCTCAGTTGCACTACTAAAGCTACACTGTCTTGACATCCATATGTTCAATAGCTCTTTCAATTGTTTATCTCCAGACAGGAGATAGACAAATATCTAGGCTGAAGTCACTTAGGACTGTGATTTCACCAGCTAACCCAAGTAATGTCTCTTCAGTAGCACAGGAGATCTTCAGTGAAAATCTAGTTTCTGCAGCAACTAAATTTAAAGGTTCTGGCCCCTGGATTGGAATCCAAAATGAAGACTCATGCACAGAAGCTCCCCATCCAGAGCATAAGTCAGAAGAGCAATCTAAAATTCCTGCACGCTGAGCAGGCAGATGGTAAGAGCTATACAAAAGGAAACAATAATCACAGAGGAGTTCTTCTGCTTCCTCTCCAGAGCTTTGGTGCCTATGTCAAAGCCAAAAGGGAGCTGTTTCTGTCCACTCAGGATCCAGAGTCTGAAATCCTCTGCTTAGGGTGGGTACCTATCACTTCCTTTTTTAACAAACTTAGCTGAGCTCACTATTTTCCTTTTAAAGGGAAGAAAATGCTGCCCACCTTTTATATAATTGTCAGGAAGTAGGCTTCCCACAGCCTTGAAGGGATTCAAATCTGCAGCTCCCACCTCCAAGAAGCATGCCCAAGGCTCCAGGAGAGAGCCGCGTACACACTACCCTTCCCGTTGAAGCTAGCATAGCATCTGATGAAGTTGGCTGTCACCCACAAAAGCTCATGCCTCTTTGGACCAGTTAGCCTCTAAGGCCAGATGCAGAACTGCAGGCATGTGCAGTTTGTGGAGCCACAGACTTTTTGCAGCACCACAAACCACATGGAATTTCCCAGTAGCAAATAGATTCATAGATTGTAAGGCCAGACGGGACCTCAAAAGATCATCGGGTCTGGCCCCCTGCACCAAGCAGGAAAGATAACTGGGGGTCAGATGACCCCAGCAAGGCAACTGTCTAGTCTCCTCTTGAAGATTTCCAGGATAGGTTGTTTGCCCCCCTGTCTCTGTGCGCCTCAGTGCTCCACTGTGGAGCCCCCATGCTGAGGCCTTGTAGAGCCATTTTGCTGAGGCACACTGCACCCCAGCTAGCCACAGAGCAGCTGGCTGGGGAGCAGCTGCCTGGGGTGCAGTGTGCCTCAGCATTGGGGCTTAACAGTGTGTGAATACAGAGGAGCTGGCAGCCTTAAGCTACCTACTGCCTGATTTCAGACTAGCACAACTAACCATCTGTCTTGTAGCAGGAAATAGAACACCAAAAATACAAGAATCATGGGACCGTCAAGAGACCAAGCAAGAAAGAGCGTGAATATGTATCCAGTAACTGGAATTCAGCTTGACGGGGGAGTCCCATGTTCATGTCTCTGCCTCCACAATGGTCTCTGTCTTTTAGACAAGGATTCTTTAATGTCAAATGCATAAACATTCCTTAGAGAAAGGTCTGGAGCCCAGTCTTCTTCCTCCAGCTCCCTCCCCCTGCAGAAGCAGTCTTGCTTTCTCTCCTGCTCATCTGAATCTTTCAATTTTGGCTTTTCAGTGGCTCCACTTCAGTAATAGAAGTGGGAGAGCTAGAAGCAAGTCACCCACTTCCTGAGTGAATGTTCTAACCACTAGGCTATTATATAAAAGTTAGACTGTACTATTTAACCTCCTTCTCTAGTGTTGTTGAATGGAAGCTGCCATAGCTAGTGTGATTTGTGCTGCATCAGGTGCCCATCTCTCCAGGCCGAGGGAGTCCTAGGAATATACACAACTTCAGAAAGGCAAATGGTGACAGGGTGACATCTGTGAGGCATGGACATGGCTGTAGGGGTGGAAGAAACCTTCAGATCAAAACAGAGACTCCTAGTGAGTTTAGACAGCAGCTACTCAGGGATTTGTGGATCACAGTTTTTGGACCTAGGCACTTAAATCCTTTCCTGTGAATTTTGTCTGTAGTACATGATACTATTACCTTCTCAGCCATTATTGAAGCATTGTCCCAGCCTTATAGTCTTGATGATTCCATCTTTCAAAAGAAAAACATGACTGGGGTTACAGTCGTGACCACTTAAAGAACTTGGAATTTTCCAAGAAGTGAGGCTGAAGTAGAAATATTTACACCAGTCTTCTGGCCAAATGCCAAGTCAGATAATTACCTTTTACCTCTCTAGTTGTTCTTATAAATACTAGTCATTTCCCTTCTGGAAAAACTGCTGTTTGTCCAATTTACCATAACTCCTGCAAATCTACCCAGAGGTAACTGTGCATAAATAGGGAATGAAACTATGCAAACAAAAAAAATGATGCTAAAGGTAACATAAGTAAAGAAAGAATAGATTACCAGTGATGACACAGACCTCTCTTGGAACATGAAATTGCTACATTCAACATTCTTAAAGCAGAGGTGGGCAAAATATGGGCTGCAGGCCAGATCCAGCCCTCTAATTGATTGTATCCAGCCCACAACTGCCCCGTAGTGGTCCGGATGGATTCAGGCCCTGCCCACTCCCACCTAGGGCAGCCTGCGCCACACTTCTGGCCACATCTGGCCCTGGCCCCACACAGCATGCCTAGCTTCCCAGCAGGGTTACAGTTGCTACTTCTGCAGCCATTCAGGTACTGCTCAGCTCTTCCCACCTCTACAGTTTCTTTTCCTCCTCCTACCCCTGCTGTTCCGTTCCAGGGGGGAGGAAATCTGCAGTCGGCTCCTGCACCACCACATGGGGCTCCAGCTCAAAGCCACCTTCCACCCATGCCTTCCACCCATCCAGTGCCATGAGCAGCCACCTGTGGGCCTCAGTGTGGCAGGGGTCTGGCATGCCATGCTGAGGCCCAGATTTAGGATCGTGCTTCAATCAGAGCACTTAGAGCATGGACGACTGGTGCCTCCTGACCCTGGTGGGGCACCAGCAGCCAATTGCCAACTGAGGGTGGAGGTCAACCGCAGAAGCCCACAGGCAAAACCGAAAGTGCTGCTGTTGCTTCCCGGGGGGGGCACCAGCTGGCACTCCCCACTCCCTGGCTGGCAAGAGGTGAATGCATCACCTATGAAGGAACCCAACCTACTGGGTACCCAAGGAGCTGCTACAGACCCAGTAGCCAAAGGGAAGAAGGCAGTTGGGAAACCTGGGTGACCTTGAAGAGATTTTTCTACAGCAGGCACAAAGTAGCACCCGACAACTGGATGTGGCTGTAGGGTTGGAAAGGAGGCCACAGGGGTACCAGAGAGGCACACCAGGGCTGCAAGGCAGAAGCAGCCTGAGTCCAAGAGGGCCAGAGTCTGAGCCCAGAGGGGGCAACCCAGGTGGCTGAGAGCCAATGAGAGGCTAAGACTGAAAGGCCAGGCCCAAGCCAGTGGGCCTAGGGCACTAGTCAATGGCCAGAGTAATCTGTAGCCTAAGATTAGGAAGGTCAAAGCCTATACAAGAAGGCAGACAGTGACAGAGTGATATCTGCAAGGCATGGGTGTACCAGTAAGGGTGAAAGAGGCCACAAATTCAGCCCTGAAGGCAATTAGGGCCGGAGAAGTCTGAGCCACAAAGAAAGACTGTGTGCAGTGGAGTCAGAGCTCCCAGGCTGGTGGTGGGGAGGAGGAGAGTAAGAGAGAGAGACTGTGTGTGTCAGGGTCTCCGCCCCAAGTCAAGCCTGCAGAGGACTAAGAAGAGCACCCAGGGCTCACCCCCCTCTAAGGGCAGCCTCTCCTCTTTACTAATACCATGCAGGCAATAGGTGAAGTAATAGGTTGAGACCGTGAGAGGACAGAATGAGAGCCAGACAAAACTAAGGTGGACCCCAGGGGGTGTCACGGCCACTCTAAGGTATGTCCTGCTACAGGAACTACAAATGAATGAGTCTCACTTCTACCCACTGAAAATTGGTAGAATCTATCATACAGAATAAAATGAGCAGTCACATGAATATATAGAACAAGCTGAAAAAGAGTCAGCATGGTTTCTGTAAACAAAAATCTTGGCTGACCAATCTACTGGAGTTCTTGGAGGGTGTGACTACACATGTCAACAAGAAGGATTCAGTTAGCATAATACATTTGAAATACAGAGTCCCTTACCAAAGGCTCCTAAAAAAACAGTTTCCACAGGATCAGAAGGAAGGTCTTGTCATGAAACAAAAGTTGGTTAAAAGACAGGAAACAAAGAATAGGGCTTAAAAAGTCATTTTTTAGGATGGAGGAAGGACAATAGTGGGGTCCCCTGAAGATCTGAGCTGGGGCTAGTTTTGGTCTACATTGTTATAAATGACCTGGAGAAGGGAGTACATAGTGAAATCGCAAAGTTCACAGATGACATTAAATTATTCCATGAAGTCAAATTCCCAAGCTAATGGTGAGGACTTGAAGAAAAAACTTACAAAACTGAGTGGGTGAAAAAGTAGCACATAAAATTTAATGTTGATAAATGCATACATGGAAAAGTAATCTCATACACAATGCTGGCTCTGAAGTATCCATTATGACTTGTGAAAGAGACTCAGGGTCAGTGGAGATAGTACTCTAAAAACATCAGCTCAATAAACAGTGGTGACAAAAAACCCATTAAAAATGCTGGGCATCATTATGAAGGGTATTGTTTTGTTTTGCCACTGTATAAATCTGTGGTGTACTCACAGCCTGAATACTGCTTGGAATTCTGGTCTCTACATCTCTAAAAGGATGTAACAGAATTAGAAAAAAATACAAAAAAGGGCAATAAAGGGATATGGAGCAGCTACCATACTAGGATTGACTAAAAAGGCTAGGACTCTTTTTAGTCTGAAAAAGAGAAGGCTAAGGAGAGATACAATAGAGGCATATAAAATCATGACAGGCATCAATAAAGTGAAAATAGACCTGTTATTTACCAAATCCCAGAATACAAGAACTCAGAAATGCCCACTGAAATTACCATATTTACTAGATTATAAGATATGTTCCCCCCCCCACTTTTGCCATGGGCAGAAAAGCCCCTCATCTTTGAATCAAGTACAAGAATGGTGAGCAAGGCAGGGCTGGGGTTGCAGCTGCAACTGCTGCCTGTCTCCACTGCTGCCTCTTCAGCGTGCCATCTACCTGCTGCAGCCCCTTCTTCCCATTTCCCCCCGCTCCCCACCATACATACAGCCTCTGCTTCCCTTACTGTCTTCTCCCTGTCCCTCTAACTGTTGCTCCATTCTGGCAAGTTACATTCAAGCTGCAGCCTGGAGCACTAGGCATGGCCTAGCCTGGCCCCATAGCAGTGGTTCACAGTTTGTACAGCTGCTACAGGGGCTGGACTAGTGCCACACTCACTGCCTCAGGCTAGAACAGGGACAGACCTTGAAGTGCAGAGGGAGCAGAGGCTGGGGGAGAGTGGGAGGAGAGAACAGAGGCTGGGGAGTGTAAGGGGGAATCAGGGGCTGAGGAGGGGAAGAGAAGGGGTAGCAGGGGTTGGGGAGGAGGGGAGCAAAGATTGCAGGTGGGGCATGCAGGCATGGGGCAGGCAGGCAAGGGACAAGCTGCTTGACCTCCCCACATCACCTGCTGTGCACTGCCTGCTAACCTGCAGCCATGGGGAGGATGAATTAAAGATGGTCTTCCAATAATTAGATTCTATACATGGAAAATTGTAACAAGTCTATAAATTTTCCATATATAGAATCTAATTATTGGGGAAGGGGGGCATCTTAAATTCAGGGCCATCTTAGATATGAGTAAATACAGTAATAGGAGAAGGGTTTACAATTAATTGAAAGAAGTACTATTTTACAATGTGTAGTTAACTTGTGAAGCTTATAGGAAAAAGTCTGCCTGATAATCAAATAGCATAAACAGGTTCAAAAACAGATTAGACACATTCAAAAAGGACTGCTTCATTGAAGACTATTAAATAGGTCAGGGATGTACCCTTTGACAATGATGACTGATCCAGAAAGGTATGACTGGGGATAGATTGCTCTAGATGTGCCTTGTTCAGATGCTCTGTCTCTAAAGAATCTATCACTTCCCATGGTCAGAGGCAGGACACTAGACTAGATGGACCACTGATCTGGCCTAGTATGATAGCAGTTCTTATACATAAAAATAGAGACAATAAAAGTGGGCAAATTAATGAGTGGTATAAAGAAGTATATTAAAAATAAGACAAATATTTTATAGAGTTAACCCATTAAACTTATTGCTTTTATAACAGGGCTTCTTTCAGGGTTACGTGTGGAGTCATCTTGAACCTAGGATCTCTAGGTCCTCTTGATGAGCCTTTAAAATTTCAAGATGAGGATAAAGTTTGTTGGTTCAGAAGCAAACCCTTCAAACCCTTATCTGTGATCTTGCCACTAGAAAGGTATAAAGAATCACCCTGTGTTAATGTGGTGTTTGCACTTGCATTGGTTGTGGAAGTTTGTCTTCAGTGTTTTTTTAACCCCTCCAGTTTTAGCAGTCCCCAATGTTGTTGCTGTGAAATGATTGAACTCAAGGCCTCTTGAATTAAAAGCATGAGCCTCTGCTGCTTAAGGTGTCTGATCTGGACCCGTATAAAAACACTCAAATTTATACTAGAGTGTTTTTATAAATTATTAATATGCTTACGTTTCAGGGGATAAGATAACTATTGGCAGTTAAGTAGAAGCATTTATTGCATGAATGTTGACCATGAGGATTTCTGAACCTTCCTAAAATCATATAGAACTGATAATTCAGAGAGGAGAACTAATGAGATGGTCTGAGGTAAATTAGATGATCTGTGGGTGATATTTTCTACTAGACCAACTGCACAGCTGGAATAAAGTTGGACAAGCTTTTGAATGCAAGGCTGATGAAGAATGCCTTGTATTTGAAAGCTTGTCTATCTATCCCAACTGTACAGTTGAGCCAATAAAAGACAGCACACACAAAAAATCCTTGCCTTTTACATAATTCCTGGACCATCATAGCTACAACATCACTCCAACAATACCACAACCTATGGTCAGACTCAGCATGATAGTTCTTCAGTTGTAAAATGTTCTGCAAATGATAGAGATTCTAGAAATTCTAAATATTGTTATTATATACCTAGACTAATGCATATAGCTATCATAGGCTAGTATTAGAGTGGCTAGATTTGACTTTGGATTATATAGAAGGGTTGATCATTTTAGTTTAGAAAATATAGCTTGACTTAATTTGTCAAACCATTTAGTCATCCCTGAAGTTTAGTCCAGGAGACATCATTGAGTTAAGAAGCCAATAAAGCACCTGAGCTAATGCTTAATACTCTTAATTAAATTGCTGTAAATCCGGATTAAGTCCATTACTGGCATGGATTCCCAGGATTATTGAACTGTTGAGTAAGAAGCTAACTCCTAACAGGTGGCACTTGTAATTACATCACATTCATAGGGAACATAAAATTGGCAGGAATTAGAATGTTGACTTCAGTAGAGGCTCTCCAGATTCAGACTGCAGGAATAGAGAGTAGAGTTTGGCACTGTTTGCTATTAATGCAATAAAGCAGAAAGTAAGATCATTGCACTTACAAATTTCTATGTCTGTAATTTAGAAGTAGATATACAACACAAAGAACATCTATGAATTACTTCCTTACAGTAATGATGGAAGGGACCTGAACAATTCAAGGACAGATAAATCTGCACTTATAGTACATGGTAATTCAGAGATGTTTTTAGTGGTGTGCGCTCAAATACCTGAAATGGGAAAGGATTCAGAAAGAGCTACAAAACCTCTTTGAGCTCTGGAAAATCTGCCTGACACGGAAAGACTAAAGAACTCAATTGTTTTATTTTATCCAAGAGAATGTTGAGAGCTGACTTGATCAGAGTCTACAGAATAACCCATGCAATAGGAAAGTTTTTGTAATGAAGGGTAGGAATTACTAGGCAAAGTACTGTGGTCCCTGCTGACCAAAGAATGTATAAAACAGTCATCAAATAAAGTGATCATCAAATTCTCTGGAAACACGGCCCTCCCATCCCTTTCCCTTTTTGCTAGGGGGAAGATTTAACTGCATATGCAGGAAAAAACTACCAAATAAGGCTGACCCTGGGGTCCTACCCTGTGGTGACATAGGGAGGCCCTTCATATACTTTGGTCACTGAGTATGGTGCCTTGGGCCAAGCTTGAGGGAGAAAGCACATATTTTTCCACCTGACTTCAGAATGCAACCTCAGTGCACTGTATCATTCATTGCAGTGTCTAGGTCAATTATTATAAAGTTCTAGACTGCTTGAAGGTGAGGTAGCAGTTACCTTATGTAGTCAGTATCATCTGTGGTCACTGGATAAATTATTTATTCTAGTTATGCTAAAAGGTAAAAAATATTTTTTGTGAAAATCCTTCATTTAATGCTAACTCATAACTAAAATAATTTGCTGATCATAGATCAGCTGAGGGTTTGTTTTAGGGTTTTTTTTGTACATATACATAAGTAAAGTAACCATCTTTGTTGGATATAATGCAGAATGATAATATCCTGCATCATAAAGTGAGATATACTGTCTCCACAAGTCACTTTTGCACATGAAGTAATACCACCATTTTAGAACAAAATACATAGTTCGCAATTTAATAAACATGGAAATCAGCTGTAATGATATTTAGAACCCAGTATATAATGTATATGCTTGTCTGTCCTTTTGGCTGTGTTAACTTCAAGTCCGTGGAAAATGTTACGTTTTAAAGATTCCAAATTTCACTTTCTCTCTGATGGGACTCTGAAAGCCACGTTGAACTGACCAGCTGTGATTTACAGCTAGCTTTTCTCTTGTCTGGAAAATGTACAAATGAAGCCTTTAAAACAGTAGCTGTTTTCCTCATTCATATGTTTTGGATCAGACTAATTCTACATTTGGATGAAAGATAACATTAAGTTAATGGTTATGATGTTCCCAAATATTTTTCTAGTTATTACACAATTGTATTTGTCTATGATTTTTGGCTCTTCTCACTTTCTTGGTGTCACAAAGACACAAACCATTTCGGATCATTAAAAGGCATTATTGCATTCTAAGAAGTAAAACATAAAACCACATTTCTAATTTCCTAGTAACCCTTTGACTCATTACACTGATAATTAATTAAAGGTTAAAAAATAATAGGAAAGGTAAAAGATATTTCAAATTACCAATCACACAATGGTTTGATATTAGGCTCTAGGAAGTAAGTAGTAAAAATGAACCATTGGTGTTTCAGTACTTCACTAAAATCTGTAGTAAATGGGAAAGTATCATTCAGTGAGGAAGAGCTATCAGCACATACTACTGCAGCTGCTGCATCAAGAAATTATTAAAGTGCAAACATTTCTGTTAGGGTGACAGTATTTGGATCTTGGGGAGCATTGGATTTGCAGCTGAATAAAAAGCTATAACCTGTGGCCAGCAAAGCTGATAACCACAAGGCAAAATGGTATGTTAAAAGTAACATTGCAAAACGCTTAGGCAAGCATTTTCTTAACAATATAGTAGTGTTGTAAGATATATATAGCTCATTGTGTCAAAGAAACAGGATGCAACGACCGGCTATCATTAGAAGATAAACCAGATTTCGCTTATGAATGCTTATGCTAAGCCAGCCATTTCCTTATGCTAAGTAGCCATCCTAACTATGTCAGCCATTTTCAAGTGAGTCTGTGTAAGTCTGTGCATTGTAAATGAGGTGAAGTCTTAGGAATGTGAAGATGGTACAACTTGGGACTAAAAAACAGACAGGAATGTGAAAGACAACACATAACTGATAACAGAATCCAAGATAAACATATGCAGAAAGGTGAATGGTGATTGGTAAAGAAGCCTCCAGAAGCTCCCAGGCTTTGGTTGAACCTGCCCATGTGACCAAAAGAAGTGGGGTCAAGGTCTTAGACATGCGCTCATAGCAAAAAGACATGTAAATAAGTGAAACACATAGGTAATGCTATGCTAATGAAACAAACAGTAAACAGAGGCGGAGCTTAAAATGGGAAGGACTAATGGTGAAACAAAGGAGGGACTAAGGGTGGAGTACATATTAATGAGTATAAACCAAGGTGTATAAATATGGAAAAAAATTAATGTTCAGGGCAGTCCCCCCATTTGTTGGAGCTGGCCCGAAGCTGACCCATTTTGAATAAAGCTGTTGATGAGCAATGTGTGCAGGTAATGCGTAATAGCATTGATCCGTTGTCTCCCTGGTCATTGCGCATCACATGGTGTAGGTGTCTAACAATTTCAAGATGTAGTTTTGTATAATTTGTAGTAGGGAAATAGGGATCTACCTGCCACAGTTGTTAAGTTGATTTGTACACCTGATTGTTGTCAGCATATGCTGCATATTTACTCTGTGCATTATCAGAGATTTCTTTCTTTTATCTTACATGTGCACTGGAGTGATAGTTCCCAAATTCTCAAAAAGACACTAAGAAATTGCCTGGATGTTCATTAACACCTACTATCGTCCAACAAATGTTTTTGTGTTGATATTGTAATTACAATTTCAGTGATTTACATTGATTTAGTTGTTGGACTTCAGCTAAAATTTCCCCCCTGGAATTTATCAATACAAGTGACTAGGCTAGAAACAACATAAATACTCTTAATATGCCATGAATGGTGGAATCTGACTTCAGGAATAACAACAACAAGCTTTTTATGAACTTTTCACTGATCTTGACATTTTAATTCTATTGTGCTAGTCTAACTTGAGGACTCAGAACACTAAATCATGGATCCTTATTAGTATACCAAACCCTTGTTCCATAAGAACAAAGGATGTTAGAATTCAATACATACTGTGTTTGGACTCCTGACTGAATCAGACCTGGGATTCAGATTCAATGACACTGGATTTTGGCAGGCTTTTCTTGCAACACTTAGACCCTAAAGAGCAGAACTCACATTAGCTCTTGCAAGACTGGCACAATCTTGGACCAGCATTTTTACTGCCTCTGAATGAAAGTCAACAAATAAAACTGTGATTTGAGGCCCGAGCCAAAGAGGGATTCAGATAAGCTCCAAGGCAGAGGCCAGGCCATTTAACATGAATGTCCACCGCATCTTTTGCCAAGCCATACATTTAGTTGTACATGAATCCAGTGAACAGCCAGCCCAAGTTCCTTTTGAACACTGACAGAATATTGATTTAAAATGCTGCTTTTTAAAGATTCCTAATTTAAACAGACTCAATTTTCACCTAATATCCAAAATCACTTCTATAAAGACTGTCTCCCTCACAAATGACATGATAGCTAAAACTGTTCAAAAAGCATCAACATTTATTTATTAATTGACAGTGGAAATTCTACTATTTTTCAAACATTGCTGAACCATTTTAACTCAATCTTTCTAAAAATAAGTAGCTTTGTAAAAAAGACCAGGCTCGGAACATTTCAATCCAAAAGGTGAAAATATTTGGAATATTTTCCCTCTTAAAGAGAAGATTCTGCCTACAGAAAAACTAGTTAATTGGATGAAACATGTCCTTGTGTGTGGATCTCTTTCCCTGTAACTCTTTGTTTATGCATTTGTCCTTAGACTGTGAAACCATTACTGTCAGTGCCTGGTAGATTATTATTTATTTATCAAAGAGCCCTGATGTGCTAGGTTTCCAAACATTAAAACAGCCATTGCTTTTAACTCTATCAAAAACAAACAATGCAAATTACTTTGCAGGGTCTGTTCTTTATAGTCCACGGTGCTAATTAATCATGGTTACAGGATGCTCAACATGTGAAGTACTTTTTCTTGATATTTATCTTCTTTCTTGTAGTGATTTGTATTCTCCAAGTGACAATTAATATGTATACAGTTCTAACATTTTGATGAATTTGACTAGAATCCATCAGATAAATGCAGAAAGTGCAGGATATGTGTGGTTGGAGGTAATTATTACTTCTAAAAGACATCTACCTATTTGACATTATATTATACTTATTAAAATATCATAGAGCTTGACATACAATAAGAAACTTAAAAATGTCCTTGCTTTTCTTCCAGCATCTTTTCTGAAGAATTTCTTTTCCAGTAGCAAGGCTTCCCAAAGGAGAGGTTGTGGTCTCTCAGATGCACAGAAAAGGTATATTTTACTCACTATGAGCAACAGTTTTTAGAATGCTACTTTTTTTCACCTTTCTATGAGCTCTTTATGCCATTTTTATTTACTTTCTTGTTTTCAGAAAAGTACTGCTTTGATTAACTACTGAAAGCTCTGAATGCAACTGAAATGGTGTTATTCCACTGGAGTCAGCATGGAGACACCACATGGATGATTAGCACTCAAAGCCCCTCATTTCACCATGGAGCTGTGCCCAGAAGTGTTTACACCTCTTCTAGTGTGCCAGGTAGGATCAGAGTTAGAAGCCAGAGTGAGCTGGCCTTGAAGGTCAGCAATCCTCTCTGACATAAGCACACAAACACATACATGATTCACAGTAGCTGCAGGGATGGCTGCAGTTCTACCAGTGCATCAATAACCAGGAATTACACTTTCCTTGGGTCTCCTGAGATCTTCCCTATCACAGTTTGGTTACACAGTTTGTTTACACTTAGGGCCACATCCAAATAATTCTCAAAGTTGAAAAGCAGGCTTAGACAGGAATTTAGGCACCCAGTCACAGAAGGCAATTCAGATGAGCCCTGCTCCAGCAGTCCAAAACATAAGCAAAGGAAGCATAAGCACACTTGGCTACCCAATGAACCAGCTTCAACAGGAGGCAGGAGAGCACCCCTGTTTCAACCTTTCTATAGTCTAGTGGTTAGGGTACTCATTTCAGAACTGGGAGATGTGAGTTTGCATTTTTTCAAGCGGGGGTGAGTCTAAATCCAATCTCTCTTTTCCAGGCCTAACCACCAGGCTTTACGCAGAATACCACCACTGGCTGTGCTCAGTGGTAAAAGTTGCTATGCATGTGTGGGGCCTTGAGTGGTCACCTGATTTGTCCTCCTCTAAGGCTGCTATGGTTCCCATGGATCTAGAGGCATATGTTCCAACTTCAGCTCTGGACTTCAGCTAAAAGTTTACCCAACTATAAGCAGGTGCCGGGTCTTTCTGAATAAAGTTCCAAAGGCAAATAACTTGTGGGCAAATAACAATAGTGCCTTAACCATGCTAGTCACGAAGATCTTTTGAGTATACTAATTTCTCTACTGTACATATGAGTGTACTATTACCTCTTTAAAAGCACATATGATTTTTAAAAGAGTCTCTTTTTAAGTCAAGGTATTTTTAGTACTTAACCCTAAAAAGTGATAACTATTATTCAATAAAGACTGTTACAGTTAGAAATATATGTAATGATGAAAAATGTAACAAAGTCAACCTGGAAACCCTGTCCTGATCACTAGGCTTGTGCCTAT
Source organism: Gavialis gangeticus (assembly GCF_001723915.1). Lineage (NCBI taxonomy): Eukaryota > Metazoa > Chordata > Crocodylia > Gavialidae > Gavialis > Gavialis gangeticus. The sequence continues at coordinate 16,259,893 of NW_017729027.1, forward strand.
TGTTTATAACTCATATTATGGAAATGTGTAACTAAATTTTACTGTATAACTAAGATAGTCACAGCAGCTCATACATCAAAGCGCTTTAGGTCCAGATCCTCCAAGATAGTTTAATGCTTAATTATTCAGGCACCCAATTTCACTGGGAGTTAGAAACAAAAATGGAGGTTCTGCTTTTTAATAACTTTGTGAAAAGTTGTCTTACAAACTAAGAAAATTCTGGTAGTAGTCTATCACTAGACCCAGTTAATAATGCTATGCTTTGCTCTTGCTGCTGATGTGTGAGGCACTAGTATTAGAAGCTCTTGATTTGCAACAGATGGCTAACTTGCTACATACCAACCATTTCAACAATAACAAATGAATGAACCAGCAAAAATCATAGCAATTAAAACATATGTGGCAAGAGAAATATTTTCTTTTCATTTCTTTGTGGAAAAGAGAAAAGAATACAATAGAATGGTTAAAACAAGCTTACACAGTAAAAAAATGAATATATCCATACAATGTACCACCATTATGAAACAATTCTAGGATATAACCAACCATTAGATCAAAATTATGACTATCATTGGATAGAGGAAAGGGGATGCTATATGTGTGATGCAGAAAGTTAACTTCCACAAAAGCAGAAAGGATAACTCCAAATACATGCTGACAAATCCTAAGAAATATATTAAAATGTGAAGATGAGAAAAGTTTGGAGGATTACATTTTAATCCCTTAAAAGAGCAGGAAATAATTCAAAGCCAACCATCTAATATTTATTTTTCTTTGTAAGATTGGTTTGACATAAACTTTATCAAATTAATTAGCCATGTAATTAAATACACCTACAGGACTACATTTGGAAAAGCCAGCCTGGACAAAGATGAACTGAAACCTCCACTGCTCCCCATGCACTCCAGTCCCATTGCACACCAGCAGAGATTCATCACTGTGGAGAGGAAGCATTGTTTTGAATGGATTCTTTCTTTTGACAGTGTGCACTGGGCAAGGTACTGGTGGGAAGATAAAGAGCAGTTTTAATTTTCATGGTGTTCTATAAGAATTCCGCTAAGTGGGACCTCTAGGAAAGCTACCAAATCAAGAATCTGGGGAATCACACCTCCTTTTTCTGACCACATGCTTATAAGATAACACTTATTGGATAGCAGTTTTGTTGCTGGCTGATCCCTACACACATCTACACATATACCATCACTTACCATTCTGCTGGCATTTATGGAATTGATGAATTTAAGCCAGTGTTCAAGTGAGGCTTTCATGAATACCTGTGAGAAAGCGGAGGAGGAGTGGAAGCCAAGCTTTTTGTTATGATTTGTTACCTAATTTGGATACCAAATAATTTGGATTATTTGCGTTAGTCAATACACACACCCACATTCTTTTTTTTTTTTTTGGTATTTGTACAAGGAAATCATTTACGGGTTCTGCAAAACACAGATCAGCCAAACCTTTTAAATGTTCATTTGCTGACATCTCTAAAGCCCCATGAATCTGTAAACTTTTCCAGTTGTACTGGGTCAGTAAGTAAATATTGAAGTGCTCAATCAAGACCAAGAGGTCTGCATGAGGTTAGGTTTATGAGATTAAACCACAAAGCGATTATCAAATCTACTAGTCACAGTCTGTTGGTACTAAATGAGCTTCAGGATTAGGCATTACATTTTAATTGCTGTAAATTCACAAAATAGGACTGTATGAGCATATCTACATGTGCATTTAAGCATGCCTAAGGTTAATGTGCATTATCTTAATGAGCATTAAGTGGGTTTAGACAGGCATCTACATGTGCAAGCATTAAAGCACATTAACACTGTGTGTGGACTGACTTAGGGCTAAAGTTAGTCCCAAATCAGTCCACACACATAGCGTTGATGTGGTTTAACACATCTACACATGTGTTAATACTGTTTAACTGTTCGCAGCTAAATTTGATACCTGCATTTGCAGGTGTCAAACTTAAGTGTAAATAGCCTAAATTCACCATTTTTAATGTGCATTAAGGGTGTGTAGGTGTTCACATGCACACTTAATGTGCATTAACTTAGGCTAATGTGCATTAAAGGATCATATGTAGGCACACCCTATATGAAGTTTCTTAATAAAATACTGTAGATCACCAGTATTTACTTTATGTTCCCTACTGGAGGATTTTCAGACATAATTATGTAGATTTAGCATCCAACCAGTATTTGCTTTCCCACTTTTGTAGTGAATTCCTGTTGTACCTACACCAGACTACAGAACTATACAATAATTAAATCTTTTGGTGGTCATTTCATTCATACGGAAGGGAAGGAGGAAGATGGATGGGGATTAAGATGAGAGAGGAAACTATAAGAGGGTGACACTTTCCAGGGCCAGGATTAGAACTGGCAGACTGGAAAGGGAGATGGGGTTACTTAAGGTCACTGTGCCCTGAGGTTACTTGGGAGGCAAGTCCAGGGCTTGGGGAGTAGAGAGCTAGGAGGCATAGAGAGGCAGCTGAGATGACAGAGACAGACAGACAGACAGACATGGGAGGAAGATAAGAGGGGCAGAAAGCAAAGATTGGAGTAGGGTTGGGAGGTCAGTAAGACAAAACCCAACTTGGGTTCTAAATTAACAGTTTTATTAAACAAACAGTATACTGTACAGCTCTCGGAGTTATTGGTTCCTACACACACACAAGCGCTCACATACACACCCACACAATAATAGCAGGAGAGAAAAAAGCTTGGTGGAGGGATTGAAGTTAATGTGTGTAGGGACAGAGTCCAGGTCCTTTGCTTGGGGAAGGAAGGTGGGTGATAGCTACCTATCCTGGGCTGTGAATTGATCCTCGATGGCCAGTCAGGTTCTTCTCCAGCAAGGTGCTGTCCAGAAGGGGTCGCTGGCAGGGCCTCTGGGTGGATAGGTGGTGTGGCATAATGCTGGTCCAGATAGGGCATCCCACTGGGTCTTTCTTCACTGCCCACTTTGATAGGAGCAGACCTTCTATGACCCTAGTAACAGGGGCATGCCCAGGCAAGAGTCAGCCCCTGATGTACTGAGCATGTGCACGCCAGGCTAGGACATGCAGTTTCAAGTGTCTGTAATGGTGGGTTGGCTGGTTTCTGCATCAGTCTTTGTCTTCCAGATCTTGAGTCAGGGAGGGTCAATATAGAGTGATGGGTCATCGAGTTGATGGTTCGGTCATTCAGAGGGAGCTATTTTTAGACCTACTGCCATTGTCTCTCAAGCACCCTCATTCATCCCCATTCATTCAGGAACCAATTTACATAAGAGGGGCAGGTATGAGTTACAGTTGCAACATATTGTATAGGGCAGGGGACACAAGATGGAAGCTTGACATACAAAATGGAAACTTGACATTACTTGACAATACTTTACAGACATGGGCCTAAATCATATAAATTCAATATAAAGCAGTAAACAATTAATACAAACATAATAGGAACATAATGTATTACAATATAAAACAGTAAAAATCAATACAAACATAACAGAACACTATTTATAATACAAAAAGGGGCTTATTACAATAATAGCATACAAGAAATTACCTTACTTAGTACTACTTGTAATCACTTATAAGGGATAGAGAGAGCAGAGAGAAAGTCAGAAATGGTTGGGGAAGGGGAGGGAATGTATTTCAAAATTTAAAAAAAGAAAAACTGGT
>NW_017729027.1:16268559-16287755 GCF_001723915.1 Gavialis gangeticus
CCCCCCCCCACTTGACATCAACCTTACACAAGGGTGATGTCACTATACTGCCTGGGTTAGTGAACACCAAGGTCCAGCTATATAGAAAGAAAGTGTGTTATCTTCAGCTGGTTTGAAGTTAAAACAAAACTTAGACAGCTGAAAGGAATTAAAAGAGAAAAACCTTGGGGGGTGGAAGAGAAAGAAAATAACATAATAAGCTTGCTCTAAACAGTTACAATGGTATAGTTGTGTCTTCACTTATTAAAATAATGTTAAATTAAATATGATATTGAATGCAGTTTCTTTTTACACACATCTTGTTATACTGATATTCTAAATAGCATTTAAATCCTTGAGAGAAGGGGTAAAAAAACAAAACAAAAACAAAACATTTTAACATTTTATCAGATGGTTCAGAGAAGAGGGGAGAAACAAAAAAAGAAGAAACACAATACACATAACCTTTAATAAGTACCATTTTGCTAATCAAGTGGAATTTAAGACTTTTATATGAATTGCTGCCCTTTTTTCAAATATTAGAACAACTTTCCAGTCCAACCGGACAGAAGTGTTCTAGTCTGGGATCCACAGACAGATTCAATTTTTAGAGGGGGTACTACCAATGATTTTTATCATATCTTTATAATACTCATATGTATTTAAACTGTGACAACTTAAAACAAACCAAACAAAGAAATACAAAACATATAACAAGACAACACAAACAGACAAGACATTTTTTTTTTGTAATTTTTGCCATGGCTTACATAGGGAAGACACTGCTGGTGGCAATGAGGCCTTGTGGTCTGCTGGTCACCTTTGTTTACACTGTGGTTTCTGCAAAAGAAAGCAAACACACACAAACCTGCCAAGGAAAACTCCTTGCAGTGGCTGGTCATCATATTTACAAATGTACAATGCTGACATTCTTGGGGTGCTTTTCTTTTATACAGAAAAAGTGAAGCAGTTACCTACAAGAGGGTGGTCATCATAAGTCAAGGACTTTTCTGGCCTTTTCCTGCCTGAACATCAGGGTGGACACTGACCAGCCCATCTGACGTATATTTTCCAACAGCTCAAAGCCGTTCCTTCCTGCTAGCCAAGAACGGTGGCCAGCAGGATATAGAAGACTGTTCACCCCACTGTACACAAACCCAGTGGTTTCCTGCCCCATGCAGGACTGGAGAATTATTTGTTCAGTACCAACCTGGCCCAGGTCCCATCTTTGTCCAAATATGTTCCATTGAGCTCCAGTATCTAGAAGAGCACTTGTGTGCCCTTGATTTCCCACCATGACAGGAATTCAGGTTCTCCCTCCTGGATTCCAAGTGTGGGTCCCCAATTTTTCCCACAAACCTGCGCTTAGCTCATGGGTCCCATCACAGGGGCTCCCTCAGCACTCTTCTAGAGGTGGAGTTGTGGCTGTGATCCTGGGGTGCAGGGGGACCATGATTTGGGTGGGCTGCTTGGGGTTTCCATGGGCATCCTTGTGACCACAACTATATCAGTCACAGGGTCACTCCCTTACTTGGTCTTGGGGGTTTCTGGGGTTGGAAAAGGGTTTATGGGCTCCTCAGAACCCTCCCAGCTATCCCTCCCCCAAAACTCTCCTGGGTAAAAGGGAATATCTGGGTCCCAGCCTTGGTCCTCCTGGATCACAGCTGCAATTTGGAAGCTGAGCTCCTGGAGTTCCTTTTTTAGTCTGTTGATGGTGGCAATACAGGGGCTGTGGTTCACTTTTGCACTCTTTTTGGCCATATCCTTTGCCATTGTTTTGACCAGATTCTGCAAGGCCTCTTGGCTAGCCTTCTCCTGACCCAGTGTCTCCAACTGTTAGGTCTGGCTTTTGTTAATTTTGTGTAGGTCTTCATTTTCTATTTCTAAATTTTGATATAGCCCTTTTAAAGTTTGATTACTAGTATCCAATTCAGCATATCTGTCTTGCAGATCATGCAAATGGGATTTAAGGTCTTCAAACTCAGAGGCCCTTTCAGATTTTTCTTGGGTTGCAGTTTCTACTGCATGCCACAGTAGCCATACTAGGCTAGGTCACTGTGCCACCTCTGGGCCGAAGGTTTTTCACAGAGGTGGTAGTTTTCAAATTGCTTCTCCAGGTCACCAATAGAGAAGCCCAGGACATTCTCCTTCCATGAGCTAATCCCATTTTTCAAAAATTTCCTTATGAAGGGAGGGAACATATTTGCTCTTTACCCATGTGACCTCCTGTTTTCCTGCCTCAGTCTTAGGGGTCCTGCTCTTGAACAACTTAAACATGGTTTCTAAATACAACAACTGCACAAAAAATTACAGACACACACAATAACATTTTTTTAAAAAGAAAAACTGGGGGTTTTGCTACACTCCCAGTGACCTCCTTGCTAGCTGTCCCACAGAAACTGGTCCCTCCCTTGCAGCTCTTTCTAAGTCCCCTGCCCCTGACTGGGAAGCCAAGGCCAGGAGCTCCCTGCTGCTGGAGCAGGGGGACATTGTCACCACCCTAGCAGAAGGCAGCCCCCTGGAGACAGCTGTGGACACTGGGTATTAGTCCTGGTGCTCCCTACCAGCCCTTGTTCTAACACCCAGGGGAAGCCTGGAGCTTCTCCCAGTATTCATTGCAGGGCTGCAGGAACTTTGGTGCTAACAGCACCAAATCTGCTGTCTAGTCCCTGTATGTGTAGACACCTGCCTGGGAGCACTTAATCCACAGAAGTTTACTCCTGAGTAAACTGATCCTGGATCAAATTCATGTGTAGACGTGCCCTGTGTACACTACATCCTGAAACAGATGTAATGAAGCCACCTTACAGTAGCACTGAATGTGCACAAGTAAGCTTTCTGTCTGTGGTGCACTTATTAGCTTATGCCCAGTGCCACCATAAGATAACTACTTTATATCCATTTCTGGGTATACTGCACACGGAACAGCTGTATCTGCTTCATGGGAGAACTCCCTAGTGTGGAGCTTTGAAAGTGTAGACATGTCATACACAGGAAGGGGAGACCTGCAATAGTTTTTTCCATCAAAGCAAATGAGGTTGTGTGTATGCTATGCTTTGTATTTATTATTTAGGTACTTATTATTTTGCTTATTTATCTGGATATATCTAATATTTTGGTGTCCGATCAAATATTTGTCAAAAATTCTGTTTAGTGCATTAGTATTGAAGCTTGTTTTTTAAAGAATACAAAAAAAAGACACATGATAGATGAATGGCAAAATAAAAAGAGAATTAGAGTATGAATTAAAGGAGAATTTTATTCCCAAGTAGAGGCAAGATAAATGTGCTAAGATACACAAATAGATAACAAGTTCTCAATATTCAGTAGTTTTAAAGCAACACATCTCTTCTGTGTGTTAATATATGTATTGTTCATTTATTGCAAAAAGTTAATCTAAAAGTCAATAAAATATTAAAATACAATATTCACTGAATACTGAAAAATTTCAATAGTCTTTTGGAAACTGCAGGACTTTGCTACTTGTGATCAAAAATTAAACTATTATTTTAGTATTTCATCATCCAAAATACATTTTACTTTGTTTTCTAAAATCCAACATCCATGTATAGCCTCAAATTTATTCTTTACATATATTTCAACTTTAAATTTGTATATATAAATCAAACACTCTCTTGATAAACTCAGATAGCCAATAGCAGATAATTTGTTAAATACCATATACATTTTATTCAACCTGGATTAATTAAATGAAACTGACATATAATAAATAGCATATGCAGTACTAATGTAGACTTTTTAAAACAGCGTCTGCATGCATATTTATAGACTTCTTGCATGTCTTTTTTGCACTAGATCATGGTCACCAAATGATTCCAAAATTATAACACTTCAAATTTAGTTATAAATGGGTACACAGAAGGAAATTATATGCATTTCATCAAGCAACGTTTCTGGACATTCAAGTGCCTCAGGAAAATAAATGACATGGAAGTGTAGGTTTATGAACCCTGATGTTGCACTTGTAGTTTTTTTGCATTATGTATATATATTTTTAACCACTCACCAGGTCATTCAAAGGATCTTTTAAATAGATCTACTAACATAATATAATTATAATAATCAGTATAATTATATCTGATTTATATATTTCTAGTGAAATAATAATATTTTACCTTATACTGGTATTGCACTTGTACAAGATGTGCAAGTGCTGCTGACCACAAGAAAAGAGAGGCAAAGATGTTTATGAGATATATATTTTAAAAGTCCTATTTGTATTTTATTGAGTTAGTGCTTACTGATTTTAACAGCTTTTATTAGACACATTAAAATATTTATTAGACACATTAAAATAAAATGTAGTTCACTAATGAGCTGAGCAGATTTTTTAATAGACAGAAAATATTTTTAGAAATGGGGGGAAACATTAGATAACAGAATCTTTGTGTTGGCAAAGTGAACTCAAAATATTTCTCCTGGACTGTATAAGAAGAAATGTAAATGACTTACATTCCTCAGAAATTACTGAAAAACAATTAAACTGAAATGGTAGATAGCCTGAAACAGCTGTATACAGTTTGGTAATGTTAGATAATTTATCATTTTTAAGCTAAGAAATTATGAAGCTAAGAATGGAAAATATTCTTATCTAAATAAAGAATAGTATTTTTTGTGCTAGAAATGATTTTGCTCATAGAATACTTTTTAATTTAATACATTTGATCTTCCTAAGAGACAAGGAATGTTTTTATTAATAAGTGCTGATACTGTAAGAGGTTTTGAAAAGTAAATAGCTAAGTAAGTAGGTAACAGAAAAAAGAAGTAAGAATTACCTTTAAGACTGTGTTTCTTTGCACTTTGCGTGCATATGCATACACATTAAACTGTCAGTTATGAGCTGTACAATCTCAAGAAATCTCTGAAAACTCCTGTATCACAACTAAAGATCTGCAGCAGCCTTATTCAGAGCAGTTGCCTACTCTAATGGTAAATTTGGCTAAAATTGAAGGAAGGCATTGAGGAATTCCTGTTGCATAAAGACCACAGATAGCAAAAAAAGAGTATCAGCCTGCTACTTGGGAAATATATTATCCAAGAGGCTGTAGTACTTCAACTCTCTGATTTTTCATCAATGTCCTTAGTGCTTAGTTTCACTCCAGTGCATCCTATAAGAAATTTGGTCTGTGTTCTCCAACATTTTTTGTTTAGTTTTCCAGTACATTGCCCAAAGACCTAGTTACTTTTATTTTGTCAATAGGGAGTGGAGAGTTTGACCTTCAGATAATGATGTTTCTTCTACCCAGTGGCTCCTGTAAAGGACAATTGAAATGAAGGAGATGTGAACATTGATAGCACTTTTGTTTGTAACCTTAGTAGGGAAAAATACATTTATTTAAAACTAATTGTACAGGTCCAATACTCTGTACTACTCAACATTGGAAACATTGGGTGAGTCTGCACATGCACCTACAGTGCCATTGTTACCATGCCTTTATTTAGCACTTCCTTTAGGAAGTGCTAAATGAAGGCACAATAACAGCTGTTACTGCACAACACTGACAGCATGCGGTTATTTTTGGCTGCTATGTCACCATAGCAACACACTACAGAGAGGGAGCACGTCGCTATGGTGACATAGCTGTGGCATCATGGTTTGTGCATACCAATGCTACGTTACCATAGCACATTCTATGGCGACATAGTGCCTCATGTGGACGCACCCATTAAGAAGGAAAACAAGGAAGTGACCACAACTCCTAAACCAGAATAGTGAAAATTGGAAAATGAATCTGTCTCTGCTATATAAAGAGCTTGTTTGACTGTGAAGGCTTATTTCATATCTCTCTGTAGAGCAATTGGCCTCTAATGCCCTTTTACAAGCATTCAAATTATTTCATTATTGTAGGTTCTTTTGCCTTCATTATTACATTTTACAGCATTTTCATATTGGAGCAAAAATCCTGTCTTACATATAGATCGATTCTTCTTTCCTTTTCATAACTTTGTACACTCCCCCACCCCTGCCAGATATTAAGGACAGGTGTCAATGGCATTTCTGGTGTAATTTAATGTACTCCAACAAAATTACACCAGAGATAAGATGGGTCTTGTGATAGGTTGGTTTGTGTCTGTGCCTCTTTTCTTCTCACCCTGTCCTCGTCACTATTTACTGGAACTGTCTACCTGAGGCAGTACAACACATATGACTATTCTCAGTCTGAAAATGCTATTCTGACCATGTTCATTAAGTGCAAGGGGTGGCTTCCATTCCCTTCCTGGTTGTCTATCTGCGACATTATATGTTTACCTAGTCATCTACAGGATATTTTTTGTACTTATGCATCCAGATGAATTCTATTCTGGAAACATAGCCCTAAACATGTGGATGACTACAAACACACCCAGACTGGATTCTGAAAAATGCATGTGGGAGTCTTTCTATTGTTTTCCCTCAAGTAACAGAATAGCTAAGGTACTCACCTGGGAAGCCAGGGGACATAGATTCTAGGCCACCCACCAGCCCAAAAAGTTCAAACCTGGGTCTGTCTCAATTAGTAATATAGTACTGTCATCATTAGCAATCTCTCACAGATGAGCATGATTGTCTTCCATGGTTGCTTTATCTGTGGCTCCAAAGGCTGATGAGGCTGATCCAGGATCAACAGACTATGTTGCAACTTGGGCACATGCAGGGTGGGAGGCTCCGGATTCTTGATTCGGTCCTCAACATACTTTTCTGCTTCTCCTGCTTTTCCATCTGCTATTGTCGTTGTAAGGTTTCAAAATACTGAGATCCTTGCAGCAGATACTTCCTCCATTTCAGGCAGTCCTGGGCAATAGTCTCCCTCTGAGTTATGGGGGCAAAAGAGAGATGGAAACCCACTCATTGCTTTCTCATTCCTGAGGCTAAGTAGTCACTTAGTTGATCTGACTCTATTTTCAAGTGTCTAAAGACACTATGGGCCCAGAGGAGACATGCATATGAACTGTTGACATTATTACACGTGTTCAGTCTCCATAACGACAGTCAAGCATATTCATCCATGTGTGCAGATCTACACATCCAGGACCGTAATTCCCCTGGGAACAGATGATGAGGAAAGAATAGAATATCATCCTGGATGCCACACAAGTTCAGGGGAGCTATAGGTATTTATAAACAAAACAATTCAGCCTGTGTAAATCTATCTTAGCTATATCCAAGAAAATTAGTTGTGCTACTGGAAGCAACAGAGCTACATCAATGTGGAGTACTGGGCTGACACAGTTAAACTTATCTGAGAATATAAGCTAGTGTTGTATCAATACATCAGTTCATGGTTATCTCTACACATCACTGCATAGTGCCTTGTAGCTATATTCTCTGTGTTTCTCTAGGAGCTTTGCAGGTCCCAGAAGCATCATTAGGGATTTTATCTTTCTTAATAGAAAGAGAGCTTCCCAAATCATTATATTTAGGTCCTAAATTATAGCAAATCAGATTCTAAAAAAAGAGATATTATTAAATATTTAGCCCAGCAAGCAGAACTATTGATCTCAAGGATTAAGAATGACTTATACAAGTAGGAGATTTCAGTACCTACAAATTTTGTCTCTGTGACTACTGAACATACTCCTATTTTTTATCTGAATGTTGAATGCTCAGTGGCAGAGGTGCTGAGTACATGGGGTCCAGGGAACCAAGGGCCGTGGTCCCCCACAGGTAGATGAAATGCATAAAACTTTCCACATAACCATCATCTTAGTGCCCCTTCCCCACCTTCAGGGAAAATAAAAAATGGCACCTATGCCAGTGATTTGTTTCATGTCAAAAGCACATGTGCGGGAAGATGAAAAGACAATGGACTATTTAGATACTTCACTGTTTCCTATCTGCATCCTATGGCCTGATCATGAACTGTCACTTTCTTGCTTTATCCTAAAGGAGAATAGGGAAAAATAAAACAAAATAAAAGAGTCATTAGATCAGATTAAAGATACTAGCTCAAATTAGAAAACCTTTTTGGAATTAGATGGAAAGTAAAATAGGATAGTTATTTCCAAAAACCCCGGTTCTTGAAGAGCAATAAACTTTCTAACAAAAACTACACAAATATAAAGGAAATTTCTGGCTCAGTCGGTTCATACCTGAGGCGGTAAAAGCAGCATAAAGCCCCTACCCAGGTAATTGATAATTTTGCATTTTGTTTTACAAATTAGCGTCATTGTAGTAAGTAATATAACACCCTGTATGATAAGCATAACATTTTACAGAACAGCCTTGAAGATCAAAGCCAACAGGCTCAACCTACTGTATTTCAGGGTCCTGAATAACTGTTGTAGTTCCTGTGCCTTTAGATATTTAATATATCCCAGATTTAGTTGTTTTTATTGGCTCAAGGTTAACAAGCATGTAACTAGCTCTGAACTCCAGTGTTGGAAATACAGGAAAAAGTGTATGGAGCCCACTTACAACCTTCTGGCAGCAAAAAGGTAGGAAAAACCTTCAGAATCAATATTTTCCTTTGCTAAGGGTTCCTTAGGGGTATATCGAACTTACAGGAATAAGTTTAAGCCAAGTGTGCCAGCCAGCTAGTATATCTCATGGTCAAGAAACTCACTGGAGAGAAGCTTGATAAATGATAAGTACAGGATAATGTAAGAGTGATGTAACTGCAATGGTCCAGAAATTATGTGAGAAGCAAAGATTACTTAGGGTTGTATATTTTACTGGGCCAATTATATAGTTGGGAATGAATTTGACAAGCTTTTGAATGCAAGACATTCTTCCTCAGGTCTAATCACAAGAAGCCAGGCACAGCATAGTAAAAAAGAGCAGTGGGAGCGGGTGAGAGAAATTCCCAGGGGTGGAAGACATTCAATTAGCAGAAGAAAAGAAACTGATTACTAGGAGATCAGGGCCTGTCAAAAGGGAGGAGTGTCATTCTCACCTTTCATGTTTGGATAGAATTCGGGAGTACATTTTATATAATGTACCATAAAACCAATAGCAATATTTAATCCTTGGTGCTCAACGTCCAAACAACTTATAAATTTTTATTCCCAACTCACTTTTGAAAAGTGTTTAGATACTTTTAGATAGGTGTTAGGTTCCCTTGATTTTGAGCATAGTGGTGTCAGAGAGAGTGTAATGTGCTCCTAATGGTGTGTGTGTGCCTCTGTCCTTTATAGATTTTCTTTGACAGTTCATTATGGTTTGTAGTTGCTGTTTACTTTCACCCACATAATTGCCATGAGGGCACTTAATGCATTGGTTCAAGTACATCACATTTTGGGAAAGGGTATGGGTTGTAGCCGTGTTGGCCTAAGGACATAGACAAACAAGACTCTTTGGTTAAATTCGATATTTTTTATTAGACCAACTAAAATAATTGGAAAAATTCTTCTTTGCAAGCTTTCAGGAACAAACACCCTTCATCAGGCTGAGGAAGTATAAATACAAGTACTAGGTACAAGTACTAGAAATCGGGTCATTCAACTAATGCACCAAGATGCACATGTAGATGCTGACTGGGAGCAAATTGCACCCGATCAATCTAGGCAGCAGGGAGCCACAGGGGGCGTGGAGAGGTGTCCCAGCGAAGTGGGACGCTGCTTCTCAGCCATGTGGAAATCATGACGAATCCTGATCTCTATGTGGCTGGAAGGCAGTATCCAGCAGAGCTGGGACAGCTCTCCCTCAGCCTGCAGAGATTGGGACCAGCCCCATGCCCCCCTGTCAGCCCCCAGCTGGCACCTGGGGGGAGCTTATAGCTCCCCCTGGCTACTGCACAGCAGGTCAGGAGCACCTCTGGACTGAACTGCTCCTGTCAGGAGCAAATTTGTTCCTGATGGCCACACGTTCAGCTGCATATGCTGGGCTACAGTTTAATGCTGCTGAATTTTCTGTGTAGAAAATTCAGGTGCATTAATTGCACGTGTATATGAACCTACTGTGTAGTGGAATAAAGGAGTATCTGATGATTAACAATTGTGGTGAATAAATGGGATGTGACATATTTAACTCTGCTTTCCTAGGCAACCCTAGTTCCAGCACAGTAATGTATGCATACTTTAGGTGACTGTAATGATAGTACATTTTGCAGCTGTTGTTAAATGCAGCCAACTTCCAATCACTTAATTTAAAAGCTTCGTCTCTTCAGTTTTTGCCTATTATCTTTAATAATCTTACTATTATGTAATCTGTATACATGCCTGTACTACAAAGTAAAAGCCTCAAACAACATAGGTGAAGAAATTTCTGGTAGTTGAATTATGATAAGCAGCTCTGTTTGTCATTATGCTTTGGTAATGTGATTCCATAGTTAATTATCCCCAATGTTAAAAGCCTGGTATTTATTTCTTATCTGAATTTATCCAGCTTCAACTTTAGCATCTTGCTATGCCTTTTACTGTTAAAGATAAATTTGCCACCAGTAATTTCTTCCCTAATATAAATCCTTATAGACAGTGATCAATCTCTTAACCTTTTTCTTGGATAAACTACATATATTGAGTGTAGTATGTCTCTCCTGGTATAAGGCAGTATTTTCCACAACTTGAATTATTCTTGTAGCTCCTTTTCCATGCTTCAGTGTTATTTTTTATGTATGGACCAATACAGCATTCCAGCATTCTGCTATCACATGATGTTCATTGATGTTACTTTGGATATATTTTCAAGGATTATGGGTGATTGAATAACTGGCTACTCCCTATCCAATATATACTGGCATTATGTTCAAATAAGGTCCTAAAAAAATGTTTGAAGAAATCAGCATGGTGAAGCACATACTAAAAATAAAGTTGGTGCTTCATTTAAGCCTGTTCAGATTAAAAATATCCTGCAATTTAAAACAATCCTTGGGAAAATAGTTGATGTATGCTTTAAAGTATACACTTTTTCATAAAATTTACTTTTTACAATTTTCATTCTTATAATATCCTTTTTTTAGAAAAATTTCAATGTAGGTCACTTAATCCATAATATAATTACTAAAATATGTTTCCTTTTCTAAAACTAAAAAGATTAATATATCAAATAAGAATTACCAAATATGTGTATACTAGGAAATGCAACCTTTAATTTAAATCCTTTGAACAGCACCAGACAGATGATATTGGATATTATCTTATTTTCTGTGAGATATTACAACTTACATATGCAAAATTAGTTTCCACAGACCTTAAATATAATCTAAACCACTGATGTGACAGGAGTTATTTTTAGAAAATTAAATATATTGATGCAGTATCTGCATCTAATTAAGCTAGGACAGTGGCATTTGCTAAAGTACTTAAAGACAAGTTCCACAGTGGGACTGGTGTCGTGACATGGAGGGCTTGTTGATACTACTGTGGTGACAGGTCCAACACTGAGAGGCCCAAATATACCATGCCCAATGGCACAATCCAGATCCAGAAGGTTTCCAATGAGATTGCTGTAAGCTCGAATTCACAATAACCTGCACACTGAGCAGGTGGATACCTAAACTGAGGCAATAGAAAATGCTGCAGGAAGGAATATGTCTGAAATCCTGCCTCTTTCCCAGACTTAGGCACCTCCCCAAGACCCTGAGAAATACGCCTTCTAAGTGCCTAATATAGCTTTTTTTATCAAAATGGATGGAGGGTGCATGGGGAGGGAGGAAGGCAGAGACAAATGTTTCTTCTTTCCATCATAGCTGTCTAATTGGCAGCCCACAAGGGGTTAAGTTGTGGCCCTCAGGTTCCTGCCCAGTTGCCACTCCCTCCCCACCCATCCCCCCTCCCACTGCTCCAGCTGTAATAGCATTCAGAGTTCTTGGGATCCCCCTTCCTCCTCTGGCTTCCACTTTCCAAACCCACTCCAGGGGGTGGGACAGTGCCATATGGAGCAGTGTAGCACAGGGAGCTGAGACTGAGCCTGGGGCCATGTGGGCATGCAGTGTAGAGATGTAGTGGTGCCCCTATGGGAATATGGTACAGCTCTTGGGAGGGGCGGGGGGCAGGGACAGCCAAGATGTGTGCACCCCAGGGCCCCTGCTGGTGTGGCTCCCAAGGTGTGCAGCTAGTGTGCCCTGTGGTGTGGCCCATGGGACATTTGGCTCCTGGCTGCTAATAAGTTGGACAGCCCTGGTTTATATAATAGTTTATATAACATAACCCTGAACACAGTTTAGGACCAAGCCCTTCACATTTGCACCATGTGGCCGTGGCATGGATCAGCTGGGCTTGGGAGTCCACTTGATCTATGCTCAATTCAGGGGATGAAAAACCAATTGGCAGTCTTGGAGGCAGGAGGCCAAAAAGCAGAATGAACTGTTTTTCCCTACAAAGTGGGCAACTTTGACTTCATGACATTTTCTTTCCCAGCCCCAGGGCCAAGACCCTGAGCTGTCAACATCTCAGGAGGTTTAGCCTTCAGGGGCCCAGCTGCCTCTCACTCCTCTTCCCCTCCACCCCCAAATAAATAAAGGAAGATGGCTGAGCTGCTCAGCAAAGAGTGGATGCCAGCAGTCATTCACTCATCCCCTTTGGTCTTCTACCCACAGGGCCAAACCCCTGGGCTACAGAGTCCCTAATCTCAGCCAGCCCTTCTCTCAGACTCCTTATGTGGAGCCTTGGCACAGCTAAGAAAGGCCTGGGAGAGCGCCCTACTTTAATTAAATGCTTTTCAATACTTTGTATCTTTTCATGTGCCAACCATTGTGGGCATATTTGGCATGCTCTGATGGCTGGTACAGTTCTTATCCTGTCACCAGATACATCGTTATGATGATTAGAAATGCAAACAGGGACAATCTACATCACAAACTTTCCATGCCACAAAGTGCATGGCACAGCTCTACACACACAGCCTCCTGAACTGGAAGCAATAGAGGCAAATCACATGGCACTGTAGGAAGATTTTAGGCTGATTAAAAATAGTGGGAAGTCTGTTCTTCTCTATTAAATCCTGTAAGTTTTTAAAGTAATTTCTGTAGACCTCTGTAGAATGTCTGTAGAATCTTGTTGATGTCACACGGATTGCTGTCTATAATAAATAGCTCTTTCTTTCAGGGAAAGCATCTTGTGTGTAGTTAGTCCAAAGATAAAGCAGGAGGAAGTAAAAATACAAGTCAAAGAAAATTTAGTTTGGAAATGCTGCTAAGTGAGGACGATCTCTTGAAGAGCTGTACCAACCAGAAAAAGCAGCTAACGTTCCTGGAGAATAGCCAAGTAAAGAAAATTAAGGACTGAAGCCAGGTACTGTAATAACAAGGTTTGGGATAGATGTGCAGCCAGTGAGGTGTTAATGCCATTGGTGTGGAAAGCAGCCACTTAAAGCTGTGATGTGGCAGGGGATCAGAGAGGACTGCAGCTGCAACATGGGGCTGGGAAGAAGAGATGTCACAAAACAGTGAGTCTCTGTCACGCAGCAGTCTCACAAACTTATTCAGGATGTCAGACTTTTTAAAAACCAGCTCTCTGCTGCTAAATGGCTTTACACAGATGTTGCATATTAAGATCTACCAACCTTTTAAAAGATTATGCCACCTCCTTTCCCGTTCCTCCCTCCAATAAAAAAGCAGGAAATGGTACAAATTGGACTGTACTTGCCAAAAATATAATGTATTTTCTTCCAGTGTGCTAATTGAAGGAGTTATTATTTGTGTTTATTTTACAATATGGAGAAAATTATGTAGCTTAGCAGAGCTCAAACCTTTACTGCACAGTGTTCCAAAAGGCAGGACCTTTGCCCAGTTTCATTTATGGTAATCATTTCCTCTGACCTGCAGATTTATGTGCTTTGAGCTTTTTCTTTTAAAAGCCAAGGAGAGTGGCTAACCCTCTGTTCTTGGATTCCTGACTGAAGTCTCAAATTGTGTTTTTATAATCTGACTTATCCTGCAGTGCCTCTCTTACTTCCATTTGGGATGAATTATTTTCTTCTTTTACTAACCCTCATGGCAGGGCTAGATTTGGCATTTTACAATTTATTTGTGTTCTTGCAAAATTTTTCTCTCTGTTTATCTAATCGGTCAATGCCTTATAGAAATATTAAGATTCTTCTGGGCCTTATCGTGCAAGGTGCCAAGTATTCTAAATTTCTATGGGGTTTTATGGGATTTTAAGGAACTTGTCACCTTTTAGGATCAACCCTGGGATCACCATATTAAGAATGACGTTAGACACATCTAAAATGGAAACTTACCATTCCAGGGGGTGGCACACCCAGACATATTGTCTGCCCTGTTCACACAACTTCTGCCACCAGAAGTAGTGTAGCCCCATTTACATCACATTGAGGAATCAGCATTATCATATTCTATCAAATTCTAAAGGACTTTTCTATGTATTTTCTTAGAAGTTCTCAATATAAGATAGCACAGGAAAAGAGAAATATACTCAGACTTTTAAGGCAGTTAAGTGCTTTATTGCCATTTAACTTGTTCTGTGTAATTTTATACCTTTGAGAAAATATATAGCTTTGCATCTTTGAGTATTTTAATTTATAATCAAACTTCCAGGGGCTAGAAATTATTTATGATGAATAACAACCTAAAATGCCATTTTAGAAAATGCAGTTACACTTTTAAAAACAAAAATAGATCTTGCCTAAGTAATCCCTTAAACATACACATAATGTTAAGCATGTTGGCTGTCCCACTGAAGTCAATCAGACTATACTCAATATCTACGATATGCATATGCTTAACAACTTCCAGGATTCTGGCTATAATGAGGATGTAGTGTTTCCAAATGATCTATGTAACAGACTGAGCATACTAGTGGGAGCAGGACATCCTAATCTCACTTTGGTCATTGATTGAAATTTACCCTTTCGTTGTAATTTACAGGTGTAGGTCATTTATGATGTGAGTTATTTATCACCATCATTATCATCATTGCCATCATTATCCAGATGAGAAAAATTCCATCTCAGAGATAAATGTTAGTCTATATCAGTGGCTCTCAACCTTTATGGACTTGTGGCATCCCTCCATAACTTTTGTGAATTAAGTGGCACCAAATTTCAAAAATGAATTTTTATGTTACAGTGCTTACCTCCTTGCAGAGAGATGGGGTAATGGAGGTAGGGAACCATCCAGGCAAAGACAAGCCTGAGCCTGTGCTTATCTGTCTAATTTCTCAGTTTATCTCTTCACACCTCTTTGCACCCTTTGAAGATCTAGCAGCACCCTGGTTGAGAATCATTGGTCTCCATAAATAAATCTACATAATGGAATGTAACGTCCATTAACTTATCTTATAATTAAAGGAAATTTTTTCCAGATCTTTTCATGATGCTAAGTGAAAAAGTTCCCTATAAATATTAGCTTGATAGCTAGGAAATGTCCTTACGTTCTGTAGTAAATTTGGGATTGTAGGGTTAGATTATACCCAGGGGAGGGCAAATGCTAGGGAAGCCCAATGCATTCCAGCTACAGCTACATGGTTTGTAGAATTGCTATCTCCTGACTTATCCCTATCTTCAGGCTTATACTGAAGCAGGAACAGGTCTTTCTTGTTCTCCAAATGACTGATCTAAGATTATTCATGTCAAAATGAGTCTTTCTGATCACTGCAATGGATTTGGGATCAGCTCCTAGACGCTGGGTAAGATTGTAGGCCCTTGACTTTCCTTCTCAAAAAGAACTTCCTGGAGTTGGTGAGAATGGTCTTCCTAGCCAAGTAGCACTTTAAAGTTGTGGTGGCAACCAAGCTGCACCTCCTAACGGTGTTTTAGGAGGCTCTCAAAATAGTTACAGGGATCAAGACACTGAATAATGGAAATTTCTAGATGTGGTGCTGACAGAAGGACCACTGGAAAGTATTGCAAGGCAAAATAGGTGAAGGGTTCCATTTGCAAAGAAAATCGTCAAGAGATGACATTGCCAATTTCAAACAAGTTGTCAGGGTTAGGTCCAAGTATACCATATAAATCACATCCTATATAATTAACTCACATAGCTGTTAGCTCATCTAGTCCATCCACAGCACCCTATACACCTCCTGCTTTATGTCTCTTGGATTGTTCCCATCAAAATAATCTTTCATAATTTATCTAATCCAGTTTTGTATAAATCATCTTAAACTGTGCACCTTAATAGAGGTGCACTGATACATTCGTCCCATGTCAGATTGGCACTGGTATGAGGAAAATTGAGAGTATCAGCAATCGGCTTTTTTTGAATGATGTGGCTGATAAAGTGGCTGATAAATGCTGCATGCATGCACACAGCCGCAGCACAGCATTCAGTTGGCCAGGAGCACAACCTGGCAGCATGGAGAACAGCCGGGTCCCTCTCGTAGTGGGTTGTGGTGGAAGGGGTGAGGGGGCAGGGAAGGGCCATGGGGGGGAAGATTGAGGCCCCCATGGTGAGGGAGGGAGTAGGAGTAGGACTGGGGCTGGGATTAGGGCAGGGACAGGTGCTACCCTGCCAGGGTGGGGCAGGGTGTGGGACAGAGTCATGGCTTGTCTGGGGGGTGCAGGAAAGGGAGAGGGCAGCTCCCACCACTGCACACCCACCAGGATGGAATGGGGGGGTGTGCCCCTGGCTCTTTTCAGGATGGGTCGGGCTGCTGCTGTGGGCTGGGGCCAGTTCTGCACCAGGCTTTTCCTGGCAGAGGGCTAGGCTGAGTGGTGCTTGGGACGGGTGGTGGCAGTGCTGGGAGGAGGAATTGGGGGGGCTGTGGCCACCCCAAAATTCACTGTAGCCCTATTTCCAGTGCTGCTGCTGTGAGCCCCAAATGCAGCCTGGCCCAGCCCCCCAACCATGAAGAGCCCAGCACTGCCCCTGGCCCCAGCCTGCGACAGCAGCCTGCCCTGCCCTGCATCTGGAGCACATGCCACCCATGACTCCCAGGATGTGCACAGCGGTGGGAGTCAACCCTCCCTTCTTGTTGTCCCCCGACCCAGATGAGCCACGGCTCCATCCCGCCCCAGCTGGGCACCTGCCACTGCCCATGCCCCAGCCCCAGTGCCAGCCCCACTCCCTCCCTCACTGCAGGGGCCTCAATCTGCCCTCATGTCCCTTCCCTCCTCCCTTGCCCCTTCCCTCACAACAGACTTACCAGCTGGATGCTGCTCTCCATGCTGCAGGGCTGTATATCTGACTCGGAGTGGTATTGGCCGATATGGCCCATTAAAAATCAACCATCAGTATCAGCCCAAAAAATCTCTATCGGTGCACTCCTACACCCTACTATAAACACATGCAGTAAAACAAAAACAGCATTCAAAGTAACAATTACACTTGGGAATATCTTAAATTATTTGGATCATGTTTAATAGTATATATTAATAAACTAACATACAATATTCAGTAGTGTAGCTGAATACAGTTTTCTATTTTATTCAATCATCTTTTATTGGGAGGTCATTGGATGGCACATGCTTGAAAAGAAGTTTGGTCTAGAAGTTCATATCTGTTTTTGCATGGGGAGCTTTAGTTTTCTATAAGCATTCATAGTCACAATGTTTTGTTGGTGCTGAATAGAGATCCCCCTTTGGTACTATATATAGATTTTTCTACATATAATTTCTTATATACTGTTTTTTTCAAGCTATATTATTAAAAAAAAAGTATTTTTCCTCATTTGTCTTACATGTTCATATTTAAGATGTGGGCAAATATTCTCTACTCCCTATACTTTCCACTGCAAAATTTCCTGCATGAAGACATTGCCATCATCACCTTCTTACAATTCAAATTAATAACTCCTGTCAATATGAAGAATCACATAAGGATTGTTAAGCCGGTATGCCACCATTTTGAGCCTCCAAAATTGCTTTGCTATAACAATCATTTTTCTTTTGAAGTAAGAATATATAGATATCCCTAATATTCATACTATTACTGTGAACATAGTTTTGGTATCTAACCACAAACACCAATGTGTGCTGTTGTAGAGGAAACCCACTCCTGTAACCACCCAGAAAAATATTATATTTTGTCTTTATTGCAATATGTAGCTCTGCTGTTTAGCCATAGTGCTTATAAAAGGTATTACTGCATGGCTAATGACTGTAGGACTGGACCTTTTATAGCAGGCTTGTCCAACATATGGCCCACAAGCCACCATGTGGCCCACCAAGCCATTTTATCTGACCCATGGCAGTGCATGGAGCCACGGCCAAGTGCGGAGCCACCAGCACGGAGCTGCCGCAGCAGGCTCCAGAGTGCGGAGCCATGGTGGCGCGGAGCCACTGCCGAGCATGGAGCAGCCACCACACAGCGTGGAGCTGCCGCCACAGAGCCACCACCAAGCATGGAGCTGCGGCGGCCAGGTGAGGTGGGCAGGGCTGGCCCGTGGGCCCCAGCTGGCAGCGAGGGGAGGGGAGCTGCTTACCCCCGCAGGGCCTGGCTCATCAGTGAGCCAGGTCCTGCCGCTGCTGCCCTGAGGGCTGCGCGGCATGGGGCTGCCCCAGCCGTGCCTAATTAGATGATCTAGGGACAGCACATGCAACTTCTTCTCTGGCTCCACCCCTTGCCCCTGGCGCATGGCCGGGGGAGCTGCAGCATGGCCTGTGCCCTGCCCACATGCATGGTGGATGGAGGCACGAGGTAAGTTCCTGCGTGGAGCTGGGGGGGCCTCGGGGCCAGGCCAGGGCTGCAGAGCACATGGTTGCTGGAACCTGGCTGGGCGAGAGGCAGGAGGAGCCCGGCCCAGAGGCTCTCTACATCCAGCTGCCTCATTAGCAGTTCAGCAGTCCATGCAGTGAGGGGGTCCTAGGAGCCCACCCCCACAGCGTGCAGCCTGTGCAACACATGCTGGTGTCATATGGGCTCCACAGCCTCATCAGATCTGAACAGCCCTGGACTAGTTTAACCTTGAGATCTCTTCCACATCTCTGCAGTATATGCCTACAATTTCTATTTAATTAACCACAATGACCATGATCGAGTTAATAAAGGATCTCAAGGATAAGCTAGTCCAGGGCTGTTCAGATCTGGTGAAGCTGTGGGCCCCAGATAACACCAGCAAGTGTTTCACAGGCTGCACGCTGTGGAGATAGGCCCCTAGGACCCCCTCACTGCACAGGCCGCTCCAGCAGCATGAAGACCCCCATCCTCAGCCATGCAGGCTACATTTGCAGGACATAGATCACTCCTCCACCCCCACAGGCCTTTCTCCCTTGCACAGCAGTAGGAGAGGTGGCTGCCCAGGCCCATGCCCTATATACCTAACTGCTTGCAAACCCCATATCAACTGTGGGCAACATCCTGGCCCTTTGTGGGCCACATGTGGCCTGCAGGTAGTCAGCTGGGCAGCCCTAATCTAGTCCAACCCCCTGCACAGAAAAA
>NW_017729027.1:16288048-16304439 GCF_001723915.1 Gavialis gangeticus
ACATCCTGGCCCTTTGTGGGCTACATGTGGCCTGCAGGTAGGCAGCTGGGCAGCCCTAATCTAGTCCAACCCCCTGCACAGAAAAAATGATGTCCTGTTCCTAAGCCATACCAAACATACATACTTTCTGAAAACCACAACTTCCCTAGGCACATTTCCAGACCCATTTCATTGTCACTTCCTGTAACTTCATTGGTGTCAAAGGTCACGTGACATCACTTCCTGATGCAATACCACTTCCTGTGTGGTCTTTAAATATGGCTCGCCAGCCCACTGGGTGATTAAAAGTTGGTGATCTGGCCCCACATTCAAAAAGGTTGGACACCCCTGCTTTATAGCAAGCATTGGCAAACTCTGATTCACCCCAGGAGGAGGGGAATTGGCAACATGTAGCAGTGTGAGCTTTAAAGGAGCCATATTCACAATTTGCTACTGCCAGCCCAGCACTCTGTTCTGTGCTGAAGGCTAGCCTCTCTTCTACTCCACCCCTACAGCTCTGCTCACCCTTGCTGCAGAATTAACCATTCCCCATTGACACTGGCCATGACTTTTGGTAATGCTCAGTAATACACTGAAGAAGCACAGGAAACCAGTCTCTGGCACAGAGCAGGGAGTGCTGAGGTGCTGCAGAGGGATAGGCAGCCCATAATGGCAGGGAGGTCACAAGCATGAGCCCACCATTCTAAAAGGTTGCTGATCCCAATTTATGCTTATAGCCACATTAAATCCTTCTAAAGAAAGGCCAAAGAGTGAAACAAAAGCCTCTAGGAAGGATCACTCTAAGCATTCCTTTCAAGGGACTGGAGGCTGTGCATAGCAAAACAAAAGCCTCTCACCCATAGTATCTGGAAGTCCATGCAGCAAGATACCCCTAGATTCACTGATGCAGGTGATTTATTCTACACATCACAGAAGAGGTGGGTATTAAGGCATCCAGTACTGATTTCCTAGAAATCAACAGCTATGATCTGTTGATTGTAAAAGAACAACTTAAAAAGATGAGGATTTCAAGGGTGGTAGCTTCCAGGATATCTGTAATTTTGAAATGTTCTTTACTTAACTTCATTGTAAAATTACAGAAAATACCTAAAAATAATGGCCAAAACTTAGAAGTATGAATGTCTAGGAGTAGATATCTAAATATCTCTTTAAGCAACTAAATGTTGATTATCAAAGGGGCTAAACATCTACCTTTCCTATTGCTTTCAGTCAGGCCTAAATGTGTCTCCGGGTGCCTACTTAAGCATCTATGTTTGGGCATTTTTTCCTAAATGTCTGTTATTTAATGCAATACAAGATATTAGTTTAAAGCAAAATAGATTTTTAAAGAATGCGTATCATATCTAGCTGTCCTGCCTTCTGGCATTTCTGTTCTCCTGCTTTATCAAGGCTGCTGTTCATCAAAATGCAAGCAATAAATTGAATTAGCCCAGCGTTTGTGGGATGAGTATGATATAGGAAGATAAATGGAGGAAGAGGGGGCATTGCAGGGAGAAAGACTAGGAAGAAAGGGTCCAGAAAATGGTAGAAAAGGGAAAGAGAGGGTCTGCGTATGGAGTGTTATATAGTGAGGCAGGAGTGTACACACAGTCAGGGAGGGGACCAAAGAAAATAGAGCAAGTAGCCAATCAGCACAGGAAGGAGAATGTCCAAGAGCCAACACTCTGATACATCATAATCAGTCCTTTAGTCGGTGCTGTTCCTCTGGTTGATGGTGCTCTCATATGTGATTTCTCAGGTTTCAGTTTATTTGACACAATGGCTGTCTCCTTCCTTGAATTTCCTTCTTCCCCTTACCCCCATGACTCAGGGATGGAACATTACATGGATCCTCAAGATTCTTTAGTGAAGGGACAACTTGTTGTCTCTGCATTTTCATTCACCTGGTAGATGCCCAGAGGCCTAAGGTTGTATATGAATAAATATGTAATAAATAGACAGAAGTTCTTTATAAGTTTTTGTCATGGACTGTTTATTTTTCTGCTTAAGATTCAGTCCTGTCCATCATCATCACATTGCCAATAAGGGAATTTAACATTCTTCGGCAAAACTTGTACAAAGCGTACAGAACACAGTTGTTATCAATTAATCTGACCTAAATACAGTATAGATCTTTCTGCAAATGGAACATTCCATTCATTTTTTAAGTGAGAGAAGTAAAGTATAAACTATGTGAATCCATCTGTTGAAGTTATGTTTCTTGTTTTTTCATCTGGCCATTCTCTTTTCCAATTCTTGAATTTCCTTCATTTTTTACAATCTATGACTTAAAAATAAAGTGGAGGAGAAGGAAGAGATGGAAGTCTTTAAAGTCATAGAGTTTATTTTTGTTTTCAGGTTTTTTGCAGCTGTAGTTCAGGATTGCAAAAGA
The DNA here is from genome assembly GCF_001723915.1 of Gavialis gangeticus. Classification (NCBI taxonomy): domain Eukaryota; kingdom Metazoa; phylum Chordata; order Crocodylia; family Gavialidae; genus Gavialis; species Gavialis gangeticus. The sequence goes on from NW_017729027.1 coordinate 16,290,420, forward strand.
GACTGTTGTGGTTTGTACTTATTTATCCTTCTCAAAGCTCAGATTATAAGAAGCTGTATCAGCTCCATCAGGGTTTAAACTTTTATTGAAAGTGGCATTTTAATTTTCAAATTAGAGTCTGCATTAATTTTTCTGTAATTTAATTTGACATCTTTAATTTTTAGATCTGAGTGTGCTGTGAATAGAATGAAGTTCCTGATATCCTCAGCAAAATAAGATTTTTGCTTATCTTTTTTCAGTAAGTAATTTAAAATAATATTTGTATTGTTTATCTCTCTTAGCAGCAATACACACCGTATTAGAACCTGCAAAGCATGGAAGAGTTTGACAGGACAACATGAGAAGGCATAAAGTTAGAGAAATGGATTAAAAGAGCATACAGGTCCAAATTCTCTGGAACTCAATGGAGTTGCCATAACTGGAGCAAGAGAGAGTTTGGCTTCCAATACAATAGGCAGTGTGCAAGGATTATAAAGGGTTTTACCAATTTACAATTAGCAACTGAGGGCCCAAGGGTGACATGTGCAGAAAGAATTCAGTGCATAGCAGTAAGCTTCCAAAGAACAAAAGTCATAGTCATAGGGTCATAGAAAAATAGGTCTGGAAGGGACATCCAGAGGGATCTCTATCTAGTCCAGCCCCCTGCCTGATCATCCCTATCAAACCATCCCATACAAAGCATAATCTAAACTTGATTGATACACACCTGACAACTGGAAGATGCCAGTGAAGGCAGATGACATACATTTGGTTACCAATGCCTTGTATATGAGCTTGTGTGTATAGGTAAATGTCTAACTCCTCTACAGTATTTGGTAAAAATTACTCCCATCTGTTAGAAATAAACTTCCCCAAATAGATAGGCTAACTACAACACAAAGAATATTTTGTTCAGACCTACATGTGCATTACAAAAGCAGCTGGGCTTAGCAACCAAATCTGTAGCCACAGGACACTGCACTATCTCCCTCAAGTTCCCCAGTTTAACAATTTTTAAAGCCAAAGGGGAAGTAGGACAAAAACCACAAGATAGATTTGCAGTTTTAGAAACATCTAGAACCTTATCACTCCTTCCATATCAAGACCTTCTCTAGTCAAGGAGCCCTTAAAGCTGAACTTGGGTAGACTCTCCTACTCAGCCAGGATTGGAGTGAGGGATACAAATAGATCCACAAGATGGATGAGAGGCATGCAGCTACACTCCCCTTTGGTTTGTTGCACATGTACAATAATTTCAACTGCACCTCCCCCGTATCCACTCTTGGTGAGGGGCATCTCTTTTTAAGGGCTTCTACACACATGCAGGGAGCAGATTCGATTAATCAAGTCTGCTGGAGCACAGCAATTGATGCTCTCCGGCAGCCTCATGTGTCACTTGTACCAGCATCACTGTGCATCTCTACACTGACAAAAAGGCAGCAGCAAGCTTTGAAATAAAGCACATCCAATGAGCATTAGTTCAAAGCATTACACTGCCATTTTTTCAGTGCAGAGACATACAGAGATGCTGATACATGTGATACACGGATGCTTTTAATTAGCACAACTCACTAATTAAAGTGCCTAGTGCTGCACCAGGACCACATGTAAAATGGTTTCTACATAAATGTTCTCCACTTCCAATACAGTGTCTTTTTCACCTGCTACAGATGGAGAAGCAGACACACACAATCTCTGATCAGCTATGATCCATCTGTGGAGCAGCCATTGCTGCACTGTATACTTGCTAAAAAAGTGATATATAAAGAAACAGATCCTGAAGATATCAAAGTAGTGTCCATATATATTGTAATGCATGGTCAAATACTGAATCAGTGCCTCATCAGGCAGTAAGTTATAAGTATCTTAGCAAGGTAAGGATCTTTATTGTAGATGAACTCATCAGTCTAGAATTTCAGGGATACAGGTTGTAGCCGTGTTGGTCTGCAGGCAAAAGTAATCAGAATTTTGAAGATGTGATATCTTTTATAAGACCAACTAGATAGTTGCAAAAAAAATTCTGTATTTGCAAGCTTTTGGGCATATGCACCCTTCCTCAGGCATAGGAGACTACAAAGATTGTAAAATTTCCCCCAGGTGGAAATGAAAATTCATATTTCACAGGAGAGCTGAAAGGTGGTGTAAGATCTCCTGGTTGGAGAAATTCATTTTAGGCAAAATGCGCTCAGAAAAAAGTTGGAGCAGTCTACTTACCTCAGAGTTGTGTGATGGCAAGCAAGATGTTGAATTATGCTTCTTTCTTGTTAAGATATTTTATACTTCACAGGAGGATGGGTAATGGAAGGCTCTCCTGGGCAAGGAATTTCTCTTGCACTGAAACTGCTCTTGGGTGTATGCAAATTTGGTTTGGTCTCAAGCTGCTGAATTGTTCGTCTTTCTTGTAAAATTATGAAGTTTTCATTTACAACCAGGAGATCTTATACCACCTTTCAGCATTCCTGTGAAATATGAATTTTCATTTCCACCTGGGAGAAATTTTACAATCCTTGCACTCTCCTATCCCTGAGGAAGGGCTCATGTGCCCAAAAGCTTGCAAATAAATTTTTTTTTGTAGTTATCTAGTTTGTCTAATAAAAGATATCACCTCCCCAAGACTTGTTATTACACATTCCAAAATATCATTTATTGCACAAACTTAGATTTGTACAGGACTAAATATTCCATTAACAGTTTTTTATTTTCTAATAGCCATTTGTTTTCCTTTATTATTCCCAATAATCTTTGATGGAAACACTCAGGTGTAGCATCAATTTTGGCCTTTGAGCCACAGATCAGCACTGGTGGTAGGACAGAACCACATTTCACCAGGTGGTGCTGGGAGAGGGACTGTGGTTCCAGTCTGTCTGACAAGTAAGCAAACTATAAATGCTGCACCATCATGAACTGTGAAACCACCCAATGATTGAGTGGGCTACACAGCACAAGATATTACATGAGAGCTCCATGTATATAAGACTTCACAAGTAATCAGCATGTCACAATAAAATAGTTATCCAGCCCTGTTTTCCCCCAGTATTTATGAAATCCCCATGCTTCAGATTAAATTAAAGGCTTTCCACTCTTCAGTACATAAAGCTTGTAGATAGATATACATATATATATATACTACACATATATCTAGGAGTACTGACCTATATACATTTGTGTGTGTGTGTACACATATATATACATATAATATATACTTATACACAGCCAGCCCAGGGCTATATATGTATATAGATGTGTGTGTATACACACATACACACACACATGCGTTCGAGTTCATGTACACAGGTCAGGATTTCCCTATGCATTAGGTAGAAGATGCAGAAATGCAGACCACAGAGATAGATATATATTATGTTCATTCAACAAAACACCATATTGTAAATGACACATACAACAAGACTATTTCAAGCAGCATCCAGTAGCATTCTTCCAGCAGAAAAGAGAGGATAATCAAGAATAAAAAGTCAAAGTAAAAAGTAGGCCTTGGAAATGTAGTTGAGGATTTCTACACTTCTGATATTTAGGTTTTCTTTTAACTACAATCTTCTAATTTCCTGACTCCCCCTCATTTGCTTTTTTAACCTTAATTCAAAATTTCTTTGGCAGACTCAGCTGAGCTCTAGTATATATTTATTTATATAACAAAGTAAGCCCACAGTTCGATGCAGTTAACTCAGGTGCTGGAGGTCAAAATTAAATTGTTTTGGCAGGGGGCCATTTTACAAAGGCTTTTACAACTTATTTTATTTAGCACTGGGTTGGAGACAATTTTCTTGTCTCCATTTTTTTTTCAAGATGTCAAAAATGTTTTTTCTGTCCCAAATCAAGGTGAGAAGTTGAAAATCTTCACAACTAATCTTTCCAAATGGAAATCAGTTCAAGTCAATCAAAATATTTCATTAGGTAACTTAGAAACCCTTTGCTTTGTTTTTGATCTTTTCTCTTCCATTACTCTTTTATATATATATATATATATACATATATGCCCAATACAAAGAACTGCACACAGGTCTTTTGAGTGCCATTTTCTGTGAAGGCAGTGTAGTGACTGGATACAACTAGCACCAATGAAATATACTCGGTGAACTCTCTTTCCTACACATGGAAAATTACTGGATTGTAAATACATATAGTGAAAATTCCAGCAGAAACAAGTTTGTTGCCATTTCTAATGCTTTAGCCAAGAGAAGTGTTCCTTGTGAGTTACCTGGAAGAGTCACTGTGTACATGGGTTCCTGTTTTAGATCTTGACGTGGTAATATGCAGGATGCATTTAAAGCAAATTCAGCCACTTGATGAAAGACTCTGGTTCTGCCTGCAAAGTAAGCTTATACACTCATCTGAAGTGTCCCCCAATCACACTTGGCAGGGGACCTCCTAAAACCAACAGGACACCCACAACTCTAGCTATAATACTTTGCTTCTAGTTTATAGGAGTCAACCTACCTGGAGCATCACAGCATGTTTGAGGGTAGCACTGCTGAGCATGGTAAATTTTTCTTGTGGACATGCCCTCTGCTATTAAGTCTACATTTCTATCTGCCCAGCTCCTCACAAACAGAATCTAATTTGCCATGCCACCTGGCCATGTTCTGGCCATGGATGTTTGTTTCCCTGGGGACAAGAAGCAGCAGTACACCTTGAGCCACTGCTACTTGTTGTCAGGGAATGCCCATGCCCTCTGGCGTATGGCAGATTACCCTAGGTGGTTACCCCAGGTGGGATTGGGGATGCTGGGGCCAACAACTGTGGTGGCCCCATCAGTCTTACTTGGGTTCCTGGAGGCCAGGGAAGGGGCAGCTGGGAACCTGGCCAGCAGCCAGAGCATACCTCTGGCAAGACAGGCTCAGCATTTGATCAGCATGCATTGCCTCCACATATACCTTCCCACTTTTTTTCTGCGTGGGATTTTTTGACCCCAGAAAATCCAGGGGTAACAGCATGGAGAATGCCTGAATGTGCAGTTTGTGCCACTGCAGAAAGTCTGAGGTACCACATGGCTGCTCATCTGGATATGGCCACTCAGCCCATTTTGACTGAATCCAGACATGCAGGAACATGTGGTTTGTGAGATTGGCAGTGCACCCCCCTGAGAGAAGTGCTGTCACCAACCACCCCCCAATGCCCACGCTTGCCGCTGCCATGCCCCCACCCCTGCCACTGCCACCTACAGGCAGTTGCTGTGCCCCCCCAGCCACCAGGGGCACACATTGTTCATGGGCTCCACAGTGGATCCCTCACACTGAGGCATGTAGAGGCAGAGGAGCAGCAAGCCCAGGGCTGTCTGCTCCCCCATCTCAAGGCACCCTGCACCCCAGCCAGCCAGGGAGTGGCACAGGAAGCAGCAGGACAATGTGTCCCGCTGCAAACTGCATAAATGGGGGCTGGACTCAATGATCTTCCGAGGTCCCTTCCAGCCCTCAGGTCTTTGAAATAATGTCTATAAGCAAGGGCATGCACTGCAGCACAAAGTAATGGCACAAATTTGTGTTGCTACTGTTTGTGCTGCTACAGACACCTGCCCCTGCTTATGTGGATGCAGCCTATATGTCACTTAAGTCACCTTTAATCAATAGGGTTTTTTATAAATGTTAAAATTCAGAACCTCGGTGAAATAAGCTTGTGACAAGGCAAAATGTTGTGCTACAATACCTGGAGTTCTGGTGCCTTTTATTTATAAAATAACCTTAGTAATTATTGAAGATAAACCTCAGATATGAGAAAACATTTTCAAATTCAGGTGTCTAGAAATAGACATCTAAATAAATATATCCTGATTTTAGAATGGCTGAGTACCTGCAACTGTCACTGAAGTTAGATTTAGCCTGGGCTTTATTTGCAAAATTTAGGGTGCAGACAACAGTGCACCTCCCAGCTGTAGCTCAGAACACTTTGCAGTAAGCGTTCTGAGTTACAACAATCCCTGAGACCAAACAGAAATTCACTGTTGGTTCCAGGGGGGAGGGGAATCTAGTTGCTGGCTGCGAACCCGCAGCTGGTTTCCCTTAGCAATGGCTCTTCCTCCCTCCTAGTCTTCCCTGTTTTCAGAATGGGAGGAGGGATCCCTGCTGCCCCCCACTGCCCCACACCATGTGGGGGGCTCTGTCATGAGCCCCCTGACCCCCACCCACTCTCCTAGCCCCCTCCTCATGGCTGCCCATCCTGCCCCAGCTTCAACCATTTAATAAAAAATAATTTGAAAAGAGCCCTGAATCACTGGCTCCTGCCTGGCAGGGGGGTGATCCCCACTACCCTCCACTGCCCTGCACTACATGGGGGGCTGTGCATGAGCCCTCAGAAGCTCCGAAGCCACTGCAGCAGCCAGTGAGTGTGGGTTTTGGTTTTTTTTCTTAAAGAGCCAGAGCTGAGGTGGGTGGGGCAGCCATAAGGGGCCTGAGGGAGTGGGTGGGGGTTGCGGGGCTTGTGGTAGAATGGGGCAGTGGAGGGCAGCAGGGATTTCCCCCCCACACCCAGCAGCACCCAGTGAGTGGGGTGTTTTTTTAAAGGGCCAGGAGCTGGAGCAGGAGGGGCAGCCATGGCATGGCTGGGGGAGCAGGCAGGGTTTGGAGGAGCAGGGGTTCCCCCATGGTCCCCATGCCACAGCCACAGCCTCCCCTCCCCCGCCCCCTACTTACCAGCTCAGAGTCCAGGTCCAGCTCCCTGCAGCAGGCAGGGATTGCCCGAATCACCGAAGCTCTCTGAATCAATTCAGACCTTTTAATTGATCCCCTGATTCTATTTGGATGCGGAGATTCAGCCACCAAATCAGGCTGAATCTCCTCGAAATCGAATCAGCATACAAAGCTTCTCACAGCCCTACAGCAGAGGGAGCTCATTCTAGGGGCTCCCCACCCAGGGCTTGAGGGTAGGGTGGGTGAATTGGAGCCCATTGGAGCCTATCTCAGTGGAGTTCCAATATAGCCATCCCACCCTCCAGCAGGAGCTGAAAAACCAAAGACTGAACTGCCTCTGCTCCATTTCTCCCTCCCTTTCTGAAAAGAGAGAGAGACTGGAAGGCAGGCAGACACAAGTTACAAAAGCTGCTATGTTTTGAAACATCTTCATCTGAATGAGGGTTCAGATTTTCACCCAACTGGTCATTTTTTAAGCTGTCTGCAGTGCTGCACTTGTGTTTGATCACAGCTATAGACCACTTTCTGTGGCCAGATTGGGCAAAAATTGTCACTTCTGTCTGTGCCCTTAGAAACTCTTCTGAACATTTGCAAAAATTGCTGTTTTATCTACTTTGTCTATTTTCTTACATCAGTAATATTGGAGGCTCTCTAATGAAGAAATACTTTGTTTGAATTATGATATAACAGGTGTTGAAAATAAGACACAAACACTAGGCTACTGTTATGGCTAGATATAAGAGAGTTTATCGTATTAAATTTTGTATCGTGTTTACAGCATTTGTTTTACATTAACAAGAATTCCTTTAGTATTAGAAACATAATGTTCTTACAATTATATAAATCCAATACTTTTTCCTTCCTTTGGCTCCTATTTAGTACTTTCTGTGTGGTTTTCAGTCTGACGCACAAACATTTGTATAGAGGCTATGTTAAAAACTGATATATGGGTGAAAAGATTTTCATTCAAATATGGCACAGACATTATATCAGAATCATTCATTTTTTCAGGGTTAAGTAAGCTTTCTACCTCCTTTTGCAAACTTAAGATCAGTTCTGGTATTGCTTATAAGTGTGAGTTAGATCATGGCTTATGCCTGTCGGGATGGAGAAGGTACAGCATCATAGGATCAGGCCCTAATGCATGACATATGCAGGACAAATCCTAATAGGCACTGTGGCCAAGATTCAACTTGGTTTCATAAGTAGCTAAATGAGATTTAGGTGGAACTTAACTGAAGAGTGGTTCAAATTGGCCCTATACCATCAGTCATTAAATGCACTCAGTGTCTAAATCATCAGGTGCCTCCATTTTGGACTGCGAAGTTTCCTAGATGTCCACACCTAAGTTTCTAAGCTTCTTTTCAAACAGAAAAACTACCCAGTTGAAGGATACAGGCATCACAGCTGCCACCTAATGTTTCCTGGTGATTCATGATAGTAATGAGAACAGCCTTTTGGCATATTTTTTCAAACTTAAGATGGCTGAAACAGTATGCAAAAACCACTTATGCTAAATAAATGGGAAGAGCCAAAATTCTTCCTGAGCTCCTGGACCAGCACCATGTTCCAGGCATGCTGAATTCACAGTAATAGAATTGAACAAAAATTAACATGTGCCCACCTTTTCCCATTAGTAGAGTATATAGAGTGCACATCAAGGAACTGGGAAACCTGAGTTTGCTCCAGCGCTTTATTCAGGTAACGCAATGCTGGTCACAAGCTGCACTTTCGTTGCTGTAGTTCTCCACCTATTTTAGACACAAGAGACCCCTCCATAACCTTTTTGAACAAGTAATACCCTAGAGTCATCCATCCACCAAGGACCATTCCACGGGGGAGGTGATTCATCAGTGTTGCGGCAGAGCCCTGGTCTTAGGAGTTGCCCCAGTTTACAACTGTTAATTGTCTCTAAGAGATTGCATGCCAGGAATGAGTGGAATGCAGTGCTACCTATAGGATAATTTACTGATTATCTGTAACTATCATTCCTACAATGTTTATTAATAGTACAGTGACCACATCTTGAATGGATAGTTCGTCAGATATACATGTGTAATAATATTTCTGACAGCTAAGCTCATCTTTTTGGATGACCTACTTTTTTCTCTGATTGTATGCATCTACAAGTAGTAAAATTAGTGCCAGACAATTTTGTTTTATATAAAGATAAAATAAAAAATGAAAAAGACAAAAATAAAGAAAGAAAACTTTAAATGAGATGTATACCATATTGTTATAAGTATTAAATTTCCTTTTATTTTCCTATATCAAGTATTCAAAAGGATTTTGAATATGTTCTCAGGGAGGAAACATACAATACCAATAATATTTTATTAATATTACTCCATAATTCTCTCAGTATTTAACAAATTAAACAAAATTTACTCATACCTACAATCTTATGTTGTGCAAATTTACAACCCATCTGTAAGCTACAGTTCATTTTTATGTACAGTCTAATATTTTCATTTAGGTTCATCAACCTTTCATGCAGCTTCTGACACAAATCTCAGGGCTAAACACAACTCTCAGTGTCTGATATCTGTGTGAGGCGGCATAAATGTAAAGTTTCTGCACACAATATTGATGCGGGGGAAAAAGTCTTATAATGAAAAAACTGACATTTTAGAGTGAACAGATTTACTGTTACAAAAATATGAACATTTTGTTCCTTAAATGATATTAATAGCTGCTTTCAGAGACCTGCATGTTAAAAAATCCAGGCAGACCAAGACTGAATGGCAAAAATAGTCTATGTAGTTGACTTAGAATTTTATATCCTATTTCAAATTTGTTACACTGTCAAGCTTAAATTGACAGAAAGAGTTCTTAACCCAAAAACAACTGTATAAGAAACCACAGTAAAAAATTCTTTAACTACAAAACATTTCAAACATTTCCACTTTTAAAAGTTTCCTTCGGGAGTTCAGAAGGAACATGGACTGAATTCTCTAATCTAACGGTGGGTGTAAATGAGACTATACATGGCAGAGGTGGTGCACTGAGGTCTTTGCAAAATAGAAGGGAAGTCAGCTGCATCAGACCCGCAAGACCTCTCCAAATAAATGCCCTGAACAACATTAATAAGAAGCTCAAAGAAGCCGTGTTTCCAAACCACTCAAGCATATATTATAAACTCCTGTGGGAGCAAGCAAGTGGAAAGAGAGAAGAGAAAAGGGAGAAAAAGACAAATTGTCTATGCTTCCATACAAAGAACATCTTATAAACACTAGTATATATCAAAGTTAGGTATCAATTCCAACTGCAAGTCAAAATAGTGGTCTGAATAGTGTTTTAGTGGTCTGAATGCAATGGCCTGAATTTGACATTAAGCTGATCTCTCTGTTAATGTTAAGGAAACAAATCTGATTAATTCAAAATGGATTAAAGTTAACAATAGCTATGTTTCCCCTAATATTCTGTACATACACATCGGAAAGTTAATTTTTATTATTGTGCAATTTTATTGTTATTGAGGAAAGAAGCTACTTGACTTTGTACCACCATTCCCACTTTGCCCTGAGGTACCACAGGGGCCTGTTCCAGGTGGGAGAAAGCAGAACACAAACCTTACCAATTTGGAATGAATGGGAAGAATTTGCTATGAAGATTTCCTCCCCATTATTGTACTCCTGCTGGTTTTCCCAGAATAGTTCTCATCAAGCCCCAGTTGAATTTGTTTACTGACCCATTATATATTGCTGTGCTATCAGTTATTTAGGTGAGATCTGGTTACCCATAAAACTAATTTGCTTTCATCAAAGTGTATTTCACTTTCATAAATAAAGTAGTTCTTTAAAATAAATAAATAAATAAAATTGTTTGGTTGAATAAAAGACATAAACAGGGACCAATCCGGTTTTCTGGGTAGTTGCTAATGGTTTCTATTTAGTTTATCTCTATTCAGTAAAAGAAGTAATTGCATGAGACCAACCTCTACATAATCTTCAGTCTTCCCCTCTTGTGCAAAATAAAAGTCGCATAGAAAATGGAGATGTAAAAAATTCATGTAGTCATTCCAGCCAATCACTCTGGAAGTGTAGAATTGCTTCCTACAATAATGCTTTTTACCAAGTGATCAGCTTCCACTATATTGCTTGGTAGACTCTTCCTCCATCTAATGTATCTTATTCTTAGGACTTTTTCCTGGTTATTAACCCTAGAGTTTCTCTTTCTCAATCTGAGATCATAGTTCTAAGTTATGTGTGCTTGAACCACACATAATTTAACATAGATAGATAGGTAGATAGACAGACAGACAGACAGACATCAGGGCTGGAAGGGACCTTAGAAGATCATCAAGTCCGGCCCCCTGCCCCAGGGGCAGGAAGTCAGCAGGGATCATAGGATCCCAGCAGGATACTGTTTTCCAGTAAATATGCCCTTCTTAACTGTCTGTGTCTTAACAAAGCTATGCAAATCTAGTTATTTTAAAACATTTGTCATAAAGCTAATCCTAATAATTATTTTTAGTGCTTCTCTGAATTGCATCCAAAATGTGAATGTCTCTTCAGTATTGAAGTGTCGAGAATTAAATGCAGTATTCCAGATGTAGCCCCCAAAAAATTCAGTATCATCTCCTTACTCTTTGAATGACTCCAGGTATGTGAGCCAAAGTCTTATAGGCCTTGTTTACTGCCATATTGCATTGGCAGTTCAGCTCTAATGCTATCCATTATCACTCTGTTCCTGTTTTGGCATCACTACTTTCCAAGTTTCTGCTTTCCATTGAATATATCAATATTTGGTATTATTTTTCACCAAATATTTTAGTTTGTATGTTCCCACGTTGAACTCACTCTCTTCTGATAATATTTCCATCCGCTTGGTCCTAATGTTCCATTTCTCTCTCCTCTTTGGAGTTTTTGGTTTTCATATTTATTGCCACCTACTAAGGTTGCATACACACATTCAAATGATCTGGGAGAATTCTTCTGGTTTGTTCTAAGAGTAGGAAAAATTATGAGACATACCTGAATAGACATTTGAATAATGAGCCACTGAAGATGAGACAGCCTGCAGTGCTGATGCAATGCAGGGGTTGGGGGAAGCTATGCGCACATCTCAGCATGCTCTTTAGGCTCCCTTAATCCACCTGGAGGGATTCCTGGGAATCCTGGAGGGACTTCCTGGGAAAGCAGCAACTGCCCCAGGAAAAACTGAATGTCTGTATGTGGCCTAACGTAGGGTCCATCTTCAAAGTGAAGGCAATAGGAACTACAGGTATAGCACATGTCTAATGCAGCATTTAGCATTTCAAACTATCAAACCCTTAACTAGTCCACTGTTCCCATCACAGTTGACAGAAATTAGAGTCACTTTGAAATCATTCTTTTCTATCAGTTCTCAAATGTTCCGTGGATAAATTTAATTGATACAACATTTGTGCTAATGATCTTTTTTTCTTTTCTCTTTTGTTTGCTAGTTGATTAAAAGTTAAAACATCTATGATTTATTTCCCCAGAAAAATCTCCTGATCTTTTTCTTTTTTAATTAGCTAAATGTTCATACTTTGCTATTGAGCATTTATATTTGAGCTCCAAATCTAGCACATTTATAATATATTTCATTTTTTAGGGTCCAGTAACAGAATTGCCTGTGCTTATTTAAACCTGTGGGAAATTTCAAGGCCTACATTTGATGTCACCATCAAGTGTTTTCCCTCAATGAGCATTTGATTCCATATCTATTGTTTCAAGGGATACAAATCTGGCAATCATAAAATGCTAATTTAGTTGGCCAGCTATAAAAACCATGTGTATCAGAACAAATATGTTTCCTCTTGGTTTCTATATCCTTTATTCTGGAGAAATGCTATTCCTTAAAAAAATTCCAACAACATCTGTTTCTGCTAATGTCTATTTTAGATAACCATCACATATACCAAGGTCCTCCAGCACAACAAACAAAATCTCTTAGAATTATGAAAGAAAAGTTCTTTCTTATACTGATTCAAAATGAAACATGGTTGCATTATAACCCCTATTATTCAATTTTCTCCTTTAATAAAGATAAAATTTAAAATGTGAAAAAGTGCTTCCCATGAGTAAACCAACTTTAAGGAGAAAAAGTTTATTCTAACTGGTTTCCCTTTGCAGTGTACTTGTACAGTTCCTCCTACATGCCTGAAATAGCACCATCTGGATAAATTTTGGGCCCAGACTTCCACCCAGAATCATCATTTATGATCCAAAGAATTAAAATGTACTAGAAGGCCAGAATATTTAGCTGTTTAAAAACCAAACATTACAGTGATGAAAATGTATTCATTTGTTAAACTAATACAATTTCTGCCAACAATGCTTAGAAAAATTAATGTCTTGCTGACAATGGAATATTAAAGACTTACATTTTGGAATGAGGAATAGTTCAGTCACACAACCCTTATAGGACTAGTCCTTTTATAAGAAAGAGTAGTCCTTTTTGGTTCTTCTTAATGTATTGCAATTAGCTCCCACAGGCCATGCATGGGGCAGGGGGCAGGGAAAGGGTGGATGGAAAAGGGCAGTTAGATATACAGCTATACTGATCTAATGGCCTCATCATTGCCAGTTTTCTGGATTATACTTCCCTATGCATTGGATATATGAAAAGTACAGAATATTGAGTTCTTTTAAATCTAAACCCGAACACCGAATTCCCTTATTTGGCTACAAAGAGTCCTTGTAGTTGTAGAACTGAGGAGGTTTTGTTGGAAAATGGTAGACACTAATCAGAGCAGATGCAATATTTCTATGATTCTAAACCTCTACAGTGGATCCGCATCATTTTCCAACAAAACTTCCTCAGTTCTACAACTACAGGGACTCTCTGAAGCCAGCTAAAGGAATTCAATGATCAGGTTTAGAGTTAAAAGAACTCAAATATTTTGTACTTTTTAAAGAAGACATAAGCCCTTATTTGTAGAAATCTTATAAAATCAGCTGTTCTCATGAGATTTCTTCCATCTGTGCCAAAATCTCATGGAAATACCCATGAGACTGGTTGCATCTAAACCTGAAAAGAGGTTCCTTCTAGTTCGGACCTAACCCAGAACACAAGAAATAAGTGAAACTTTGGACCTGGATTTTGAATCAAAACAGTTCAACCACACACACTATTCAAAGGGTATTAGCTTTGGCCAATTTCTAATGCAGACTTTTCTTTATATTTGCTTTATGCAGGGTTATATCCCAAGAGTTTGACTTTGAACTATAACAACTCAGATTTACAAACTAAACTTGCACCTGGTTTTGCAACAGAATCACAGGCTGAGTTATGCTTACTCACAATTAACCATAATTTATAAACTTAACAGGTACATGGATGGATTTCAAATTCTTGTGTCAAGTTCCTTACAAAATATTCTTACATTTGAACTTCATCTACATTTAGATTACACTAGAAACACTATGAAT
>NW_017729027.1:16309439-16309694 GCF_001723915.1 Gavialis gangeticus
TGGACTTAGGATGGAACAATCCCATGCACCAGTGCAGGCTGGGGACTGACTGCTTGGGCAGCAGCTCTTCAGAAACAGACCTGGGGGTTACAGTGGACAATAAGCAGATATGAGCCAACAGTGTGCCCTTGTTGGCAAGAAGGCTAAGGGAAGTGATTATTCCCCTATATTCAGCACTGCTGAGGCCACATCTGGAGTACTGTGTCCAATTTGGGGTCTTGCCACTACAGAAAAGATGTGGACAAACAGGACAGA
>NW_017729027.1:16314694-16323464 GCF_001723915.1 Gavialis gangeticus
GGCAGGGGCCTGGGGTCCAGGGGGGTGTGAAGGTGATGGTGAGGGGGCTGGGGTGTGATGGGGATGAATCTGTGCAGGGTTCAGTGGAATCATGGGAACAGTGAGGGAGCAGGGTAGGACTCAGTGGGGCATGAGTGGGATGGTGGGGTCTACTGGGTTTGAGGCATGATAAAGTGGGACTGAGCATGAGGAATATGTGGATAACAGGGGACAGAGTGGAGCTGGGGCGGGGGGGAAATCTGAGATGGCAGAAGCAATACATAAAGCACAGTGAGGGGCATTGTCAGGTAATGGTAGAGTGTGTCAGGGCACTCCTATGTGCAGGTACAGGGAGCACTCTGTCCAAAGCCAGGCTGGGGGGATAACAGCTGGCTGCCTCACCCTGGAGCTGGCAGTCAGCCCCCACAGAATGAGTTACATTTGTTTTGGCTTGGATCATAAATTGAATAATACATCCCTAGTCCCCAGTATGTTAGTAAAACTTTAGTTTCTAACTAGAGAAAAAGATGTGTTGTTATATATGATACACCACACCACCTGCACCCCTCTTTTCAAATCCTAGATCCACCCATGCTCCTGGATTAAAATCATTGCACCAAATCAAGAAGAGCCCTCTTTATATGTATAGCGTACATGTGTACTTATGTGAGAAGCAGTTAGTATCTTTTTATAGTAGCAAATGACCAAGTCATTTACAGACCTTCCTCCCCACCACCACTGACTCATCTACTAGCATTTGTGATTTTTCATTAGTTCTGTAGTTTCCCTCTTGAATAATGGGATAGATTTTCATCTTTAAAATCAAAATTTTACCAGACTACATTCAAAACATGCTGAGAGGAGGGAAGGCTGAAATGCAGAATGTCTTCTGCTGGATTTAATTTGCAGACAATTTGGGATTATCATTTAAATGTTTGTTCTCTTACTAGATACAGGGCTATCTATCGATACTTAGTCTGCTTTACCAGCCTGACTTTCCCTATTAAGGTTAGGAAACACTGACCTGCTATCAATGCTCAGGTCTCTATTTTTTCTCTTTTCCTTCATAGAAAGCTAGTCAGATTTTGGTCAATTAATTAAGGAAGGCCAGGAAAGAACCCCTGCAGGAATGTAAACTGACCACCCAGCATCTTTCTTTGCTTGCTAGCACCAGGTGATACAGGGAAAATTCTGAGCCAGTCATCCTGGCATTATTTGTTATGCTGGGGAAGATTTGGGTTAAAGAAGCCTATGGAAATTTTGGGGGGAATTTGGAGGGAGGTGTTAAAAATATAAATTAAGCTCCATATGTATATTTTTAGAAGAGTTATTTTGATACTTTAAAAAAAATACAGTTCCTTCCACTGTTATGTTATCTTTTTAGAACCAGCACAGGTTCTTATTACTAGCTATGCCACAAATAGCAATACATAAATAAACAAGCAAATACATAAAATATATATATTTAAAGGTATTGATAACGATGGCTTTTTACTATTTAAAAGCAAAAAGGAACCTTAACAAGATAGCATTGCAATGGTTGTTCATCTCTTCCATATTAAGAATTTAACTATAGCCTTCAGACAGGCTTCAATCACAACTTTTCCCTACATTTTTTTAAAATAAAGATTGCTTTATTTATGTTCTTCCAGAAGCAAGTTCTTATAAATTTTCTTCTACAACTTGGACAAGCATATTCTGATGAGTACAAGGCATGATGTAGGGCTTAGGTTGGGAAGATATCTTCTCTTCACCACTTCTCTTTAAAAGGCCCTTTACAGATTGGTTTTCTTTCAATTGTGTTTAACCATAGATAATATTTTTCAGGTTTCTGAACTTACACTAGTTTTTTATTTGCAATTTGGAACTGCATAAGACATTGGTATTTGCTTTTTGTTATACTTTGGTTTGCAAACATTCTATTGCTCAATTTTGTACAGAGAAATAGAGTATATGTCACATTTTAATTGCCAATGATCAGATTTTGAAAAGCACTTCGGGGATTTAGGAATTCAAGTCCTATTCAATTGCACTGGAGGTTGTCCTTCAACACCCTTGTAAGCATTTGAAAATTTTCTCATAGTCTATCTCTGCATTTGTATCATTCTCAAGAATTTAACTGTTATGTGCTAAACCTAGTAAGAACATTTTATTTATCCTCTTTGAAAGATTATTTTGCAATAGAGCAACTGCATGCCTTTTCATGTAGCTGAGTTTTAGGGTATAATATTGTTTTGTCATTTTATGGGTACCAAAATTATAACCACAATGGCAGGCACTCCAGAGAAGGTCCCTTTTGGTCTCCTACTGTTTCTCTTACTGTTATTAGCCTCATGATTAAAAATACTAGTATTAAAGAAGCCAGTTTTATTGCCTTTCTTTGCCTTGAAATATCTTAGGTGGGGAGCATACCATACCACCAGTGCAGTCCCAGCCCCAGGAGTGCACCAACCACATGTTCACTTATGGTACAATAGGAACCAGCCACAAAATTATTACACAAAATAGGAATACACATATTTTATGTAATAATTGTGTGGCTTATTCCCTGCTTCATCACATCATTAATTGCATGAATGTGTGGCTGGGTTGATACTTAAGACATTATTAACTGATTAATCATGCCTTAAGTGTAATGTCTACCAGGGACCTTAGTTACAACTTATATCACTTGTATAAGGGTCAGCACCTATACATGTGATATCAACGTATAGAAGCCCTTATTTTCTCCTGTAGATCACAGAGTATGATTGAACAGATTTATTTAAAAGTTAATTGACTATTCAGCAGCCAGAAAAGCTGGTGATTTTCATGTTAATGACAAATAAAATCCTTCACTAGAAACCCCTTACTGCTAATCTTTTGTGAGTAGAGGTACATGAAAACATCACTGGAAAATCTCATAATTTTATCCCAAGTCTCACAATATGTGGTGTTTTTATTAAAGTTCTAACTACTGGCTTACAGCAAAGATTCAGAAAGCAGAAGTTATGTTAAAAGCATATAAATAATAACAATAAAAATAATAATAGTAGTAGTAATAATAATAGTTATTATTACTATTCTTTTAAAATATCATGATTTTAAGACTGTCTTGTGCTTTCATATTATGACATACACATTTTTAAAGTGTAAGGTTTGTAAATTTAAAAAAAAATGTGATAGTTTTCATGCTGTCAGATATACATCAGAAATCTCAAAGACAAGTACTGTAGGTGCTCCATGTAGGCATCTTCATTCCTTGAGTCATCCTTGGAGAAAGTTTTAACAAAAATGAAGACAAATAAATGTTGATTTGGGTCAATGTGTGTTCTTAGCTCCAATGTCGCCAAACAGAAGTGAAACATCTCTAATTACCAGGGTGTGTACACACATTTTCTGAACCCAGTCTACAACCATGTGACTTAATTTAAACTGCATGACTCTAGACCAGAAACATCATACAGGCTATTGCCTATGTCTAGATCTGTGCAGGGAACCCAGTGTAAGTTGGGGTGGAGTGAGGAGCAGGTGGGATTGGAGGTAGGGGGGTTGCAGGTTCTTGGGCAGGAGGGTGATGGATTTGCAGGGTTGGTGGGTCCATTTGGGGCAGGGTGTCCCTTCAATGGTGGATAGGTCAGGGGCTAAAAATAGCATTGAAGGGAAGTAGGGAGAATATAAGCCTGGGGATGGGGAGCAGCTGGGTTTCCCCAGTCCTAGAGCTGCACTCTGAACATGTGCAGACATTCACTGGATTGGGTTAACTCACTCCCAATCTAAGTTAGTTCACTTACTCAGGTGAATTAACTTAAATTAGGACCACCATTTTTGGCCTGATTTAAATCCCCTAAACATCACAGATGGGCATTAAGATCAACTTAACCCTTTGTAGGTTGATCTAAATGTAGCATCTATATATACCCCCAGTCTAGATCTGTTGTAGCTCTCCCTAGATCCTGATTTCTTTAACCTAGTCTTGCCAGTGAAAGTAATTTAAAAGGGTTGAAAGTGAGAAATGGATGGAGTTTTGGGTCTGTCCCCAACATGGCAGGTAAAAGAGGTAAGATGGTGCCTGATTAAGAATGGATAGTGTGCTACATTTGGTTAAGAGCATTTGGTTAGCATTTTATTCTCTTCCAAGGGAAAAAAGGAATCATCAGAGTAATTGTGACTGTCTTATTTCTACCCTATAGGTGATGCAAGTATATGCTGTACATAACCAAGGCACTGAGTAAATACTCAATATAGCCCTTAAGCACTACTCGTTGTGAACAAAGTATTGCAGAATCAGTCCAAGCCAAATGCAGTTTTATGTAGCATTCCTCCAGACTGCACTGTCTGTTCATTCTTCTAAGGAACGCTTAAGATTTTGATTCAACCAAAAACATACTTTAAAACAAATGGGTTGTCCAGGGCAATTCTGCAAAAGTAATTCAGGCAAAGCTGAAAATATGTACTACAGACATGGCACAAAACTATTTGACCCAAGAGACTAAGCTACAAATTTTCCATCCTGACACAGGAGTCTTTTTTTTTCCCCACAATCTGGCTGGATTAAGGGACAGTTTTTCTGGAAGTTGACAATGCCATACTCTTTGCATTCCATACACTCTGTTGTGTTCAAACCACAACTGCAAATCTGCCAGGGGTTGGCTCTTCAGGGGTGTCAGGGCAGAATGGGTTTTACTATATATCTTTGTTGCTCTGGCCCTGGTCCTCTGCTTCTAAGGTGATTTAGATTTAGCCTTGTTTAAAAGTCACTTTAAAAGTTTTTATTTTCTTAACATTTTGGAACAACTATATCTATTTTAAGTATTTTTAAAGAATGTTAATATGGAGATTTAATGAACTTGGTATTTTTCTGGATCAACAAATTTGCTTCCAGGGATAGGAAGCATTTTCATTAAATGGATTCTTTTTCATTAGCTACATTCATTTATTGACTATAGAGAACACTCTAGCCATCTGGAGAGCTCGATATTTTTGCCTCTGTTTTATTACTTGAAAATAAATCAAAACTTTGCAATTAAATTATGGGCTAGAGCAAGGAAGGAAGTATATGTTTTCCTACTTTTTTGCATTACATTACAGAGAATTTGCTGTTAACTGTGAAGTATTTTTTCATCGTTTCATATCTTATTTCTAACTCTCCTCTACATACTTTGATTTAATTGCTTTTTCTCCCATTTAGTTTTTCTCAGATCATTTTGCTTTCATAGTCCTATAATTGTATAGAAAAATATCATTAAAAATAATAAGCAGAACAGTTTGCTATCAGCTTTACCATCATTCTTTCTCTTGCCTTTTCATTTATTAATCAAAACCAGACATAGCAGTGTTATCCATAACTGTTGTGAAGAATAATTGGCTTGGTCAGTCTCTCTCTTTCTGTTAACCACTAATGATGTTTTGTCAGCCTGAAAGATCCACATTAGCACTGATCTAAGTTGGCCATCAGATCAAAACTGCAAATTCATATCTTCTTCACTTATAATAAAGTAATTGTGAAGATAAGCAAGAGAGTTTCCATTTACTATGTCATGCCTTTTAGCAAATTGAGAAAATACCCTAACCCTTAATTTGAAGTCCAAATTTAAAACAATTTTGTCTGAGCCATCTAGTTTTCACCAGGAAACCCAAACCCTTGACTAAAGGGTTTTTTTAGTAAAGGCAAAATTCAGTGAAAAATTTTCTGTGGCAAAAGAGAAAAGAAAAGGAATAAAAGAACACCATACTGAAAGAAGTTCTTAAACACCCTCCAGCTCCTATCTGTTTGCAAAAAAAATTGTACCTTGCCTTAAATTCATTGCTAGTATGTGAAATTAAGTATCAAATGTTAGCAGGGTTCTCCTTCACAACTCACCAGCTTTTCTCAAGACATATTATTTGTATTTTATTTTAATGCAGCTGCCTTATATTTATATCTAAGTTCCATCTTGAAGGCTCCCAAAGTGAGTTATAAAAACATTGTGCATAGATTCAAACAGCACTAACAACTATCATTTTTACTACAGAATGTAACAATCATTCTGCATTAGCAGCACTGCGCAATCATGCTTAGGATAAAATGTGAAGAGTCTCTTCAAAGAAACTACAAGAGGAATTCAAGGTAATAATTGAATTTCTGCATTTTGAAATTTTAAATATAGTTTGTGAAAGTACATGCCAATTAAGTACTACCCGATCTGAGTAAAAGTTGCTTTTTACATTTCCTGGTCTTTGTCCCCAGCTTGAGTTCTACTAAAGAAGAGATTACTCTTGTTGAATGTACTAAGTCCTTACAGAGCTCTTGTAGTAAATGTGAAATGGATCCTATGATTCAATTGCTTCAGTAATACAAAATAACACATCTATATAGTTCATGAGTGGGATAATTTCCTATCTCATATTCTTCAAAAGATTCTTTCCACCTAGATGTGACTAATGGCATTCTCCCAATCGTCTTTATCCTTCCTTTTTCCTTTTCCTGAAATAATCTAGTATGTAGAGAATCCCAAGGTTATACTTTACAACTGTCCATATATTTATGGATGGTCCATAGAAAACTGACCTAAAAACATCTGCCTGTCATGTTCATAAGAAAAAAATAAGCCATCCATAAGATTTCAAGATCCATGTGAATGACATTAGATTCAAGTGTCTTTGGACAGAGAGGGCAGAGCAATGCCACCTGGTGTGTGAGAGTGCAAGTTGAAGCTCTGCAGTAAACTGTCAGTCAGGGCCTTCTGGCTCCCCAAAGCTTCCACAGCTTAGCCTAGCAAGTGCTGCTACTGTGTGCCTGCCTACTTAGTGCTTACCCTAAAGGTACCATATTCAGAGCTCTGCTGCCCTGGTTTGGGCAGGAGAGGCAGATGCTTTGGAGCTGGAAAAGGATGGGAAGGTAGAGGCTGGAGGTCTGGTGTGGTTACAGTTGGCAGGAGTAAAGCTAGGGGCAGCACGGTGTGGGATCCAATCAAAGGTGTCACGGTGTTGGATAAGCTGGGGGCTCCTAGAGTGGGAGCAGGAGGATGTAAAACCATTGCTGCAGTTGAGCTGGGGTGGCAAGATTTTTTTTTTAATTGATCGTAAAAACATGTCAATAAAAAGTTTGATTGTCAGTAAAAAGTTGGCAGATTGTCAGAAAAAAAAGCTTAGGTTATCAACCCTGCAACAGGCTAATGGACCAAAAGCTCCTGACTGAAATCTTTCCCTCCTTAGGAGACCTCTCATCTTTGGACTCTACAACTCTTGTCAGAATATTTCCTTGCTAAGGAAGAACCAGCACCCGGCCAGCACAACATGACGCATAAACAGACATACTCAGAATATCCCCCAATAGTATGCTTGCGGTTCTGGTCGCCATGTAGGACATATGTCCCAGAAGATGTAATAAGTAAGTGCATTAATATTTATGTAACTGAAACCAGCTTCGTGTGCTGCTTTCCAGAAGAAATACAGAGTAAAGTGGTGCCTACATAACTCCAGAGACAATAGTTCACTGGTTCCAGGCCTTAATTACCGTCTCTTGGTCTCCAGGTATCTGAGGAAGACATCTGTAGCTCATGAAAGCTTATGCATCTCTGATTCAGTTAGTTTATAAGGTTAGTCTACCTTGCCTTCTAACTATTGGATTGGTATAATAAATGAATTTATTTTAAGTATTATATATACAAACACGTATGTACCAGATGGCTTAAGTATGTCGATGGATAAATGTTTTGCCTTCACTGATTCTTAGTTTCTTAGAAATTCAATTAAGAGATGTTCAATGCCACATTTTAAGGGTATTAAGTGCCTAAAATGAAGATAGATGGCTTGTGAAATCTTCTGAGGTACTTTGCTGCTTCATTTCTATTAGAAGCAATGGAAATCAGCATCTTGGCACCTTTGGCCAGTCCACTAGATTCCTCTTGTGCATCTTTTGATGCTGAGATAATGTTAAAGGTATGTTCTTCATTCATTAGGCCTTAAAATGCTACTTTGCTATGATGCCTGCAGAGAACTTAATAAAAGTTAGGGCTGCTGATATGCTGAGACCATAGCCTGCCATGCTGAACAGTAAAATCTCATTGTTTCCTTACATTCTCCCATCTACCTGAGTCTCTCTAGTGTCACTTGCCTAGTGCTTAGATTGTAAGTAATCTGGATCAGCAAACATCTTTCAGCTGCTTTTGTACTGTACCAAAGCCTGGTCTGTGACTAGGACTCCTAAGTGCTACAGTGAGATAAATAATTAAAAATGAAACTCGATTTTCCTCTGTTGTTAAGACGTAGTGTGATCTTTTGTTGTTGTTGTTTTTGTTGTTTGGGGTGGGGTTAGGGAGCAAAAGTAACAACCGAGTTTCATATGGTCATGCACGTCAGATTCTTTTCCTTACTCAGTATTTTTGTCCAAACTAGTTACAGGTGATATCTGAATTCCAATTTTGTGTCTTAGTGTTTTTCCTATGATATCAATGGACATTTCATGCTGAAAGTTCTACTTGTAAAGGCACAGAATGATTTTGCTTAGAGAATGCTGCCCCATTCTGGCCTGGAAAAGAATGGCCCAAGCTAATATTGACATAGTTTCACTGTATTCCAAGAAGGGACAGGTGGTTTTATTGTGCATGTGGTGTTTCTATTTGGTTTTTTTTCATTTGTTAATTGTATTATTCTGGTCATTTTTTCTTCTAGTCCTATCCATTATGAAAACTATGTTGTCCAATTATGAAAATTATGTAGTAATTGAAAACAAAACCTAGGGAAAGAATGCAAAGTTTCTAAATTCAACAAGGCAAGCAAGGGTCTTTAGGTAGATGTAATATCTTTTATTAGACCAACTAAATAGTTG
>NW_017729027.1:16330819-16332122 GCF_001723915.1 Gavialis gangeticus
CTGCTCAGGTCCCTTCCGACCCTAGAAACTATGAAATGTGACTGGGGTTAGCAGAAGAAGATCAATCGTTAGTTCATAGACAATTCTGACGCTGCCCATCTTCAGACCTTAAGATGTAATTACAGGAAACAGGCCATTGCCTTTCATTTGTAATAGTAGCACAAATGCATTAACTAGAATTAAGAAAAAATATAGTAATATATTTGCTATAGCCTAACTTGTGGCTTTTGGTCATAGCCCAGCACTGGGAAACCTGAAGAGTGTGTATGACTGAAAGATAAGCATTGGGAGCTAGAGTCCTTTGGTTTACAGATAGGATTGTTATGACCCTTCATGACCTGCCACTTCTTATGCATCCTGATAGCTTTGCTGCCAATGCAGAGGAACAAATTACTATCACCACTATATATGTATTACCTGTTGAGATAATACATGCACACGAAAAAATCCCCAGGTTAACATTACAAAATAAATAATAGAAATGTGCCTGTAAAATCTTATTCAGCGCTCTCCTCCAGAACCCCTCTTATATGGTGGACAGAATGGGTGACACACAGTTAGGGTGGCATTCTGTTACCTGATATAGCCACAAAAACTGCAGGCAGTTGTGACTTATACAACTAAATGAGCATTTTAGGTTTTATTCCCATGCATCTCGCCCACAGTTAGGGAACTTATAGCTCAATATAGTTCCTCTCAGCTTCCTTTTATGTAAATTTCTCTCCTCCCAAAGCATAGCACTCCCTTTGACACACCAGATTAAAAAAAAATGAAATTTTACAGTGGTGTGTACTAAGTGTGAGTTCAACAGAAACTAATATCTAAGCATGTTCCAAGTTACATTTCAAAGCATTATATCATATTGTCTGTGGCATGGCATAGTATGTGCATTTTTGGAGGAATTTTTCCAAATAGAAAGAACATTTCATTAGGGTAAAAATATTTAACACATCTCTTCCTGTACAAAACCTGCCATTGCAACACATGAAAATGCACATTATTAAGGCACCAATAATGTTAATACCATCATCAAATTCTATTTACTTCACTCTGAACTTTATTCTGTGTGAACTAGAAGCCTTGTGTAGACAAACATGTAGGTTTTGTGTATGTAGAATTGTGTAGGTTTTCAAGAATGCAAACAGTAAAAACAAAAAGGCCATCATATGGCATCACATTAATGCCCACAAGGCCTTAGGCAGATCCAGGATGCTGTAAAGAGGGGTGCAGGAGCAGTAACCAGCACTTCAAGGTGGCTGCATGACCAGCTTCCCCACCACAACCAGGAAAGGCAGATCATACT
>NW_017729027.1:16337122-16367220 GCF_001723915.1 Gavialis gangeticus
AGGCCATCATATGGCATCACATTAATGCCCACAAGGCCTTAGGCAGATCCAGGATGCTGTAAAGAGGGGTGCAGGAGCAGTAACCAGCACTTCAAGGTGGCTGCATGACCAGCTTCCCCACCACAACCAGGAAAGGCAGATCATACTGCAGGTGCAGCAGCCAGGGATACTTTTTTTAAGTCTCTGAATCAGGTAAGAATCTCCTGCCCCACAACACTCCTAGCAAGTCCTCCCTTCCCCTCCATTCTCAGTAGCATTGCCCATCCTCTTCCCATTTGTCACCTCTCCTCCCACTGCTTCTGCTGTCTCCAGCTCCAGGGTGAGCTCGGCAAGTGCTCCTCCCCCACTCCAACTGGGCTCACCTGAGGACAGAAGCAGTAGTGGGTAGACTCCCCCACTAGTTCCCCCACTATGGCTGAGACTGCCTGAGGCTTGCAGGGGTTTGAGACCCCAAGAGGGAGAGTTGGAGGCCAGGTGTGGCTGAAGCCACCTGAGCCCTGCAGGTGTGAGACCCCAAGGGGGGGGAGTTGGGGCCAGGCATGGCTGTGGCCACCTGAGCCCACCTGAGAAGGGAAGCCCTGAGACCCTAAGAAAAGGGGGCCGTGACAAGGAGCCCCAGCATGAGGGGAGAATGGGGGCTCAGCCAGAGAGCAAAAGCTGAGTCCTGACCTCAGTAAGTTCTCCACTGTTGGGAGGCAGAGTGTGGGTGGAAAATAACATCTGTAGTAGCACCATGACCTGCTGCCCAGGGGAGGAGTGAGAGTCCCCTGTGAGACCCTGAGGCACCAGTTGTGGTGTGAGGTACCCCAGCTCCCCATGTCTGTGAAGGAGGACCCAGACAGGGGAACCCCAGGAAGAGAGTGCGGGTGATACATCAAGGCCTGTCAGAGGTTTTCCCTGACTGGCCCAGGCAGGGGCCAGAACCAGGAGGGTCAGAAGGGCTAGGAAGCTGACTGAGAGGGACACCCAGGGGCCTGGGGTCCCGACTGGCCTGGGGGTGGGCCAGGGCTAGAGGAGTTAAAGGTCCCAGTGAGGGGAACTGGTTGCAGGGAGATAGGTGGCCTGGTATGATGACAGCAGAGTCTGCCTGAAGGGAGGAACACAGGTGGGGTCCTACAGTAGGATTCTGGGGCCCATCATGTGGGACTGGTGCTTATGAGAACATCATGATGTCATCTGAGAGGCTTGGGTTGAGGTGTAGGAGAGGAATGGAGGCACAGATAGTGCCCCCTGGCATCAGGGCAGAAAATGGGCAGTGTCCCACTTAATTTACATCTTTATTAATCATTTAAGATCAAGGCGTGGTGGGCGAGAAGGCAGGCAGTTAGCCCAAGAACACGTGGGCAGGCCACGTGAAGATCGACCCCGAGCAGGCCCCCTGTTACAATGGGTCATCAATAAAGTTGTCTGGAACCTATAGATCCATTACATGTACCACTGTCATTTATTAATCAAATAGCAGTAGTAGGTTGTTGTCCTGTATATGACTAGCACTGGAGGGGGAGAAAACATTTTGGCAATGGTTTTGTAGATATCTGCTATGACACAGGAATGTTGAGATTTGGGAAACCTTGGGTTTCATTGGAGGCTCTGGAAGAATTTGGGCTCTACTGGGTACAGATTCTTCTGCTCATTCCCTCACAATGTGGACTCCTTATTGTCCTTTCTAACATTCACCTATCTTTTTCCTGATTCTTCCTCCCAGCCCCATTCTTTTCATCTAGCCAGTTCCAATCTCTGTCCCTCGGTCGTCTCATCCCAGTTCCAGTTTTCTTGTCCAGCAAATCCAATCTCACCCTTTCAGATTCCTAGTCCAAACCTCCTTGCTTAACCATTCCCAGTCCTGTGTCTTTCCATGACTCACAATTCCAGTCTTCCTGTACAGCCAATGTCAACCCTGCCTTCTCTAACAAATAACAAATGCTTGCTCTTTACCATCAGCCTCTTGTCCCTATTACAAATCATGGAGGAAGACAGAATTAGACATCCTCAAATAAAAAGGCAGGATATCTATGTGTTTTAATATGGGAGACATGATGCATTTTTGCTTAGCTTTCTCCCTTAGATGGACTATTCTGGCCATAATTTTCCAAAGTATTTCTGTCTGTGGCAGGCACCTGCCATTAATAATTTCAGCTCCAGTTAAAATCTGCAAATTTATAACTAACTACAACCAGAATCATAGGTAGCATTTAGCAAGCTTAATGAGAGGCAGAGCTACCAGTATTCCCTAAAATAGTGCTTAATTCTGCCACCTGGAGAGGGTATAAGATCATCGTGTGAGGGAGAGAAGGAGCTGACGGGCCCCGAGGCTCCCCGCCCCGAAGCAATCACGCTAATCCCGCACACACCAGCCCAAAACACCAGGTGGGAACTCACCTCTTCCAGGTGCACAGAGGAGGGAGGAGCAGAGCTGGCCAGGTCCGGCATAAAAGAGATGCCGCCGACAGCCCAGGAGGCAGAACTGGAAGAAGGCCGCGGAGGAGCCGATGCCGGGTGGAGCACCCTCGAGCGGATGCGAGCCATCCTGAGACGCGGCAGGACCTTCTGGGGTAAGGGTAAGCCCCAGCAGGGTTTGGGAGCCCTGTCAACTGGCACAGCGAGGCCGCAGACTGTTTGACGCCGCCGGGAATGGCAGGACCTGGCAGGAGCCGGGTACCGTATGAACTGTAATACGGGGGCAATCCCAGACGGTGAAATCGCCGCGCCTGTATTCGGGAGGACTGAGGGGCATCAGGAAGCCCTAGGAAGGGCTGAAGAGCTCAGCGAGAGCTAGAGAAAGGGTGCTAACCCCACAGCATACAGGGGAATATCGGGGAGGTCGGCAGAGGGTCAGAGCAGCCTCCTCGCTCTAGCGAATACCTGGCTGTAACCTATGTGTTGACCTTTACATTTCTTTTACGGATGTTTTGAGTGATATCCTGACAAGTGGCCTGCCCAGATAGGCGGTCATTACCCGGTGGAATGGGCGAGGGTGTAGGGGTGGCGGAGCCCTCATCAACACGGGACCCCAAGAACTTGAGGAGTCTCACTTTTGGACTGACGCGTGCCGGACAATCCAAACTGAACTGAATTACCAGCAAAGTCATGGCAGGCAAGGCTGGTGTGTGCAAGCTACAGGTGAGCGACCCCTTGGCAACCGGGAAGCAGTCCCAACGCTGGGAGGCGGGTTGACCTCGAAGGCTAGACGCTCCCCCCCCGACACATCACCATAGATATTATATGCACATATACATGGACACATGTATAGAATTCAAGCAAAAATAAATATCTTATTTACTTAATTACAGGATGAAGTTTTCTCCACAATCAGCATAGGGCAAAAAGACTCTCATCTTACATTCACATTCAAGGAAGCCTCATTAAATGCACTCTCTATGATTAAACTGCTGCCAAAAGCAGCATATGCTCAGTAATAGAGATGAACTATGTAGCTGATTAAACACAGCCAACACTGAGCATGACTATAAAACACATGTCCCACATTGGGCAAACATAGTGTTGGGCACCTTTTCTTTTTTTTTTTAAAGAAATTTTTCATGTTCCTAGCCAAATCAGCCAAATCAAGTCCAAATCCATGAGTCAGTCCAGAACCATAAGTGGCCCTACAACAAGCAAACATCCTCCACCCCCACCAGGGGCTTCAGATATTTCCGACGTCTTTTTGTGTGCAGGCCCAACCCCAGAGGCTTGGAGCTCAGATGCCCCCAAGTTTTGCCTACCCTACCACAAGGATAGATTAGTGCAGCTCCTCTCAATACAATACATGCAAGTGCCCATTGCATTCAGTCTGCCTCAGTGCCAATTCTTATTCAAGTCATGATGAACCACTACACTAAATGCATTTTACTTCCTCTTCATTCCCTCAGCTGAGCTGCAATTTTCTATCCCATTTCTAATGATTCCTTTTTATTCACCAGCCTTAAATGTCTGGCAAACATCACTACATGGTAACTCAAACTGTTCACCCAAA
Organism: Gavialis gangeticus; assembly: GCF_001723915.1. NCBI lineage: Eukaryota > Metazoa > Chordata > Crocodylia > Gavialidae > Gavialis > Gavialis gangeticus. Next base: position 16,341,096 of record NW_017729027.1, read on the forward strand.
ATCTCTTTGTCGCTTCTTCTCTCAGCCTATCACACATGATTATTGTGGCCCTGCCTTCTGTGTGGTGGAGCTGGCCCTAGTTGCCCTGCACCTAATCTGCATATACATTCTTGGAGAATCTGAGGACCTGTGACAAGAACACCCTGTTCCAGCCATGAGTTGGGATCTAATTGGCATATGGATCCTTTGTGGTGGGTACCTGGAGTACACACACACACCTACTGAGCAGTACTGAGCTATGTGGTCACAATGGCTTGAAACAGTTGACAGCTGGGATCCAGCCCAATGAACTATATGATAAGTCAAGAACCTTTTGGACTAATATCATGCATAGTTTGTACTATATATAAGTAGATACAAAAATGCTGTTTGAACATTTGTTTATGGTGTACCTGTACTAAAACTTGTAGCAGTTTCAAAAAGGCAAAATGCATCCATTTTGGATGAACCACGTCTCTGGCTACCTGTAGTAATATTATGTAAATTACTACAGGTAAGTTGATTTCAAGGTCAGTGTTTTCAAATATGCCCCTCACTTCAATGGGCTTAGGGAGATCAGGGTCTGAGAATGACCCTGTAGGAAAGGAACTGCAGGGGGAAGAAGTTGAGAGGGCAGAGAACAAGGAGGCTATCTGACCCCCTAGATTTATTTCCCCTGATGTGTAAGTGGGAGGGAGACAAATTCAGGGCAATCCTCCAATAATTAGGTTGTATACCTGGAAAATTATAACAAATTTATAAATTTTATATACGTAAAATCTAATTATTAGGCGGTCATCTTATATTTAGGGTCATCATATATTTGAGTAAATACTATGCTATACATAAACCAAAATATTTCTCTATTTAAACTCTTTCTTCTTTAGAATTCATCATATTTTTGATCAAAGGAAAATAATCAGCAAAGAAGAACGCATACTTCTTTTATAGACTTAAGTTATCTATTAGCCTATTCTTGGCAGCCTAGAAAAATTACTGATAGAAATGTGCCAGGCAGTCTGAAATCAGATCATATTTGCATAGACAGGAAGCATTTGATGACAAGAGAGATAGGATCTTCAGAAATCTCAGTAACTGGAAAACATTTTAGGATTGTGGAATCTGGAACTGAGTGAAGTACAGTCACTTTTTTTTTTGATTCTGCATTACTGAACACTTCCTATGTTCATTAATTCCTATGGAAAAATAACTGCCACTTACCACATCCAGGTTCAATTACATGTTGTTTCCACAATGAATAAATATCTCACCACTCCACATTTTACCTGGAATCAAGAAAATGTTTCAATATATATAGATTGGAGTGGGAGGGGGGGATTCCTTATGAAGATGTTAGGTAAATCTGCTTTATGCAAGTCACAGGAAGTTATATAGCTGTAAGTTACTGTGGTAATTTTGTGTAATTCTAGAATGTAATTGAACTGTGAACTTGAATGCCAAGCATTATGACATGGAACTATGTTGTGAATGAAAAGGCTAACATTTCATAGATTCATAGATGTTTGGGTTGGAAGAGACCTTAGCAGATCATTGATTCTGACCCCCTGCCCTAGGCAGAAAAGAGCACTGGGATCCGATGACACCCGTCAGGTGCATGTCTAGCCTCCTCTTAAAGTTCCCCAAGGTAGGGGAGAGCACCACCTCCCTTGAAAGACCATTTCAGATTTTGGCAACCCTTACCATAAATAAGTTTGTCCTGATGTCTAACCTAAATCTGCTCTCCGTCACTTTGTGGCCATTGTTCCTAGTTACTCCAAGGGGTGCCCTGGTAGTAAGGGCATCTCCTATTCCTTGCTGTATGGTATGATTTTTTGCATATTATTTGATTTTTTTTCTTTTATAGACAACTAAAATTCCATTGTTCCCTGCTTGACATTAGTAAATGAACTTTATATGCCCTGTGTACTTGAAAGTCTGTGTGAGAGGGTGAATGGTGAAAGAATGGGAATTTTTTCATGAAAACAAAAGAAGACTTAACTGTTTATGTAAGCAACCAGGTGCCAATGTGTGAGTAACCAAACAGTAAACTAATTAATGGATGACTGAAGAACTCATCTGTGATCAGGTGCAAAAGGAGATAGTGAGAAGAAAGAATACTGGATATCCTGCCATGAGATCTACACAGTCCCTCAAGGCTGAGATACCAACTCTGAGATACCAACTTTACTGGAATGACCTCAAGCTGAGATAACCAGAGGATGGATAAGAAACAACCTCTAATTAAAAACTGAACATGAAGAAACCCCGGTGTGGAACAAAGACTTGAAATCCATATAAAAGTGAGATGTAGACAAGCCATGATGGGGAATCCACTCTCTGCAACCTCCTGGAGCACAGGCGCATCTGTTCACCCCGGCTGCCATCACCCTCAATGAGCCTGGGCTGGCCACCCAGCGCTAGCATTGAGCAACCTCTGCTAGTAACTATAACACCTTACTGGTGTAGTTTTGTTTGTATGTCTGTCTATGTCTGTTTGTATGTATGCTTGTGTGTATCTGTTTGTATGACTGGTGTGTCCAAGCTTACGTATCTGCTTCATGTAATCAATAAACAAAGCATTTTGCCTTATCCCCCTTTATAAGGTTTTGCTCTTGATTTGATTAATTGGCAATTTAAAGTAACTGGGTAAACAGGGCATCTCTTATTCCTTTCTGTCCCCCACAATGAATTTGTATGTGTCCACAAGATCCCCTCTCAGCCTTCTCTTGTGAAGAATGAAGAGATCCTGAACCCTCAATCTCTCCTCGTAGGGTTTTGCCTGCAGGCCCCTAAGCATACGAATGACCCTCCTCTGAACCCTCTCGAGATTATCCACATCCCTCTTGAAGTGTGGCATCCAAAATTGGATTCAGACCTCCAACTGCAGCCTGACCAATGCTGCATAAAGGAGAAGTATCACCTCCTTGGACTTGTTAGTCATGAACCTACTAATGCATGATAAAATGCGGTTACATGACAAACAGGAAAGATATTTCTGTTTGGAAAGATATTTCTGGAAATGGAAAGATATTTCTGACAAGCAAGATATTAGGGCTGAATTATGGCTCTATCTTCATAGGAATTCTAAAAGGGAGAGGTGGGCCTTTGAACCCACCTTCAGCATAGCTTCTCAGGGAGAAAAAATGTTATAAACCCCCAGAATTATATTGTCATATATTGGTATATTGGCAAAGTGGTACTAATTGAGAGCAGAGTGAAAGTATGGTCCCATCTTTCTCTTTAGTCCACACCCTGGCAATGCTCAGTAAAGTGACAGAGATGAGGTAGATCTCTTCTACACAACATTATCCTGAGTGCCCTGGAAAAATTATGACCAGGAACTATTGCTTCATAGATTCATAGATGTTGGGTCGGAGGGGATCTGAGCAATTCATCAAAGTCCGACCTCCTGCCCTGGGTAGGAATGAATACTGGGTTCATATGACCCCCACTAAGTTAAGCTCATATGACCCCAGTTAGGTAGTTATCAAGCCTCCTTTTAAAGACCCCTAAGGTAGGAGCCAGCAGCACTTTCCTTGGAAGCTGGTTCCAGATAATTTCTTTGCTGATTAATTTCTCTCTTTTTCTCTGTAAAACTCAGATTTAAATGATACAAAATTGAGCTCTTTGAATGTCTGTACTACTCACTTTGGCCCTTCCTAGGTCTAGCCTTTAGCCACATTGTAAACCCTGTTGCTTGCCAAGCCAGTAGCTGTCCAACTTAAACCCCAGAAGCTCTTCTGACCACCCAGGCCCAAAATCAAGCTTTCCCTTGGAACTTGCTGTCCTTCAGAACTCACCCAGAAGAAAGGCCAAAAGCACAGGACATCTACCAGCAACTGATTGCGGGCCCTTCTATCAGATAATCTCTTTAACCAGAATCAAGCACAGAAGGAAGGGAAAGTAGTGGAAAGACTGGTTCGAAAGGGACTTTATTAAAGCCTTTCTAAGAATGAGGCTTCCCACTACAAGCATGTCTAGACAAGTGCATATGTGCGATCTGTAGCACTGCACATCACGTGCACGTGCCCCATACATGCTGGCAATCTCTGCACTGCTAATTTGCAGTATGGAGTGGGGCTTGACATTGGGAGATCCCAGTATCAAAAACTCCACTCCTAAAAAATGTGGGGTAGTACATGTGGCAGCAGTATATGCCACCCGAAACCACAGCCTAGCCAGCCAGCCAGAGCCACACTGTGGCATCCAATCACCTCCATTTATATTACTTCCTAAATGGAGGTTCCCTTTAAAGCAATTGTGGATCTGCTTCTCTAATATCACCTCCTATATTATGAAGATTTCATTAAGGTTATAGATGGGAAGGCAGAGTGGTAAGGTAAAAACGGACTTGTCATAGTATGTTTTCATACCATTTCCTCTCTGTTTGTATGCTGGAAAACTAGTCTTCAATCCTTTCGTGCCAAATTAGAACATTTTTTCAAATTTACTCATCATGACTAGGAATACAGAATCAGTTTATATGAACTGCAAATATTGCCTTCCATATTTAGGGAAAGTTCAGCAAGGTAACAATTCACTACTTAGACCTTGTAGTTATAGAATATTAGCCCTGGTGTTAAATGTTCTTGAAATAAAACCAAAATATTTGTGTTGATTAAAGAGAGCAGGACCACTATTGCAGCATATTCTTATTAGGCTCTAAGAGTTGTCAGGAAGCAGCAGACAATAATGGCCCCCCTGGTATAACTTCAATTAAGCCTATCCATTTACTCTAGAAATAACTTTGGTCCCTTCTGAAAAGTGTTCTCAATAAGGAAGTTTCATCTGTCTGGGGTATATGAAAATATTAGATTTCTGAGAATACAAGCTAATGTTTAGAGATTCCAGTCCACTGATACTTTATAACATATCATGCATTCTGCCTTTTCTGGAAGCTTCAGAGGAAAAAAGCAGCATGATAGTTTGGATGGTATTTCTTTGGTGAGTTTCGCTACATAGTAAATTAAGTTTGTAAAGAACTTCCCTAAGTATTACTGATAAAATCCAAATGCAAACGTAAAAAATATGTGAAACTAAACTTTAGTTACCTTTCATATTTTCACAATTTAATTTGTTAAAAGCTATGTAGATTTCATAGATTTCATAGACGTTAGGGCTGAAAGGGACCTTGGAAGATCTTTGAGTCCAGCCCCCTGCACCAGGGGCAGGAAGTCAGCAGGGGTCATAGGATCCCAGCAAGATAAAAATCCAAATTTCTCTTGAAGGTGTTCAAAGTAGGTGATTGAACCACAGTCTATTGCAGACCTTGGGGGTTCGGACAGTAAAGAGGTTCTTCCTTATGTCCAGCCTGAAATAGTCATGGAGGAGTTTGTGACTGTTTGACCTTGTCATCCCTTGGGGCCTGCTGGTGAACAGATGTTCCCCCCCATCCTAGTTTGCACCCCTTATAAACTTATAGGCAGAGTTTACTTTAGCAGGACATTTTAAATTAATCTTTAAATCACTGTAGATGATCTAATAGGTCCCTTCCAACTCTAACATCTATGAAACTATGAGTTGTTATACTACTTTCTGTCTCAATTTACCAGTTTCTAAGATTCAATTAATCTTAATGGGTGAAACTCCTAAGAAAGGCAAGATTGCGACTTATCTTTCTGGATGTACTGGCTAAGGAGAAGTCCACCTACTTGTTTACCGCATTATTCAGGTTGACAGTTTTAGCAAGTGAGAATGGGTATCATGAGAATAGGCCCCGTGCACCATGAGCCAGGATGCAGGCAAACAGGATAGACAATGTCTTTGTTCTTCATGGTATATCTACAAGTACTGTTGAGCTAGCCCAGATAGGGAGTAACCTCCTGTTGGCAAAGTACATTTAATTGCTTACTCCCAGACAAAGGGAAGAATCGTGGGAGCAAAGGAAGAACTGTGACACCAAGTCTCAATTACTTCCTTGGTTTAGCATGATTGCACTGTCTGCTGCACCTAGGATCATTAGATGCCTCCATTTTTGGCCTAAAAAGATACCTAGGCATCTAGATTTTGGCTATTATGCATGCACAACAGTGATCCATATCAGCCATGCAGATATTTAACTCATACTTCAGATCTACTGAAATTCAGATGAGTGCTGGGGGGGGCACCTCAGTCCATTCAGACCTCCAGTTCCTTAGGCATGGGGTTCTCAACCTGTTTCTTCCTGAAACTCCCTGCCCCCATCCCACCCTCCTGCTATAAAAACTCCATGACTCAGGAGAGGACAGGCCTAGCTCCCCAGACCTGCCCACACAGCCCTGGACCCTGGGTGCAATGGGTGGGGCTCTGTGACAGGGAGTCCAAGGGCCCCACTTACCTGAGCAGCAGCAGTGCGGAGCCTCGCTCACCCACCCACAGTGCCAGCCAGAAAATGGAGGTGTGATAGCAGAGTAGGCCAGATATGCTGATACTGCCAAGGGAGGACCCCAGGAGGCATGCTGGGCCACTTGTGAGGAATGATTATAAGCCCGGTAAGGGCAGGAGATGGATTCCCCTTACCCACAGGTGTGGAGATGCCAACGGCACAGCAGCAGCCCCACTTCAGAAATTTGTGCTCTCTATGGGTAGGTATGTGCACTGGGACTGATGTCATGAGTCAGCGCCCTGGTGAGCCAAATGGGCAGTCACAGGGCAGTGCAGAGGCAGCTGCAGGAGCTCCACAGCACTGAGATTCCAGCCATCTAGAAGCAGGAAGGGAATTGGATTGACTCCACTGACTGAAAGCCCAGAGGGGCTTTTGGATACCTAGCAAGACCAGACCTCCAAGAGAGGGAAAGCAGGAGCAAGAAAAAAGGAAACTCCACATGGGCATTGACAATTGACATACAGAAGGCACAATGACATGTGAATCAGGAGGTGTGACTGTCTCATGGATCCGGGAATGTTAGTGCTGAAACAGCACTGGACAGTGAAGAAGGAGATATTTATTTAGAGAATGTATGGTCTTAACTTTGTCTTCCTTTATATGGGTCATTAATTCCAAGGTCTGCATAATAATGCATTTACCCCTAAGAGGATCTCATGGCATACTTTCATTGCACACCATCTGGGAATCTTTGGGTTAGTACTATGTGTAATGTGTGTGTTACATAGTACTAAACCCACTTCATCACATTCTAAATCAATTCCTTATTATGCAGACCTTGGAATGAATGACCCATATAAAGGAAGACAAAGCTGAGACAATACATCCTCTAAATAAATATCTCCTTCTTCACTTTCTAGTGCTGTTGCTACTACTACCGAGATGGGATTTTTGTCTCTGTATGTTGACACAGTAGATACTGTTTTTTTCTCTTTGGGAAGTAATTTATTATGTCAAAGAATGTGACGCTGGAGAAAGTAAACATCCTGCACACGTTACTGGCAGCTTTATCAATAGGAGCACAGTTTTTTCTTTTTCAGTCATATTTATAAGGCCACAGTCTCTGCCAACCTTGGCATAATTTTTAAAGCGGTCAGAGCCACAGTTTCTTTTAACTTGTCCCTACAAGGATCTAGTATTATGCTATCCTGTCATGGTAAAAGTAGATAGCCCTTAGACTAATGAGAGAACTTTCTGTACTGCACTCGCAGATTAGGCAACATTTTAACTGGCAATCTGTTCAAGAAAAAAAAAATCACTAAAAGACAGTTGTTCTGTTAAGATGTATATTATATCTTGTTAGCATAAAATATTACAATAATACTATTTTTCTCCACGTTTCTTACATGAAAGCACTAGACTGTGTCAGCTCTTCAGTGAAGTGTCACTGCCCCTAGAGGAATAAAGCTCTAGTTCTGGCTCCCATTTTCAGTGCTGTTTATCCATTTTATCCAATGATTAGTCAATGTAAAATGGATAAACAGAATAGGCCAGAACACAGGGCTCCCTCCCTCTCAGGATGATACCCTCTGCAGTGAGCCAGAAAGCCAGCTCCCTCTTGCTTTTCCTCCTTCTGGTCCCCTGAATTTTTCACTCCTGGCTATCAAGTGACCCAGGAGGAATAGCAAACACCCTACAGCCCTGCCTAGCCCATGGACTGGCAATTAAAGCACTATTCTGGAAATTAGGACATCTGTGTTCAAATTTCCTCAGAATAAAGGAAAATAGAATCCAGGTCTTCTGTGTCCTGGAAAGGAGGCTAAATCACTACACTTTAGGGAAACAGGTACCGCCACCATGTCTTGCTCCTCCTTCCTCAAAGAACAGATACTTAAATTTTTTCTCTGATTAAGGATTTGGGGGTTTACACAGAATTTAATCAATATCCCAGATGTGTGGGGTATCAAAAGACTGTTGTCTAGAGTGCAATATTACTATATTTAGGGCATGTCTACAAATGAATGTAAAATGGATTAAAGTTAATGTCCATTAAACTAATGCAGATTAAGCGGCTGTTGGCAGGTGTCTACTCATGGTGGGACTTGGGGTTAACTTTAGTCCAGGTCACTTCAGGCCTGCCATGTGCCCCTGTGGCCACAGGGAATAGCTCCAGCCTCCTGACACATGGCTGCCAGCACTTGGTAGCCATGCTAAAGCCAGACTTAGTTGCCAGCATTTGGCAGCCATCTTGGAAACACACCCCTACCCTCTGATCCCTGGCCCTTCCCTGCCCAGGAGCCACATGCCCACCACAGAGGCAGTACATGCCAGCTCCCTCCTTGCCCATCCTGCCTCTGTGCACCAGGGCCACCCCTGCCCCTGACAGCAATGCCCAGCACCCCACTGCTCCAGCCTGGCCCCTGCCAGTGATGACTGATGCACCACACTCCTGCTGGCCACAGTGCTGGCCCTGCTAGCCTCATAGGCACACTGCCACCCAGGTCCCAGGAGATCCTTCACCTGCCAGTTGGGACCAGGGCCCCTGCACCCACCAGTGGGCACCCACCAGTGGGGACCAGCTGTGGGAGGCTCTTGCTGACCTCCTCCCCTTGCACTTCCCACTCCAGCCCATCTGCCCTACTGCTCACATACCTCCTACCTCTTTCCCATCCCCAGCATCCCTCTTAGGATATGCACATGTTTGAAATAAAAAAACTTTATTATCCTTACAACACCCACCCCATCTCTCCTCTCTTAACAAACAGTGTCCCTCTACCATCCTCCCCACTCACCAACAATAAAAAGCCTTCTTACAAGTGGTAAACCATATAATAAGCAGCCCAGCCTTGTGGGGGTGGAGGGAGAGGGAGGCACCAGCCAGGAGCCCTGGGGCTGAGCTCTGGCCAGCCCTCTCATTGCTTGCCAGACCCAGGAGTAAATTTCCTGCATTAATTCAGAGTAATGCATTGTGGCAGTGCACTGTTTCTGCCTGCCACTTTAAGAATATCATTCAGGCTGTGGAGTACCTGTCAGGTCAGTTCAGGTCCAATTAGGTAGTTACCTGACCACAGGTCACTGCCTGATTGGAGAAGGGCTGGGCAGGGAGTGTATAAGTCCAGACTCTGGGAGCAGGGCTGGCAGTCACATTTGGGGAGCCAGAGGAGAAACATCTCCCAGACAAAAGACTGTAGCTCCTGGAACATCTGGAGGTTAGGGTAGGAACTATGGGAGTGGAGGAGGTTCCTGTTTGTCCTGGGTACAACATGAAACTGCACCCTGCTGTGTGGTGGGACTGCCTATGGTTGGGAGTCCTCAGGAAATGCCATGCCTGCACATCCCCTATGAAAGGTGAGGATGGTGTGCTAAAAAACCTCAGCCCCCGCTGCTTTGTGGGTACCCCATAGAGAGGAAAGGCGAGGGGAGCACACCCTGACAGAAAAGTGCAGGGTCCAGGTCCATGGAGTGAGGCCTGAGACAAGGCCAAGGTCCACTGAAGAGGACTAGAGGCCCAAGATAAGAATGGGCCCAGACAGAGGCCAGGCCAAGATTCTCAGTATGGAGCCTGTAGCCAATTGTGAGTAGAGATGGTCTGGCTGTGTAGAGTAGGATCCAAGCGAAGTCGAGTTGGCCCAAAGAACTGCACAGAGTAAGGTCTAAGTTAGAGAAGTGTAGGTCCAGGAGGGACCAGGATGGCCAAGGTACACAGAGTGGGCCCTAAGGCCAGGTTTGGGCCAGGGGCCAAATGTGGCCCAGCAAAGGGGCCAGGGGAGTTGTAGACAATTTTAGATGCCATCTACAAGGCATAGGACATGGTGTAGGAGGGGTTCAGAGCCATGTATTTGGCTCAGTATACCAGGGCTGGAATTAGGGCAGTCTCCCACATTTTCATCAGTTTACATCAAGGCACAGCTAGCAGTGAGGGCAGACTCCCCTAGAGCTGCGCGGGCATTGATTTTTTTCAGGTGTCCAGGGGCCCCCCTGTTACATGCATCTACACATGCACTAATCCACATTAACTAATCCCACTTAAATTTGATACTTGGTTTGGGCAGGTCTCAAATTTAGGCTCACATAGCCTAAAATCACCATTTTAAAGCTGCATTAAGGGCACGCACATGTAGACACATGCCCGTAACCTGACTTAAACTAGGCATTAAATGACCACGTGTAAACACGCCCTTAGACACTTAAATACTATGCAAAGACATTTAGAGGAAGAATAGGACCTGGGGCCCTAACATCTAAAATATAGAATACAAAAGCTGTTGTATGTTTAAAATTATTAAATGGTTTACAACTATACTATATATATTGTTTGTATTGTGCTTTGAACTCTATACCAAGTACTTACACCTGCTTTAGCTGAATCCAGCAGATCCATGTGTGTCTGGAAAAATAACAGCATGAGATGTGTAAAGGAATTCTATCAACTGCCAAAATCATTTGTGCATAAAATAGGAGTGTGTAGGAGGGGGTTGGGGGAGGAAGAGGTAGATATCTAGATGCATAGGGAAAAGAAATGGGAACAAAAGCTGAGCTTCGCATGAAAACAAAGAGTCTAGATGTATATCCTACTGAAAACAGTCAATATTAAAAATTCAGCTTTAGGTAGCAATTATCACAAAACCTGAAGTAACATATTCATATTTTAAGTGCAGAACTGTGTAAGGACAGTTAGCAATGATGCCCATGGGTTTTCATTTACTTTCATTTACCCATGTGCTAGGTAAGCTTGAGTGTATCCACTATTCTATCTGGGCCACATAACAGCCAAGTGTTCATGGGACCAGAAAGAGAATAAGCAAAAGAAAGCTGGCTAGGTTCACTGTCCTTCTTGGCCTGAATCTGTACCTGTTGCACTCCAGCTAGTCCCAGCTGCGTTATGTCAGGGCCAAGACAAAGCTCAGCAAAGAGTGGGAGAATGTTATCCTACTCATATTGGCTGCTTTCTACTGTAGGCAGATAAGGTCCAGAGTGAAGAAGCTGATTCATAAATAGCAGCCACTAGACTGAGTCAGATGATGATGAGAGAAGATGAGAGATCTATGTGAAACAAAATTACTGTATTTTTCCTGGATTTAATATATTATTCCATATTTTGGCAACCTGTTGAAGCAGTTATCTGTAGTGATAGTGGGAAAAAACCCTCCCTTCCTCCCCCACCCTCCGCCTCCACCCCGCCCCTGAAGCCAAGCTTAAAACACCTATTAAATTCAATGATTTTACGTTTTATATTAATTGGTCTTCCACTGTTGCCCGCATATCTTTTGGTAGTACCTAAACATGGTGGTGTTTAGTACATTACCTTCTTACGGATAAAGAAAGCTTGTTTTTCACCTTCTATTTAATTGCTTAAGAAATGTTTCTGCTCATCCTAAATGAAGATATTCTGTCTGTGTTCCAAAAACAGAAATAATTTCTTTCCATTTTTGTGCAATATATGGTCAGTTTTATTTAGACGTGTTAAATCAGGTTACATCATATGAAACTCTATAACCCGACATAATCCAGCACAACCCAACATGTCTGAGCTAACATTTAAAGGAATATGGGTTTGGGGGTTTTTTTAATTGTGGGAGGACATGGATGGTATCCAGGAAAAGAGCATATAGTTCTTTGGCTTGCAGCTCATGGTAGTTATTCTAGATGCTCGTGCCAGTTAATTCCTTATTATTCTAATGAACTCATTTATAAAATGTAAATGTACAATAGTAAATGTTATGTTTTTTCCTAACATGATCTTCCTACAGCACTTCAAGTCCCTTTATTCTGCTTTTATGCCCTATTGTGTTCTACCCAATATCTGTAATAAGACAAAGATTTCCAGCTTTCATCAAACTCAAGATCATCATCACAGACTGGCCTTGTCTGTCTTGAAAGACAGAGCAGTCTAGAAAATGCAGAAGGCTTTATTTTTACAATAATCATAAACTTGCTTGACAGATCTCTAACTTTTCAATAATTTACTTTCTTTTCACATAACAGGACTGATCATCAGCTAGTATATTTCAACATTGCTCCTTTAAAATTGTTACACACACAGGGGATTTAGTCAATGATCATGTCTTTAGTTGAATCTAGGCTGTGTGTGTGTGTGTATGTGTGTGTGTGTGTGTGTGTGTGTGTGTGTGTATATGTTATGGATACATCTAATAAAAAGAAATATGTCCTAGCCAGTAAATAACAGTACTCACTAACAGTTTAACAATTCATTTTCCTTTCTTTACTGAGTTACGGTTGAATGAAGGATCAGAGGCAATAATATTTAAATGGGAAGACTAGAAACTGCATGAGGGAGCCAAAATGTAAATCCCAAATTTAATAAATCATAGCAAGAACATTTTTGTTCTGTTTCTCTCCTAAAAGGAAGAGACTGTCAATATAATTAATAAAGTGTGACAATTCTTCCTTTATGAGGGCTGAACCATAAGCTTCTTTCTTAATTAACAAAGGAAATACACAGAAAACTCATCTTAAGTGGACCCAGGTGTGTTGCAGTATTGTTTTGTTCTTGGATTTTAAATCCCTTCAGATATCAACAATGTCAAGCTAAGAACGAAATTCAACTTGATTTACTGGGATGCAGTAGCTCAGTGCCTTCTCCACCATTCACACTTCACAGTGCGTGACAAATGCAGGAAGGCCAGCAGAACATGGAGATTCCAAACTCACTGCTTGCGGCTGAGGATCATGTCTCCAGACAGACTGGTTCATTGGAAGGCCAAGGGAGAGATCACGTGATTGATAGTTATATAGCTGCAGAAGCCAATGCTGCAACAGCAACCACAGCTGCTTTTTAAAATACCTGAACCAGTAAAGAGACTGCATAGCCTTCCTGTAGCTTGGATCCCACTTAATAGCCCACACATGCCTGATTATTTAGTGTCTATGCCAGAGGAATGCATTTCATCCTGAACAAATAAGGGAACATGCCAACAAACTGCCTACAAATTTCTTATTATAAGTGAACTCTATGGAAGAGATACATTATGTTTATGTAATAGGCAACCATAGATCCTCTGGATCATGGTGTACATGTAAGAGGTCTAGTCACCAACACTTTTGCCATGTACACATAGGCAAAAGCATGGAGAATTGGAGGCTGCCCAAGACCTACCATCCCTTCTTTAGACCATAGAGACAGTATTCTAAGGCCAGACTGAGTCCAGATATTCAGTGCCTCAATGACTGTAGTGTCTGCCAGAGAGCAACAGATAAGAACTGCTGCTGACTACCTAATAGGCCTATGTGAAGGAGCAACTATTCCATTTGGATTCAGATGTGGCTCATTCGAGGGACAGTGATTTGATTCAGTGATTCTAATCACTGCCCCAATTTGATTCAGCTAATTCAGATTTGGAGATTTGGTCACCGAATTGACTACCGAAGCTTCAGACAGCCCTAACAGATAGGGATATGTTCCCAGGTGGTGAAGGAGGGAATGAGGTTGGGACTAGGGAAGGGGTGGGGGGAGGGGTTCTGTTTCTGGAGCTCCACTGTGCTCCACCTGTCCCCCTGCGCCTGGGCTCCACCTGTCCCCACTTACCCCAGCTCCTGGGCTGCGCCATGCTGTGGGGCAGGCAGCTGGTGTTGGCTGCTCCCAGGGCCACTGCAGTAGGGACTGGGGGAATAGCAGCAAGTGGAGCCCTGGGCAGTGCAGGACATGGTACAGCTTGTCTGCACTCACCTTAGCCCCCACTGCTGTGGCCTCAGGAGTGACCAGTGCCAGCTGCAATGGAAAATGCCAGTTGGTGTGGAGGGGGTGAGCAGGGTGCACCTCTTGCTGCTCCATGTCCCCTGGGAGGGCTGTGGACTGTGGGGCTGTGTTGGGCTCTTCCCAGGGGTCTGTGCCCCCCAGATCTTGACACAGGATAACAGCAGGCTGCCACTGCTGGCTGAGGCCAGTGGTGGCACCAGGCTGATTCTTCCCGGTGCTCAGGGTGGGTGCACTGAATGCCATGAACAGCCCAGTGCTACCAATAGCCCCAGCCTGCAGTGACAGCCTGCTGTCATCCTGCATCCAGATCAGGGGCACTAGGTTGTTCCTGGTGCTTGGGGCGGGGCACCGAGTACCAGGAAGTATCAGCCACTGGTGGGGGGCATGCACTCCCAGAAAGAGCCCAACACGGCCCCCCATCCCTCCTGGGGCGCATGGAGCAACAAGAGGTGCACCCCACCTCTCCCCCCCACACCCGCTGACAGTTCTCATTCCAGTTGGTGCTGGTCATGCCTGGGGCCTCTGCAGCAGGGTCTGGGGGAAGTGGCAGCAAACAGAGCCCCCGGGCAGCATGGAACGCAGCACAACTTGTCCACGCTCACCCTAGCCCCCACTGCAGTGGGCCCAGGAACAACCAGGACCAGCTGCAACAGGAACTGTCAGTGCATCGGGGGGGCATATCTCTTGCTGCTCTTTGCTCCCCTAGGAGGGCTGCAGGCTGTAAGGATGTGTCAGGCTGTTCCCAGCAGTGTGTGCCTCTGGATGTGGATGCAGAATGACAGCAGGCTGCTGCTACAGGCTGAGATCAGCGATGGCACCAGGCTGATTCTTCTCAGCGCTCAGCACACCTGCCCCAAGCACCAGGAACAGTCCAATGCTTCTGGATCTAGACATGGGATGACAGCAGGCTGCCACTGCAGGCTGGGGCCAGTAGCAGTACTGGGCTGTTCCTGGTGCTTGGTACACCCACCCTGAGTGTCAGAAAGAATCAGCCTGGTGCTGCCACCAGCCCCAGCCTGCAGCGGCAGCCTGCTGTCATCCCACATCCAGATCGAGGGGCACATACCCCCAGGAAGAGCCCAACACAGCCCCCCAGCCTGCAGCCCTCCCGGGGGGCATGGAGTAACAAAAGGATTTCCCCCCCACACACACACCCACTGACAGTTCCCATTGCAGCTGGTACTGGTTGCTCCTGGGGCTGCTGCAGTGGAGGCTGGGGTGAGTATGGACAAACTGTGCTGCATCCCATGCCACCCAGGACTCCACTTGCTGCCACTCCCCCACAGCCTCTGCTGCAGCAGCCATGGGAACAGCTGACACCAGCTGCCTGCATCATGGCATGGTGCAGCCCAGGAGCTGGGCTGCATGGGGACAGATAGAGGCCAGGTACAGGGGGACAGGTGGAGCATGGTGCAGCCCTGGGAATGGCACCCCTTCCCTAGTTCCAGTCTCCCTCCCTCCTTTGGAACCTAACCTATCCCTATTTGTTACATAATAAAATGGGTTCACTTTATGCAAGGCTTGGGAGAAACCTGTATGGCCTATGGCCAAATCTTCAAATCAGTGCCAAATCTCTCCAAATCAGGTTAGAGGCTTCTGACTCAATTCTGACCTCTTAATGAGTCTCCCAATTCAATTCAATTTGGATTTGGAAATTTTCCCATGAATCAGGCTGAATCTCCCTGAATCAAATTGGCTACCAAAGCTTCACACAGCCCTACTGCCTAACACCTCATTGAGGGCACGTTTCTGCTAGGGTGATGTCCCTTAGCAGTGGGGCTAGAGTTTTAAGGTAGCTCAAATGAAAAATCAGAGACATCTGTTTCCACCCTCACAACCTTTCTTGCCACTAAGAATACCAGGAAGTCTTCAGATGCTGAAGCCTAAAGCCAGTGGTGCTGTGAAGTTAAGTCCCTTGTTCCCTTGATGGCCCATTCCACACAAATAGTGCAGTCTAGCAGGTTCCCACAAGTCTGCTTCTTTCCCTGTGTACAAGCTATTCAGGGAAATAGAAGCATGCAACATTATTGTAACATAAACAAATTTAACCCTAAAATATTATAAATCCCCATTGTCTGTCATACCAGGCAGGAACATCAGGAACATACATGGTAAAAGTCTGAAGGCAACTATTCATTTCCCAACATAATCAAGGAGCAAGAGTTGATAAGACAAGACCTAACTTTATCATACCACCCAGCTTCAGATAAAGTGAAAATTGGAAATGATGTAAATAGGTATTTAGAGTGCAGACAGAAGTCATGATTTTCACCTGATCTGGCCCCTAAAACTGCTCTACAGCTGTGACTGAACACAAATGCACAGCTGCAGAGTGCCTTAAAAGGACCTGAAATCAGAACAGCTCATTCTGGTGTTTGTCCGGCCGGTGTTAGAGGATGAGGTGGGTAAATTTGAGCCCCCTCATCCCCCCCACCCCAAGGTAGGGAGCTCCAATCCACCCTTCCTCTACTCCAGCACAGGATGGCAAAAACCCAGAATGAACCTCCATGTCTTCTCCCCCTGCCATCCTGAGACACCACCGGGGCCAGTAGAGAGGGGGTCAAGCTAGGGAAAGAATCTACAGAGATGCAGCCTCTCTCTTTGAATCAGCTCCAAATTGGAGCTCGATCCCTCACCCTTCCAACCCAACAGCTACCATCTGTTGGGTCAGAGGGATTGGTGTAACTCATGGAGTTTTCCTTGAAGCACCATGAGTTACACTGGGGAGCTGCACTTCTGTCTGAACCCTTACTTACTAGTAATCTTCATGAGTAGTCAAAGGCAGAGTCGTTCCTTGGGTAGGGCAAATTGGGGTGGCCACCCTGGCCCCGCGCTTTAAGGGGCCCCATGGAGCCAGGTGAACCACCCATGGCCTCTTCCACAGGGCCCACCTGGAGCTAGCATCTCAGCCACATGCCACAGAAGAAGCGTCTGGCTGCTCACCACTCCTTTCCCCCCTGCTGTGTGCTGGCAGCTTCACGTCTGCTGAAGAGCAGCTTGTCCAGGGCTCACAGAATCTGCTTGGCCCCAGGCACCAAATTTCATTGCTACAGCACTGCTGTGCCCTGCCTTTGTGGGGGTCCCACAGCCTCATGCAGTGTTAAAGGGGCCCTGCACAGGCTGATTTGCTCTGGACCCTGCACCCCACTAAGGTCAGCTCTGGTTAAAGGTGAGGCCAGAAAGGCTAGCAGCCACAGAGGTCAGCTAAGGGTAAAGAGCAAAATAAGGGACTTTAAGGTACATGCAAGTGGAAGCTCTGTAATTTTTCCTCATCATTTAAAATAGAAATGTATTATTTTTATTAATAAGAGTATTCTGATTATTTTATAGGAACAGAGATGTTATGATCATGCACTACAGAGAAAATACACATGGCTATATGTATGTGGTCAATAGAAACAGAGATAGTCAGTAGAAAATGTGGCAGTACATAGAATTCCTGAACAGAGGGTTGCTCTGATTCTTAGTGCTTGCCTATGTTGAGACTTTACAGATTTGTTTTCTATTACAGATGCAATCAGTGATGCAAAGTCTGGGTATATTCCTAGAGACATCTGTTTTAGATATGCATTAAAACAGTCCTGGAACAGAGTCACAAACAGCACACAGATCCATCCTTCTTGAAGGGATCTAAGTCCAAATATATAGCCCAGTTCTCAGGCAGAACTCTGACTCAATAATTACCTTTAGATAAAAAGACCCCACCAAATAGTAAATTTCTGTGGTGCCTGTCACAGTTTCCCCAAATGATCAAAACACAAGACCAACAACAAAACAGTATTTTTTGCCAGACTAAAAAACTTATTTTTATGAAAAGAGAGAAAATCTGTAGGACTATATATAGGGAACCACAAAGTGATCCCTGCCATAGAAAAAGGCTTTGTAGGATCAAAATAATTTGTTTAGTGCACTACAAATGGCTTCCTGGAAGCAGTTTTCTACATGAAGTTTATAATACAGCTAGAGCATTGTTATTTTAAAGGTGATAAATCTTGTTTAAACTCATGCAGTATAATAAAACTTTTAATTCTATATTGAATCATAGCTGCATGCCTGTATCCATGTACTGTTTATCTAAATACACATTTTAGATATCCTTAGAATTACCTGTTGTTTGTATGTCTCCCAAGCAAACTAATGTTTGGACATATTTACTTGCATGTCAAGTCTTTTGTAGTAGTCAGACCCTGTGACACATTCTTTAGAATGCAAGGTTTATAGTGAGTGGGGTAAAGAAAGTTAAAAGGTGAAGAAAGAGGGAGGGAGGTTTTCCACTGCACTTAGGAACCTTAACTAAATTAATTAATACCTTGAGTTAATAGTCACTGGACACATGTCTACAAGTGCAATTAATGTTATTTGGATTTACTGCTCAGTAATTTACTGTTCCATAAACCAGCCCTAGGTCAATGTCTACACGTGCAGCCATTTGGGAGCAGATTTGCTGCCTATGGGAGTAGCCTGCTCCAAGCCTCCTCCATCCCTGCTCCACCCACCTGCAGCAGTTAGGGGGAGCTGGATGATCTGGTCACAGCTGCCCAGGTGCCGGGGGCACACTTTAAAAGGCAGATCCACATGGTGCTCCTTGGCTTTTCTGGCCTGGAGCAGTCTGTAGTGTGCTGGCACAACCCTCTTTCTAAAGAACCTGTGCCCGCTGTGTGATGGCTGCCACATCCCAGGCTCCAACAATGATGACCCATGGCCTGGGCTTCTGTTTGCCACCACAATCTGCCATACTTCACTGCTGCTGTGACCACCATCTAGCCCAAGTCAATCTCAACTCTGTCTGTCCTCTCATGCCACTTGGCCATGTGGCAAAGCCCATCACTCTATCTGAGGCTCCCTGCCCCCATGCTGATGCTGATCAGCCCCTGGGCTGCCACCCGGACCCCAGCAAGGATGCTAAAGATGTTCATATGGACAACACCAAGGGTACCTTCCACAAGCTCCTGGGGCTCCAGTCCTACCATCTGTGGGCCCAGCCTGCCAGCCAAAACCAGTGGCTCCATGTTGTCCAGCACACCTCAGACAATGAGCAGTGGCTGGACTCAATCTGGATGAGCTGGGCCATATTTCATGAACTTCTCAACCAGCTATGCAGCAGTCCACCACCATGCAGATACTCCTCCCCACAGAGACTGGCTGGCCAGCTCTCTGCTCAAGCTGGTCATACCCATCAGCCTGTGCTACACCGGCCACCTCTTCAATGTAGGCAAGGCAATTGCCAGAGAGGCCACCCTGGAGGTCTGCAGCACCCTCCAGGACATGCTGGGGCACACCGTACTCTGGGTCCACAACCCCCTGGAGTTGATGGTGGGGTTCAAAGCTCAGGGCTTCCCACAGTGCTTCCCACATCCCTATCACTTGCCCACCCCGTGGCAACCACCCATACTACAGCCAGTGGGGCTTTCATTCGGTCATGCTGCAGGCTCTCATGGACCACCAGGGTGCCACTATACCTCAGCCCAAGCCCACTGCAGGGCTTGCTGCTGGGCAGCAGGCAGCTAAGAGGGGGCAGGCAGGCCCAGGGCTGGAAGATGGGCATCAGGAGGCACAACAGAGACTGCCAGGGCCAGGATGGTATCCAGCAACCAGCTGTCCTCCTCTGTGGCATCCACTACCCTGACACCAAAGTGGCCTGCCACTCCTGGGTCTCCAGCATCCTCTTGAGGAGGGCAACGTGCCTCAACTTGAGAGCCAAGAGCCTCTCCCGAAATGCCCGGTCCTCCTGGTCCCTGTCACACAGCCCTCTCCTGCTCACACACAGCCCTCGCCCACTCCCACATGAGCCTCCCCACTCACACATGAATTCCTCAACATGCCAGACCCATGAGTTGACCAGCTGCTCCTCCACCATGGTGACTAGTTAGTCCAGCAGCAGGGTACAGTCTTGCATCACTGCTGGAAGGTGGTGCATATGAAGGGCCCTGGCTGAGGGCGGAAGTGACTCTGAGGGTGCTTCCCCAGTGGCAGCTGGTACCTCTTCCCCACATGCAGCTCCTGGATGTGAAGAGCCAGGAGAAAGAGGCCATTTATGGGAGTGTGCAACATTTCAGAGATAGCATGCATTATACCAGGGGCTGTGTGCTGCCTGGCCTGAGATTGGAAGTTGTGCACACAAAGGTGCCCAGGAACCATGGTAAGACAGCTGGGTAGGCCCTGTCACCAGCAGCTGCCAGCCAATCCTTCCATCCCTGCTCCCTCCACAGGGGCAGGTGTCCCACTTGGTGCTTTTCACTGGCAGTCTGCCTTCCCCACTCCCTTCCCAGGGGTTAGGGCTGGCTCCTGGCAGCAGCTGCCAAGCCTGCTCCAGATCCACTCTCCCTCTTCTCTTCCTGCAGGCCAGGCAGTCAGCTCCCATGGTGCCAGGCCCACACCGGCTGGGGTCAGGGGTGGGAAGGTCCCAGCCAACTGGGATGCAGAGCTGGTGATAACTCTGCCCTCCCCTGAGAGGCCTCTCTAGAGAGATGGCCTCAGGCAGGGTCCTCCCCTGCTCACGGTCTGCACCCTGAGCATGTCTCTGATGAGAGTCCACCAAGCATGCTGCAATGAGCTGTTCAAGCTCACAGAGCCTGGCCCACTATGCCCTGCTGATTTCATAGACTTCATAGATTTCGTAGACATTCAGGCTGGAAGGGACCCTGAAGGATCATCAAGTCCAGCCCCCTGCCCAGGGGCAGGAACTCAGCAGAGATCTTAGGATCCCAGCAAGATAAACATCCAAAAGTGTCTTGAAGGGATTCAAAGTGAGTGTTTGAACCACCTCCAGCAGCAGTCTATTCCAAACCTTGGGGGCTCGGACAGTAAAGAAGTTCTTCCTTATGTCCAGCCTGAAACGGTCACAGAGGAGTTTGTGACCAATCGATCTTGTCATCTCTTGGGGTGCTCTGGTGAACAGATGTTCCCCCAGATCCTGGTGAACACCCATAATAAATTTATAGGTGGCCACCCGATCACCCATGAGCCTGCGTTTTTCCAGGCTGAAGAGCCCCATGGCTCTCAGCCTCTCATCATAAGGTCTGTTATCCTGACCTCTGATCATGTTCATGGCTCTCCTCTGCACTCTCTCAAGCTTCTCCACATCCTTTTTTAATCATGGAGCCCCAAACTGGATGCAGTACTCCAGCTGTGGCCTCACCAAGGACAAGTACAACGAGAGAATGACATCCCAGGATTTGCTTGAGAAGCATCTATGGATGCAAGCCAGCATTTTGCTCACTTTACTAGCTGCAGCATCACACTGAATGCTCATGTTCATCTTGTGGTCAATCATGTCTCTTTCTTCTGTAATGCTAACCAGCATTGCACTGCCGAGCCTATTAGGATGCTGCAGGTTTTTCCTCCCGAGGTGGAGAACCTTGCATTTTTCAGTGTTGAACACCATCAGGTACTCATCCACCCATTTCATGAGCCTGTCAAGATCTGCCTGGATCACCCTCCTGTCCTCAGGTATGGATGCTTTACCCCAGAGTTTGGTGTTGTCAGCAAACCTGGCCAGCCTGCTTCTGACACCCATGTCTACATCATTGATGAAGATGTTAAAAAGTAAAGGCCCTAGGACAGAGCCTTGAGGGACCCCCACTGGTCACAGCACATCATGATGATTAACTTCCATCAACCACCACTCTCTGGGTCCTACTGCGGAGCCAATTCCCCAGCCAGCGGATCGTGTTAAGGTCAAGACCACAGTTAGCCAGTTTTGCCACGAGGTGATCATGGGATACCAGATTGAAGGCTTTTTTAAAGTAAAGATATATGACATCAATCTCTTCCCCCTTGTCCAGGTGATAGGTCACCTGGTCATAAAAGGAAATGAGATTGATCAAGCAAGACCTACCCACAACAAACCCATGCTGGGTATCCCTCAGGATATTGCCATCAGCTAGCCTGTATAGGATGGCTTCTTTGACAATCTTTTCCAAGACCTTCCCCAGGATAGTTGTCAGGCTGATGAGTCTGTAGTTTGCTGGATCTACTTTCCTCTCTTTCTTAAAAATAGGCACAACATTGGCCTTCTTCCAATCTTCGGGCACTTCACCAGAGCACCAGGAGTTCTCAAAGAACTGTGCCAGGGACTGAGCTATGATGTCTGCCAACACTTTGAGTACCCTTGGGTGTAACCCATCAGGGCCGGCTGACTTGAAGGTATCTAGCCTATCAAGGTGTTCCTTCACAAGGTCAGCTTTGATGGATGGTAAGGAATCTCCCTCACCCGGGCCTCCCTGTCCTGCAGTGGGCAGGGTTGTCCCATGGGACTGATGAAACACTGACACAAAGTACCCATTTAGCAAGTTTGCTTTTTCCTGGGCATCTGTTGTCAATTGTGCCATCTGTTTTAGCAGAGGTCCAATGTTGCCCTTGCTTTTCCTCCGGTTCCCCACATATCTAAAAAAAGGACTTTTTATTGTTCTTGATATTTGTAGCTAGCTGGAGTTCCATCGCGGCCTTGGCTTTCCTGGTTTGCTCTCTGCAGCTCCAGACCAGAACAGAGTATTCCTCCTTGCTGGTGGTTCCAGTCCTCCATCCTTTGTAGGTCTTCTTTTTAAGTTGCAGGAGGTCTGCTAGTTCCCTGGAGAGCCAAGGGGGCTGCCTTTCCTCCGAGATGGGATAGACTTTGCTTGCAAATCCAGGATTGCTCCCTTGAGGAGCAACCACTCATCCTGAACTCCCCTCCCCTTTGGGTTATGGCCCTTTAGGGCCTCACTGACAAGCCTCCTGAGCTTGTCCAAGTCAGCTTTCCTGAAGTCAAGAAATTCTCTATTGCTGACTGACTTGCCAGCTTTATGGTGGATGGTGAAGGTTATCAGCTCATGGTCACTGTCACCCAGCTTCCCTTCAATCATTAGGTTGCTGATTAGGTCATCCCCGGTTGTTAGTACCAGGTCGAGCAGCGCTTTACCTCTCATTGGCCCGTAGCCTTGCTGCGTCAGATAGAGGTCATCCATGCATGAGAGAAAGCTTTGACCCCGGACCAGATTTGGCTGATCGCTCCCCCCATGAGATGTCTGGGTAGTTAAAGTCTCTCATGACAACCATACACTGAGAGAGTGCAGCCTCAGCCAATTCCCTGGCAAACTCCTGGTCAAGATCTTGACCCTGGGTAGGGGGTCTGTAGTAGCCTCCCACCATAGTATCCCAAGTGCTGTGTTCTCCACGTAATTTAACCCAAAGGTCTCAAGTCATCTACCGTGGGTGCCAATGTCGGCTTTCAGGGATGTGTAACTTTCCTTGACATAGAGAGCTGCACCCCCACTCCTTTTGTCCACTCAATCCCTCATGTACAGGGTATAGCCATCTATACCTGTGGCCCAGTCATGGGTGGAGTCCCATCAGGTCTCTGTTATCCCTATGACATCATAGTTATTTGTGTTTAGCAGGAGGACAAGTTCCTCCTGTTTGTTCCCCAAGCTCCTGGCATTCGCATACAGGTACACAAGTGTCCCCCTGGGGGCCCTTGCCTTGCCTACAGTTCATTCCAGGGCCACAGCAGGGGTGGGCTCCCTTAAGTGCCTTGGCCTGCTGGCTTTTCAAGGGTTTCTCATCAGGCCAGCAGTGGCGGTAGTTCCCCCCGTCCCCCACGGGCTTAGTTTAAAGCCTGGTGGAGCAGGTCAGCCAGTCTGGCTGAGAAGAACCTCCTCCCCAACAAAGAGAGGTGGAGGCCATCCCTTCCCAGCAGCTCACTGCCTCTCTCACCAAAGAGCGGACTGTGATCATGGAAGCCAAAGCCTTCCTAATGACACCAGCGCCTCAGTCATTGGTTCACTACCTGGATCCTCCTCTCCCTCCTTAGCCCGTAGCCCAAGACTGGAAGGATCAATGAGAACACCACCTGCTCCCCCAACCCCTTAAGCCCCACTCCCAAATCCCTGTAGTGCTTCATGACCTGGCTGCGAGTGCTCCAAGCCTTGTCATTAGTGCCCACATGGATGAGAAGTATAGGGTAGTGGTCAGTGGGATGAAGGAGTTCAGGGATCTTCACCACAGTGTCTCAGATCCGGGCTCCTGGGAAGCAACACACCCAAGCTAAGGGGTCAGGGTAGCAGATTGCCTCCTCAGTCCCCCTCAAGATGGAGTCTCCCATGACAAACACTGCATTTTGTCTTAGGGAGAGCAGGGGTGGTAGCTACAGTAGAGCCTGTGTTGCCTGCAGGAGCTAGCAACTCAGCAGGCTCTGATGGGGCTGCAAGAGGTTCATACCTGTTGCAAAGCTCCAGCGGTAGGGGGGCCTTGGTGCGGCAGGCCTTGGGGCTCTTGACCACCTTGGTCCAACCCATGGGCTGGGCAGCACGGGAGGTCCTTGAGTCCTCCCCAGTCCTGGAAGGTGACCATGGTTGACCCTCCATCTGCAGCCTGAAGCTCCTCCAGCTGGTGTGCCACCTGGCTCGTGCGCTGGCAGCTGGGTCGTGTGTCTCCCTGGGGGGCTAGGCCAAGTAGGAGCCAGGGGGGGCATGACCCTCCTTGGCCCACTCAGCCCAGTCCCGGCTGACTAGGCCCCTCCCTCCATGGGCCCCTGCTTACCTGCGGGCAGGCCGGGGCTCATTGGGGGTCCTGGGGTCTCTGCTGGGGTCCCTAGGCTCACAGAGGTGCAGTGGGTTTACACCTGTGTGTCTCACACTGGAGCCGGGACACAACTGATCATCATCATGGTGCCCCAGGTGCACCAGCAAACCTGGGGTTGGACCCTGAGCTTTGACAGTGTCCCAGGCAAGTCTGCACCTCCCCACAAAGGTGGACTACCGGCACTGTTTCTGGTATGAGCTATTCCTTAGAGAGAGAGCACAGAACATTGCTGCACTGTGCTGACTTGCACCACATGCCCCTGAATGCTGCTTGTATGAATACCTCAAAGGTAAACCTATTTTGCTTGTCCTGCCAATATGGGAGTTTGAAATCTGTACTTCCTTGGCACATGTGATATCTTAAATTTACAGTAACATATAGGATAGGTACAGACATTCAAAAAGCTTGAGGCAAAATCAATCTAAGTTATGTGCTTTTCTGTAAACTATGTAGTTTAGATTGGTATTGATTGGTTAGACTTTGTGTTCCATCATTTTTAAAACAGTCTATATGTGCTGAACTTCATTGCAAGAATAAAAGTTAGACCCATGCATAAGGCTTGTCTACATGAACAGATTAACATAGATGTGAGATTCTTAAGCATAACTACTTCAGATTAATCAGTGTGATGAAGTAGGCACATCTAAATTAACAACCAGCTTTTACTCTCTACAAGTCACTGCTCCCACACATTGTGGGGGATTTCCTCCAAAGTAAATACATGTAAAAATATAAAAAGTCTTTAATATTTCTAAATTGTAAAAGTACTGTATGATTTCATGTAGTAAACATTACTTGAACCAGATTGTGTGCCAGCATGGTAAACCTTGTGTAAATAGCCCTCCCTGATGCAAGAAACTATTTTGTGGTCAAGGTGGTCAAGAAACTATTTTGTGCATTGATGCAAGACTCTCCAGAAAAAGAGGGGAAGGGTAACCATATCCCTGCCTTAACCCTGAATCTTGTTAGTAGAAGATAGAGCCATCACTGTGAACTATGTCCCACACTCTCATAAACATTGCCAGATTTGGGTGCTGCATCCCAGGCTGCCAAGGGAATTGGAAGACGTCAATGCAGGACCTCTGGCACGGCTTTAGAAGCACTTGTGGTGCTCTGGCCATGTGCCAGAGGACTGGAAAAGGGCCAATGTCCCCATTTTCAAAAAGGGAGAAAGGAGGACCTAGGTAACTATAGGTCCATTAGTCTTACCTTGGTCCTGGGGAAGCTCTTTAAGAAAATTATCCAGGAACACATCTGCAAGGGACCAGCAGGGGAGATTATGCTTAGGGGCAATGAACATTGGTTCATTAGGGGCAGTTCCTGTCACACCAGCCTGGTTGCCTTCTATGACCAGGTCAAAAAATTCTTAGATGCAGGTGTCGTGGTAAACATAGTTTTTCTGGACTTTAGGAAGGCCTTCAACACTTTCTCTCACCCCATTCTCATTAAAAAATTAGGCAACTGTGGCGTTGATGCCTACACAGTCAGATGGGTCTCAAATTGATTGGAGGGCTGCACCCAGAGAGTGGTGGTGGATGGGTCATTTTCTACCTGGAGGGATGTGG
>NW_017729027.1:16367866-16368170 GCF_001723915.1 Gavialis gangeticus
TGGCCATCTATAAACTTACCAGGGGGGACCAGCAGGGAAAGGGAGAACCCCTGTTCCCCCAAGCACTACTTCCAAGTAACTAGGAATAACAGTCACAAGTTGACTCAGAGTAGGTCCAGGCTAGACATCAGGAAGCACTACACACTCAGGGCAGCTAGGATCTGGAACCAACTTCCAAGGGAAGTCATGCTCGCTCCTACCTTGGGGGGTTTCAAAAGGAGGCTAGATAATCACCTAGCTGGGGTCATTTGACCCCAGCATTCTTTCCTTCCCATGGCAGGGGGTCGGACTTGATGATCTGCTC
>NW_017729027.1:16373170-16373803 GCF_001723915.1 Gavialis gangeticus
CGGACTTGATGATCTGCTCAGGTCTCTTCTGACCCTACCAAATATGAAACTATGAAACTATGACTTCCTGGGGCTCCTGTCAAACTCTCTAAGGATCCTGCTGCTGTTTTTGGCTCCACTGTATTGATTACCAGTAATGCTACACAGTGAGCCTTACCTTTGCAGTGTAATTAGATTTAAAATACATAGTAACAGGAGAAAATGTAGGAACACAGGATATTGGGTTACACCCATTTTCCCTCTCCCCACCTACCTTTTCAGCTCCCCCATAGCTCTGGCTCCAGTCCCAGCCTCTGTGCTGGCATCGCTCCCCTGTTCTATAGGCTTTGTACATTGTCTTTTAATCAATTAAAATCAATTAACCTAAAGTTACCCCCGAGCCTCAGTTCTTCAGCCTAGGCCCCTCTAGTCTACTGTTTCTAATCCCAGTCCTGGTGACTTTCACTCTCAGCAACTTTCACTCCCTACACTTCTACTTTCTTACCTTAACCTTTCACCAGGTATCCCAAGTACACCAAAAACATACATACATACACATCACAACACCCAATTTAAGAACTCACCTGTGTGTATGCGTAAGTGGGTGGTATGTGTGTTAATTAGTGAATACATACATACATACATACATACATA
>NW_017729027.1:16378803-16397642 GCF_001723915.1 Gavialis gangeticus
ATAGTAGTTAGAGGTCAGAAGGGACCTGAATAGATCATCTGGTCTAACCCCCCACCACTGGCTGGAGCACACGCTGGGATCACATGACCCCAGACAGATGTTCATCCAACCTCTTTTTGAATTTACCCAAGGTCAGAGCAAGGACCACTTCCCTAGGAAGTTGGTTCCAGATCCTAGCTACCCCAACAGTGGAATAGTGCCTCCTAATCTCTAACCTGAACCTACTCTCCAGCAGCTTCTGGCCATTGTTCCTCATCACCCCAGGTGCTGCTGGGGGGAATAGGACCCTTCCTATTTGTTGCTGATCTCCCCTGATGAGTTTGTAGGCAGCCAGCAAATCCCCCCTCAGCCTCCACTTGCTGAGGTTGAACAGGTTCAGGTCCCTCAGCCTCTCCTCATAAGGCCTGCCCTGTTGCCCTCCAACCAAGCAGGTGGCCCTCCTCTGAACCCTCTCAAGGCAGGCCACATCCTTCTTAAAGGGCGATGCCAAGAACTAGATG
This sequence comes from Gavialis gangeticus, assembly GCF_001723915.1. Classification (NCBI taxonomy): domain Eukaryota; kingdom Metazoa; phylum Chordata; order Crocodylia; family Gavialidae; genus Gavialis; species Gavialis gangeticus. Next base: position 16,379,304 of record NW_017729027.1, read on the forward strand.
CAGTACTCCAATTGAGGCCAGACCAATGTCACGTAGAGGGGGACTATCACCTCTCTGGACTGGATGCATCTTGGAGATGCATCTTTGGATGCACGGCAAGGTGTGGTTGGCTTTGCTGGCTGCAGTCTGGCATTGGTGGTTCATGTTCATCTTGGAGTCAATAATGACTCCAAGATCCCTTTCCGCCTCTGTGCTCACAAGAGGGGAGCTCCCCAGCTTGTATGTATGCTGTGGATTCCTTCTCCCCAGGTACAGCACCCTTCATTTATCTACATTGAACGCCATCCTATTACCATCCACCCACTTCTGTAGTTTGTCTAAATCTTATTGCAGCCTCTCTCTCCCTCTGAGCATGCCTACCTCTCCCCATATCTTGGTGCCATTGGCAAACCTGGACAACGTGTTTTCCACCCTCTCGTCCAAGTCGCTGATGAAGATGTTGAACAGTGTAGGCCCCAGGACCAAGCCCTGGGGAACCCCACTATTCACATCCCACCAGGTGCACCCCATCAGCCAATTTTTGACCCATCCAACTGTGTAGGCATCAATGCCACAGCCGCTCAATTTATTAATGAGAATGGGGTGAGAGACTGTGTCAAAGGCCTTCTTAAAGTCCAGAAAGATTACGTTCACGGTGACACCATCATCCAGGGATTTAGTTTCCTGATCATAAAAGGCCATCAGGTTCGTCTGGCAGGACCTGCCTTTGATGAACCCATGTTGATTTCCCCTGGGCATGATCTCCCCTGCTGGCCCCTCACAGATGTGATCCTTGATAATTTTTTCAAGGATTTTTCCCAAGACCAATATGAGGCTTATGGGCCTATAGTTTCCTGAGTCCTCCTTTTTCCCTTTCTTATAAACGGGGACCACATTAGCTTGTTTCCAATCTTTGCACACCTGGCCCATGGACCACGATCACTCATACAGCTGGGCCAAGGGCACAGTAATGACCCCCACTAACTAATATGAATTAGTATTCCACTTATGTGTATTGGATGTGTAGGTGTTGGTAACTGATTCTGTCTAAACTTGGTGTGTGTAGTGTGTATGGATCCAACACCTGCACCTCCAGAAATGTAATATATTTCATCTAATGCACCAAATGCCCTGATGGAAAATATGTAGGAGAAACCCAACCACACCTGCTTACAAGAATGAATGCACACCGAAAATCTATCAAAGATAAAAATAACCAATTACCTGTGGGGGCACATTTCTCCCAGGAAAACCACTCTCTCTCCAACCTTTCGGTCCTAATCCTCAAAGGGAATTTACAAAACACCTTTCACAGACGAGCCTACGAACTTCACTTCATCAACCTACTGTATACAAAAAATCATGGACTAAATATAGACATTGGATTCATGACACATTATAACCTGCCTAACATCTGACTCCCTACGCACATTTCTGCTACTTACTAGCAACTTTCATTCCCCTTTCCAGCCCACTCCCCACACCTGTCTCTCACCCATTGACTACATCAATTTACATTTTCACTGACTTGCTTTCTCACATGCATACCAGCCTCTGGCTTCTTTATTATTCCATCCAAGAAGAGCATAGACCAACTGCCGATACTTTCTCAGCCTGATAAAGGGTATCTGAGCTCATGTTATAGAGGCTACTATCGTTCAAGTTAGAAGGATGCTATATTGTTAACGCTTGTGACAGGCACAGTGTACTAACTGTAATAGATAAGACATGGTAAAATAGGTTCTGTTTTAGAGTGTAAACTCAGTTTCTCCATGTGCATCTTTTGTTGCTTTCCAAGTTACTATTTGGAAAAATCCCAGGTTACTACTTCCCTTAAAATACTAAAGACTATGCAAGTAAGGAATTCCTTTGTGGACAATGGCTTTCATGCTTGGCATAAAGTGCATTGAATCATACCAGGTTAAATGCACTGAAATAACTAATATATTAGAGTAGCTTTATTACACTGAATTTTAACCCAGCAAGAAGAATAAATCTCCGTTGATATATTGCGTGTCAATATATAAAAAGGGGTGATAGAACTAACTAAACTACAACAATAATAATAAACACACAATAAAAATAATAAAAAGTTGTGATGCTGTCATTGTAACAATGAGAACAATGAGACCAGCACTACTTGGGCTGAAAGCAGAACAGATATCTGACCTGTTACAATGCATCCTTGCAATACCAAAGTGCAGTTAATAATGGCAGTTTGGCAGTACCCTGTCCCCCGCTGAGACTTTAGAAGTGGAGTGGAATTCAGTGAATGATGGGGAAAATTAATTACAAACAGGTTCACAAAACCTAAATCATGATTTAGTTTTGCACTTTGTAAACCTTTTGTTCACTGTCCTGTGGATATTTGTGCACATCTTTTGGATTTGAATTTAATTACAAGAATAAAATATCAGGAAATTAACTATAAAAATAAATCTTCTTGGATCCCAGTGACTTTATTCCTGTAATACTCTAGCCAGCCAATTGCATTGACTGTTTATCTGAGACTGAAAATGTTAGGGTTCAAGATGAGATTTGTAAAGAAAATTAGAAGTAACAGTGAACAGGAAAAGGAAATAAAAAATGAGCAGAAAGAAGAAAAGTACCCTCCAATATTTTCATGAATGACTTGATGAAGGAATAGACATACATTGCCTGATTAAACTTGAGGACATTATTAAACTGGAAAGGTTTGTAAGTATTTTGTAGAATGGGACTGGGATTGAAAATGATCATTGCAACTAAAAAATATCTGAAATAAGTCATTCAATTCAAGAAGGGAAAACATATTACTACGTTTAGGTATGATATCAACCGTATAAACACAGACTTGATGAATGACTGGCTGGGAAGTAGTTCTGCAGTAAAAGGTCTTGGGGTATAACAAGTGTCATACTGACATGAAAAATCAAACACCATGTCATATGTACACATGATGTAATCTTTTAACCATGTTCAGCATTGGTAACACCTCAGGTGAAGTAGTGTGTCCAGCTTTGTACACAGTACTTCAAGAAAGGAAGGAGAGTCCAGAAAAAAACCAAGAAAAATGATCAAAGGTTTACATAACAAGAACCATGAGAAAAGCTTGAAAGAATTAGGTTTGTTTAGTCTAGAGAAAAAAAGGCTTAGTGGAAACATGATAAGAGTCTTCAAATACATAAAAGGTTACTGTACAGAGGAAGTTAATAAATTGTTCTCATGTCCACAAGGGGATAAGACAAGAAGTAGTACACCTAAACTGAAATGAGGGAGATTCAAGTTTAACATTAGGAAAAACCTTTTAGCGGTAAGGATTTTTAAGGATAATTAAGCTTGTAATATCTTAATGATCTCTCAGAATGGTTTTGGTATAGTTCATCTTGCCTTATAACAAAGGAATGGACTAAATGATTTCTAAAAATCTCTTCCAAGCCTGTAATTTTATGATGCTATGCTGTTCAAGGAAAAGACAGGCCTTGACACAGAAACACCAGTCATGGCCTAGCCCTGAAACATGGAGTGAAGTGTCTGCACTTTGGCCATATGTTGGGTTGAAAACAATCTCTGTGGACAACTGGTATGAAAAAAGCACCTTTACCCAAAGCAAAGGACCATTGTAGGACCTGATATGCTTCCTTCCTTCTCCACAGTGCTCTCAACCTTTCCTGATGTTTTTAACACTTAAATGACAGTGTATGGTTCAGGAACATGGACTCATACTCACCAGATGTGAATAATTTTCCTAGCTCTGACAAAGACTTTCTGCACAATCTTTGGGAAATCCTCCAATCATTCTACATCCCAATTCCCCATGCAGAATGTGAAGATACTGCTTGTTTTACCTCAAACAGGTGTTTTAATTTTATATGCAGAAAATATGAATGGATAAAAAAATCAAGACTGACTTCTTATTTCTTATATTTATCAGGGAACACCTGGCATATGACTGGTCACATAGGCTAATTATAGATGTTCAAAAAGCCCCTGGCAGAAGTGTTCTAACTATCATACTTTATTTAAAGCACTATAAGTTACAGTGGGAGCAAATCAAACAGATGTTCACAGTTCGGGGGGGGGCAGAGCTCAGAACTTACCTCGTCAAGGCCAGCAGGTGAGGGACACTCACATATGCTTCTCAGGAGGCTGCCCTCTCCCAAGCCTCCTCCTCCCTGCCAGCTGGCAGCTGGGGGGGAAGGGGAGGAGGAGCTGTTATGCCATGTGGGCCCCCCCAGATTGCTGAGTCAGGTCTTGGGGGAGGCTGAAATGGGTTCATGTGGCAGAGGGGCTCCTTTTCTCCACCCCCAGTTCCCAGCTTGGCCAAAAGCTGAGCCAGGCAGTCTCATGCTGTAGCTGCTAGTTGCAGCTGTCAAAAGGCAGGGGTGGGGGGAAAGAGCCCCCTGCTGCATTACCCCCCACCACCAATTGCTGAGTCAGATCTTGTGGGAGAGGGAGGGCTGAGCCAGGTCTATGTAGCAAGGTCTATTTCCCTGCCCACTGCCCAGCCATTCAGAGAGGAGACGGAGGTTTTTCTGGGGGCCCCAGAACAGAAGATGTGGCATGTGTCAGCTTCTGACCTATGGTCTGAGGAGCCAGGAAGGTGTTCATCAGGGCCCACTTTGGAGAGCAACAGCACAGGAGGGGAGGGGGACACGTAGGCTGCTAGTGGTCAGCATAGGTGCAGGCCCCCAAGAGGTTCCAGGCCAATCCTGGAAGAACATGGAACCACTCAGAATCCTCAGCAGTCCCTTGGAGTTGACAATAATGTCCACCAGGCTTGATGGCTCCTCAGGTGACTGAGGATCCTGATTCTGGATACATACTCTTCAGCAATGGGGGTATGCTGTTGCACAGGGGAGTGGAATTCACAGCCCTGGGTTGGTCTCCTTCTCCTCCCTCCACCTCTGCTGTTCCACCTCATTATCAAGTTGTTGGGCCTTGAAGTGGTGCACACACTGAACAGTCAGCAGCTTGCTCTTCCCAGATGTTGGTGTCAATGCCTCCATGCTTGAGGACGACTTTGAGTGTGTCTTTGTACCATTTCCTTTAGCTGCCCTTTGAGCGTTGGCTAGTAGAGAGCTGGGAAAAAAGAATCTGGCAAGGGAGGTGGTTCTTGGACATCTGGATGCAGTGGCCCATCCATCAGAGTTGATTTCTCAAGAGCAAGACTTTGATGTTGGTGGACACAGCTTCATGGAGGACACTCACACTGGTCCGGCAGTCTTCCCATTTGATCCCCAGGATTCGACACAAGCAACACTTGTGAAAGCTCTCAAGGGTCTTAATGTGGCGGCAGTAGATGGTCCAGGTTTCACTGCAGTAGAAAAGAGTGGTCAGCATGACAGCCTTGTAAACCAGGACCTCCTTTGACTTCCAAAGTCCTCTATTTTCAAAGACACATTGTTGCAGCTTGAAAAAGGCGGCACTGGTGCAGCTGACCCGGTGCTGGACTTCTTCATCAATGGTAGCCCATCGAGAGAGGTGGCTACCAAGATACAGATATACTCCAGAGCCTCCGCATCTATGTAGATAGGGCAAGTGATGTTCATCTGGCCTCTGGAGGGTTGGTGGACAACCTTCATCTTGGCAACATTCAAGGACAGGCCAAGTCTCTTATACAAAGCATTGAAGAGATCTAAGGTCACTTGCACATCCTGTGCACAGTGAGCCATCACACAGCAATTGTTCACAAACTGAAGGTCATGGATGTCTTAGGTGATGAGCTTTGTTTTTGTCCAGAAGCACCCAAGATTGAAAAGCTTCCTGTCCAGTCGATACTGATGCCAGATGGTAGATCATCTCAGATGAGGTGGATGATGATGGTCAGGTATATGGTGAACAGGGTGGGGGCAATCACGCAACTTTGTTTGACTCCAGTCCGGATGCAGAAGGTGTCAGTTTCAGATCTTCCACTCAGGACAGTGGTGGTCATATCATCATGCAGGAGCTTCAGCATGGTGACAAACTTCAGCAGGCAGTCAAGGCATTGTAGGATGGTCCACAGAGCTTCACAATTTAAGGAATCAAATGCATTGGTCAGGTCAATGAAGGCAAGGAACAGTTCTTGAGTTTGCTCCCAACACTTTTCTTGGATCTGCCTCACAATGAAAACCATGTCCACAGTGCCCCATTATGGTGCACTCAGAATGGAGGGGTGGTGGCCCAGCAGCCCCCACACCCAGGCCACTCCGAGCCTGGGTCCTACTGCAGAGGATCAATGCAGCCTCTGTGGGGATAGGTAGGCCCCTGTGCTCAAATCCAAGTTCTGGAGTGGGAAACATTCCAGTTTTTCTTAATTATGCACATGAAATGTTTGGCAGTTGCAAAATTTAATTAAACTGAGGGGTGTCAGTTTTGCATGTAGCATTCCCCCTGCCTCCCCAAGGAAGGTTTTTGTGTTTGTTGAGTTCAGCCCCAGCAGCTTCTCATCCCTCCTCCCCAACATCATAACTGTCCAGTGCAGCCAGAGTCTTTCCCCACTATCCCAATGTTAACTGGTGGTTTCAAGTTCCAGAGTGGGTAACATTGTATGGTTTTTCTTTAATAAACACACTAAAATTTGGGCAGTTTCAACATTTGATTAAAATGAAGCAAGTCTCTGCTTTGGGCCACGTTCCCCCACACCCAGTGTGTGCCCCTAGTGAGGGTTGGAGAGAGAGAGAGGGAAAAGGGAATAGTGCCCAGCCCACCTGTTTTGTAGGTAGTGCTGCCCGGGAGCTACAGGAACCTGGCACTGGAGACTTATGGCCTGGTGCCAGGGCAGCTGTACTGAAAGCCCACCACACCTTCTTATCCAGGGAGGGCTCCCAGTCCATGTGGGTGGGGAGGTAGCCAGCCAGGGCTTGAGAGATCCAGACAGCCTGACACTGGGCAGGGCCAGGACCACAAACATCAGCAGGGGGCGTCCCCTCTCCCCCATCTTTGCATCATGTGTGCTCATGGTGCCAGCCCCTGTCAGTAGTTGAAGTTCTCTTTCTGGTGGTCCAGCTATCCCACACAGAGCCTCATGAGCCAGGGCAGAAAGGGGTAAGCTGGACCCCTGACAAGGACTGGGGGGCGGGAGAGACGATGACATCACTAAAGATGAAATCAGGGACTCCAGGAGCACAGCGTCCGCTCTCCATTATCCTGGGGAATGGGGAGTTGAGCAAGACACAGGCATCATCCTCATCAGTCACATGAAAGTTGGGACCCAGTCATGCTCTGGATGTCTGTGGTGTATTCATGTGTGTGTGTGTGCCTGTGCACCACATATATGCACACATACACAGAACCCAGGCATTCTGGACTTGCACATGTGCACACACATGCATACACACACACAGGACCCAGGTATCTGAGACACACACACACACACACACACACACACACACACACACACACACACACACTTGGAAGGCACAGGGTGTACTGGGCGACCATGTGTGGAACAGCCAGCTGGTGGCTCGTGGCCATGAGGGTGCTTGCCATGATGAGCCACTGCTGCATCAGGTCCAGGTGAGAGGCCATGATGTCCCATAGCCTCCAGTGAAACTCACACAGGGCAACCAGCAGGATCTACCACAGCTCCTGGGTCTTCCTGCTTGGTTGCACAGGCCAGGAAATGAAGGCATGTGCAAGTCACAATGGCATGGGGGCTGGGGATGTGGTTGCCTATTACCAGCAGCCTATCAGGGGTGTCTCAGTCATTCAGCTCGGTTTGGGAGTCTTTGACAGCCCAGAAAGCCTGCTGGGAGGCATGTGAAAGCCTTCTCTACCTGCTGGACTCAACCTGTGGAGGCAGGCTTCAAGCCCCACCCTGCAGAAGGGCTAATGTGTTCTGTTTGATCCAAACCTAATTTTGGACACTTAAAGTTTGAAAATTAAAGTGCTTCCACCTCAGGCTTCTTGAATGCCTGTACTTAACCTAAGGTGCTATCCTGCTCCAGCTTCTGACACACTTCAAATTAACAGGGCTAGCCACCTCTATCAGTTAGTACAGGCCCAAGACTCTCTCCCATTTAGCATCCCCATCTGTAATCTGCTTAGATTGTTCTTTTTGGGGTTTTTTTTTCTTTTTCAATTCATTTCATTTTGACCTTTCATTCTGTAAAATTAAATTCCATCTGACACTTTACATGCATATCCTGCTTTATTCAAACTTCTCTATGTCCTCTGCTATCTAGTACCTTCTTTTCCTCCTATCCTAGCATCATCAATGATACATTCAACCTTGAAGTTTTTCCTAATATGAAGTCATTTAAATGAACCTTAAAATAGAGTGGGTCCCAACACCCCCTTTATTGTTTTATTCCAAGCCAATTTCTTTTAAGCTACTACTACTGTCTACAGTCTTCTACCCAGACAGTTTTCTATCCATGTTATTGTTCAGTGACAGACTGGAATGGAGAGAATTGCCATTTACTTATTATCTTGTTGATCTTTATGAAAAGCCTGTCTAAGATCCAGTTAAACTTCCATTGTCAACTTATTTAAATACTTAAATCCCATTGAAATAATAATTCTGTCAGATTTGCTTGAGAAGGTACAGTGTGATTCTTATAAACTAATCTTAACTATTGTTTAATCTCCCTTTGGCTAACTTTGCACTACCAAGGACTAAAAGAAATTCCATAAGAGCTTTAACCTGGCACGTCATTACAAACAGAATTTTCAGATTGGTAGACTACAATTAAATGTTTCATTACTGGAAGGCTTGATACTTTTCAAGATTCAGGTATATGGGAAAGGTTACTTGATCTGTAGCATGATTTCATGTGTAAATAAACTTAATGATGCTCCTTGATCCAGAAAAGCTTAGCCAGAAATCATCACGTTTCCATTAGAAGGGGAATTTGATTATACAATCCAAATATTTCTTATACTAAAACATAACCAAAGTTAGTCCTGGTTCCCTGAATGCAGTGGGAATTCACAATAGTGTGAAGTTTCCTTGCTCACAGGTTCTACATCTGATATTCCAGACAGTCCTTTGCCTTGGGGACTCCCCACTCCCATGCCTCTCAGCTGCTTCTTCTTTGGCTTCTGCTGGCTTTCTGCATCTGCAGTCAATCAAAGCCTTTGGCCTTTGCATTGGCAAGTATTCCCATGAGAAATTCCTTAGCTTCTTCCCAGGGCTTACCAGGTTGGACAGTCTCTGGCACACTTGATTGTTTTATTTCAGCCATCACTGCCCAAAAAGGGAATTCAACTGATTTCTCATTTAGACAAGTGAAAGGTGTTTAGCATAACAGGTTAGAAAATAGGATCCCTGGTCTCCACAAATTTCCAATGTTTTAAAATACCTCAATTCCAAAACAGAACAAAAAACATCAGTAACATTTCAAAGAGAGTGGAATTTTGGAAGTTATTCTTGGAAAATAAATATATATTAATTCTGGCCTCTCTGAAACATTTTCAGGACTCCTTGGAAATCAGGTAGCTTGAAGACCTGGTAACCAGCAGCTTAAGAAACCTGGGAAACAGTGTTCCTAATGCATTCAAAATCTAGACAAGCCAGGAGGTTGTGGCTTCAAAGCAGCCCACCTGGCAGAACACGGTAGAGCTGGGAACCCTAGAATCTGAGGGCATCTCAGTTCTAGGGCACACCCTCAGTCAGCTTGCCTCAATGCCAGAGCTCTTAAAAAATCCTAGGTTCAAAGGTTATCATCCTCCCCCTTTACTCAGCCTTGGTGAGGCTGCAGCTGGAATGCTGTATCCAATTCTGAGCTCTGCAATTCAGAAAGGATTTGGAGAAGCTTGAGAGGGTCCAGAGGAGAGCCACGCGCATGATCAGAGGACAAGAAAGCAGGCCTTATGTGGATAGGCTAAGAGCCATGAGACTCTTCAGCCTGGAAAAGCATTGGCTCAGGGGTGACTTGGTGGTCACCTATCAGTACATAAGGGGTGTTCATCAAGACCTGGGAGAATGTCTGTCCACCAGGGCACCCCAAGGGAAGACAAGGTCCAACAGTCACAAACTCCTGGAAGACTGTTTTAGGCTGGACATAAGGAAAAACTTCTTTACTGTCTGAGTCCCCAGGGCCTGGGATAAACTCTGCCCAGAGGTGGTGCAAGTATGTACTCTGGACACTTGCAAGAAACACTTGGATGCCTATCTTGCTGGGATCATTTGACCACAGCTGACTTCCTGCCCCCTGGGTAGAGGGCTGGACCCAATGATCTTGCAAGGTCCCTTCCAGCCCTATCGTCTATGAAATCTATGAAGAAGCTAGGAGTCTCGGAGCTTGGAGACCATAGCAGGAAACTAGATGGGCTGCCAAGGAGCTGAGCAAAAAAGTGACCTGACAAGACCAGATGGAAGCTTGGGTTTCAAGACAAACTTTCCTGGATACTGTTGCATATTTGCTAAAATTATCTTGCTCCCATTGAAGAGTATAGTTATGATGAATTAGCATTTTCTAATTTAAAAAAATATACACTCCTATGTATTTTTACCCATAAACTTTAATCAAGTCTGTAATTAATGACAAACAATCAACACAACTTCTGGCTTTTACAATACTATTTTTTTTTCTTTCTCTCTTTTTCTCTCTTTTTCTTTATTGTAAGATATTCTGAGTGTTTGGGGGAAGGGCAGCATGGAACTACAATAAATAAACAAATGTTTTCAGGGAATTCTTCCTGTTAATATCCTGAAAATATATTGTCCTCATTTGGTTTTTATGTAGAGATGCAAGAAAACAGTCCCATTTGCTTTACTAAAGGTACTCATGTCTTTAATGTTATACATGGATTTACAGGCTTTGCTATTTGAAAGGTTTGAGCAGTAAGTAAGATTGCTGAAAAAATAATTAGCTTGTGTGTGTGTGTGGGTGTGTGCATGGACATGTGCGTAAAGGCCAGTGACAAAATTACTTCAGATTTTCATGGGTCTGTGTTTGATATTCAATAGACCTCCTAAGGGCAAGATACTTTCCTGGGAAAATAAATTAACTTGTTGATGCATTATCTTATTTCCTGTGGCAAAGATTTTGCTTCCTGGCTCTGGATACAGACAAGTCCTCATAGTCAGCTCTTAACTCCTTGTAGAATCTTGGCAACCAGTTGCACTGGCTCTATTGCAGCATTCTGTCATACAGTTCGCTTCTAGGGCATATGTGAATCTTTTATAAGGATTTTAGGTCTAAGGAACTGGCTGAATATCCCAAGTGATGGTACAAGAAAGATACATCATACTATTTTGACAAGGTAGAAATAGGGTCTCCATTGCCAAGAAAATATGAGCTTTCCTAGAATTTGAAGAAATTGAAGTAGCCAGCTGGACATTGCCCAAACAAACAATGTAGGATTCATATTTACCAGTAATCATTCAATTACTAAAGACAGTATTATGGCTTTTTCAAGACTGCTAATCTGAAGAGTGTGAGGTGGCAATGCTGTGTTTTACATCATTGTAAAACATGTGCACTCCTGCTTTTCAAGATTTTAAACCACGGCTCTATAAACTGCTCCTGCATCCACTTAGAAAATAGGAATCAAATAGGGTTCAGATACAAGTATCTAGCAAGTTGCTGTGCTCAATCCTAATCAGAGTAGCTGAAGAAAGATGCTAGTATCAGAAATATAAGAAATGATAAAAACGTGCGAATGAAGGTTCATTAACAGATGCTCTGACTGGGTAATGAGTCCTTTGCATTGATTTTGTGTAATGTAATAGGCCACAAACTATAACTGTATTTAACTTGGGAGAAAATCAGTGCTTTCTGCATGAAGATCAGAGCTACAATGACTATGGAGCCAAGAAATGAGTTTTTAGTTTAATTTATCCTATTTTTAGGGGCTCCAATAGCAATGGGTATCCTGGGATAGCATCAAGTGTATTGAATATTATTCAGTGAACATTTTACATCTGTTCTATTTGGATTGACTGTGATTTTCTTTAGGAAATCACCACATGAGATGTATTGGTTTGCTGTAATTGGAAAGATACATCTTGTGGTCTGATTTCAATTTTCTGATTGATTGAGGAAACACGTTTTATAAACGCAAATCTGTACAGAATATTAGAATATTACACAACTGAACCATCTGGTAGAAGGTACCCTAGTACTATATTGTCATTTCATACCTTAACAAGCCTTCTCTAGGTGCTGTATATTTTACAAAGCCAAACCAGTTATTTCTTCTATATGGGTAAGAAAATTCCTCTTCATGTCATCTAATGAAGGCCCATTCTTAATCAAGGCCTAAAGCCTTTACTGGGTTCAAGATATCCTATTGATTATATGCTTGGGTTATGTTTCTGAAGTCATTAAATTAAAAGTTTAAGATATTATATGCTATATATGTCTTATTCAAGGTCTGTTCCAAGGGGATTCCTCCTATAAGAAAAACTAGAAATAACCCCTCTATCTATAGTCACTACAGAAACAGTTCCTGGATATTCTGCTTCCAAATATCACCTATGCTATCTGAAAACCTTAGAAAAGGTGATGTAGCACATTTATGTTTATTCACTGAAAATATATTTAACATCATTAATTATTATTGTTCTTTGAAAAGTAAAGTACCTCTCCAGAGCCACAGAGCATATTACCCTACAATTATTTTATATTGTTATATTTAGCCATTATGTAGTGCTATTCACATCCAAAATACTTTAGAGATGAGCAAGAGATATTCCTAGTTTTACTTCTGAGGAAACTAAGAAATTACCACAAAAAGGTAAGTGACTTGCTCCAAGCTATCAAGGAAGTCCACAGTTAAACAAGGGAAGGGCCACAATTACAAATCAAGTATTTGAACTACCAGGGTATGCTCAGGACTCTAAAGAGTATGTCTGGGTGGCACATGGCAGTACATGGAATACCCCATGCTGGCTCTTTATACACTAGTTCCAGACCCAGAAGCAATAAAGCCATATTGGTGTAGTGCTGCTAAGAGGCAGAGCCTATTCGTCCACGTGCAACACCAATCACACAGCTCAACTGTTTCTGGTTTGAGAGCCAGTGCATGCATAGTCAATGTGGCATTGTGGCACTGTCTTATAATTATACTCATCATAGATACCTTAAAGCCCTTGTCTACACTACAAAGTCCTGATAACATTGCTTTGTTGGCTATGGGATGTGAAAAATCAGACCCCAAAGCCAACAGCTCTTCCAGGAAAATCTCCAGTGAGTTCTGCTAGCTAAGAGTGGGTTCTGTCGCCACAGCTGCTCTTGTCAGTGGAAGCTGGTATAACTTTCACAACAGGAAAACACCTTTTGCTAACAGTAGTTAAAGTGGCAAGTGTCCTGTTGCATAGACATAACCTATACCTCTCTGCATATACCTATATCACTTCTATGGCACTGAGGAAGTTACTGAGATCCCACCTCATCTACCTTGTGCTTCATGTGTGCCAAACCCCAATAAAACCTCCCTGAGGGCTATTTCAGTTATGTCACCGTTAAGCCCATACTCACATTATTTCTGTTCTTTCCCCTAGTTTGAGCCATTTATTGTTCCAGAACAATTACACTACCCCATAAATGGCTCAAACTAAGGGAAAGAACAGAAATAAAGTGAGTATGGGCTTAAAGGTGACATAACTGAAATTTTTAAATATAGAAAGAAGTCATCGTGTTCTGTGGGAGAAGGAAAGAGAGAGAGGGCAGCTCTACATTGCTTTGATGGCATTCATCAGAGCACCTCAAAGAAGAATGCTCCATCCATCCCCTCCCACTCCATATGTGCCAAACTAGGAAATGAGGCAGTGTATTTCCTCCCCTTCTTGTGGCTCTCATGATCTCTGTCATCAGCATGTTTTAGAGTGGTGTCAGGGATAGCCCTCAGGGAGGTTTTACTGGGGTTTGGCACACATGAAGCACAAGGTAGATGAGTTGGGATCTCAGTAACTTTCTCAGTGAAAGTTATACCAGCTTCCACTGACAAGAGCAGCTGTAGAGACAGAACCCACCCTTAGCTAGCAGAACTCACTGGAGATTTTACTGGAAGAGCTGTTGGCTTTGGGGTCTGATTTTTTCACATCCCATAGCCAACAAAGCAATGTTATCAGGACTTTGTAGCATAGACAAGGGCTTTAAGGTATCTACGATGAGTATAATTATAAGGCACACACACACAGAGACACCTCTTAGCATTAGCTAGCATACCACATGCCTAGGGTCCATGGGGCTGGGGTCCATGCTGTGGGAGATGGGAGAGAAGGAGGGCGGGATTCCTGCTTGAGCAGTGAGCAGCCCGGTGTAGGTAGGGCAGGGGGTAGTCAGGCAGACCCTGCTGTGCCTGAAGTCTGCCAGAGCTCCAGCCAGGGAGCAGAGGGGAGGGGTAAGGCTCAGCCCAGAGAGCATGCCAGAATACTGGGGGAGTCTGGCTTATCTTAAACCAGCAAGGGGTCTGGACAGACATTGCATAAACTGATTTGACTCAAATTAGTTAAGCCTGATACTACATTCAACCAGGTTTATCTCTAACTGGTTTCAGCCAGTTACAGACTGGTTTATGAGCACTAAACATATGTTCTTTTGCAGGTTTAAACCAGTTTTTGATCACTTAAACCAGTTTATGTGTAATGTCTTTCCCTAGCCATAGTGCCACTGGTATCTCTTCCTTCCCATAGTTAAATTTATTAGTGATATGATTATTAACATTTTAATGTCTCTGCAGGAACTATAAAAATGCAATCCTTTCCATTTAAGGAAAATCAAATGGTGCATCTGGTTTCTTTACTTGTCTGTGTTGTTAGTCTTTGTTGAAGTTAGGAATCACTGACTCATATTTTCTTTGTTACAGTTGCCTGCTTTATTTTTATGTCATCACCAGGGCAAGACTGGATTGCTGAAATTTTAGCGTTTTGATCTTAACAGATTTTAATAAGTTTATTTTGTTACACTGAATTTTAAATAATTGGTCTGGCTTAATTATCTATTCTAACATCATAAAGAATCATGTTCCTAAGCATACATGGAATAATGCAAGAGAAACTTAATTTTCTTAACTTTTCTGCCATAAATTGGAATAAACTGCAGAGGGCTTTAAAGGCAGGTTTTAACTGCAGATGTTAATGACATAATGTTTGGTGCAAATGTATGTCTACTTCTCTGGTGCACTTGTGTGCTTAAAACAGGTATTTGCAAATAAAAAAAGCCATTCTGAATTTAATCATAGACACCAAATGTACAAATGTAGGTGCATAGTTTCAAAAACACCTTTACAAGTGTACCTCAACCAGTAATTAAAAAAAAACAGCTGCATGCCATTTGCAATTTGATTAAATTTCATAACATATGGTTGTATTTCCATATCACAGAAAAAAGTCTTCAAATAATTACCTGCATTAAAACATGTACTAGAATTCAGAGTGATAAATTGACAAATTAATATGCAAAATACTTATTAGTAGTGTTACTGGTACTTTTAATGGCAAAATTTCAATTAGTGAATGGATTGGAACCGAATGTGTATTTATGTGAATTGTATGTGCAATTACACAAGACATTATGGACACATTTTTGCATGTTATTTCAGGTATATCTGTTTGAAAATGTCCCGTTGACTAAACCAAAGTTCTGCCAAAACCAGCACTCAAAAGGACTTGTATGGTTAAAACTTGGCAGTTTCTATAGCTAAGAGCATCTGAGGGAGTGATGTTGCTAGCATCATGTCCATGTCCCTTTGTCTCACCCACCTGAATGATCGAGTACTCATCTGCAACTAGGTTAGCTGGAGTGGTTTATGGAATAATTCCAGGGTGGGGCTTGAACTGACATCTTGAGAGATTTGGCAAAATACTTTAGCAATTGTGCCGCCATACTCATAATCCAATATAGTGGAATCATTTCTTGTCACATGTGTTGATGGATTGTGGGGAGAAGACAAGGAGTTTGAGTCATAAAGGAGCAAAATAAACCTCCCAATTTTTGCTAGATTTAAACGATGCTAGATTTACACTGAAGGTAACAAGTGAGCTATAATGATTCTATGAAGAAAAACAAATAGGTGAAGTTTCACAAATAGATCATCTTGCTTAAGAATGCCTTTGTATGCCTTATTCTTTCAGGAAAAAGATATGAAATGGCTTTGCATTTTTTGTTAACAATCATGAAATTTGAGGCTTAAATAAATAGTTCACTTAAAAAACTGAAAGTCCCCCCCATTTATTTTTGTACTCTCAATTTGTTAAAGTCTTAAACCAAAGGTTCACTGGTAGCTTACTGTAATGAAATAATACAAAAAAATGGAAAATCTGTTCCAAATTAAGTTCAAAATGATAAATATATTGCATGTATTTTTCCCACAATACTGAGCAGATTAATCCCAATTTTATTTTTTCATTCAACTATTTATCATTATTATTAGCATCATTGATATAATGCCATAAATTTATATGGGATTTTGCAAAAAGTAATAATACACATTCTCCACCCCAAAGGTCTTACAAACATATGTCCTGATTCCTCAAAATCCATAAACCCATTTGTTACCTTAAGCATGAATACACTTAGTAGGGTCAATGCAATTACTCATGTGCTTGAAGTTGAAAACATCTATGAATGCCAAAAGCATCCACGAATGCCTCAAAGCCAAAAAGGACGCATACACCCAATGGAAGGGAGGGGCCATCACCACGGAGGATTTTATATCCTTGGCTCAAGACTATAGGGGGTGTATTAGGAAGGCTAAGGCAGAGATGGAACTGGGACTAGTGACCTGGTCAAAGATAACAAGAAGTCCTTTTTTAAATATATAGGGGGTAAGAAGAAGGTGCCAAATAATATGGGGCCTCTGCAGGACATGCTTGGTAATCTGGTGGTAGCACCAGATGACAAAGCTAATCTCTTTAACAGATTCTTTGCTTCCACTTTTCTGAGCAAGGACAGGGACATCCCCCCCACTGGGATTCCAGACAGACCCAGGGGAGGCACAGCCAGGCCCAGAGTTAGTGAGGACCTAGTCAAGAAACTTCTGGAGGGACTAAATGTGTTCAAATCAGCAGGTCCTGATGATCTTCAACCCTGGAGTGCTTAGGGAACTGGCAGAGGTCATTGCAGGACCCCTGGCACAGCTTTATGAGCACTCGTGGTGCTCTGGTGAGGTGCCTGACAACTGGAAAAGGGCCAATGTGGTCCCCATTTTCAAAAAAGGGAGGAAAAAGGACCCAGGAAACTATAGGCCCATTAGTCTAACCTTGGTCCTGGGTAAGATTTTTGATAAAATTATCCAGGAGCACATCTGGGAGGGGCCAGCAGGAGAGTTTATGCTTAGGGGCAATCCACACGGGTTAATTAGAAGCAGGTCCTGTCAGACCAACCTGGTGGCCTTCTATGACCAGGTCACAAAAGCCTTGGACATAGGTTTTGGGGTGGACATAGTCTTCCTAGACTTTAGGAAGGCCTTTGACACTGTCTCTCACCCCATCCTCATTAAAAAATTAGGCATCTGTGGTGTCAACGCCTACATAGTCACATGGGTCGCAAATTGGCTGGAGGGCTGCACCCAGAGAGTGGTGGTGGATGGGTCATTTTCAAACTGGAGAGATGTGGGCAGTGCTCAGTCCTCGGGCCTGCACTGTTCAATATCTTCATCAGCTATTTGAACGAGGGGGTGAAAAGGACCTTGTTCAAGTTTGCAGATAACACTAAGATGTGGGGAGAAGTGATCACGCTAGAAGAGAGGGACAGGCTACAACTAGATCTGGACAGGTTACAGGGGTGGGTGGATGAGAATAGGATGGGTTTCAATATGGACAAGTGCAAGGTGTTTCACCTGGGGAGGAAGAAGCAGCATCATACCCAGAGTCTGGGGAACTTCCTTCTCATCAGCACAGAGACAGACAAGGATCTTGGAATCACTATTGATTCCAAGATGAACATGGGCCGCCAATGTGGAGACGCAATCAGGAAGGCTAACCGCACTTTGTCATGCATCCATAGATGCATCACAAGCAGATCCAAGGAGGTGATCCTCCCACTCTATGCAACATTGGCCAGGCTGCAGTTAGAGTACTGCATCCAGTTCTGGGTGCCGCGCTTCAGGAGGGATGTGGACAGCATCAAGAGGGTCCAGAGGAGGGCCACTCGCATGATTAGGGGGCAGCAGAGCAGGCCCTATGAGGAGAGGCTACGGGACCTGAACCTGTTCACCCTCCACCAAAGAAGGCTGAGAGGGGATCTGGTGGCCACCTATAAACTTGCCAAGGGGGACCAGCAGGCAGTGGGAGAGTCCCTGTTCCCCTGAGCACTACCAGGGGTAACAAGGAACAACGGCCATAAGTTGACTGAGAGTAGATTCAGGCTAGATATCAGGAGGCACTACTTCACTATCAGGGTGGCTAGGAGCTGGAACCAACTTCCAAGGGAAGTGGTGCTTGCCCCTACCCTGGGGGTCTTCAAAAGGATGCTAGACAGCCACCTAGCCGGGGTCATTTGACCC
>NW_017729027.1:16402642-16415813 GCF_001723915.1 Gavialis gangeticus
TCTGGGTGCCGCGCTTCAGGAGGGATGTGGACAGCATCAAGAGGGTCCAGAGGAGGGCCACTCGCATGATTAGGGGGCAGCAGAGCAGGCCCTATGAGGAGAGGCTACGGGACCTGAACCTGTTCACCCTCCACCAAAGAAGGCTGAGAGGGGATCTGGTGGCCACCTATAAACTTGCCAAGGGGGACCAGCAGGCAGTGGGAGAGTCCCTGTTCCCCTGAGCACTACCAGGGGTAACAAGGAACAACGGCCATAAGTTGACTGAGAGTAGATTCAGGCTAGATATCAGGAGGCACTACTTCACTATCAGGGTGGCTAGGAGCTGGAACCAACTTCCAAGGGAAGTGGTGCTTGCCCCTACCCTGGGGGTCTTCAAAAGGATGCTAGACAGCCACCTAACTGGGGTCATTTAACCCCAGCATTCTTTCCTACCCATGACAAGGGGTTGGACTAGATGATCTGCCTTCTGATCCTACCAACTATGAAACTATGAAACTATGAAGATGGCTGTGTTTAACATCTTCATTGAATCCAGGCCCAAAGATTTAAACTAAAGGAGAGTGTCATCAATAGAAGTCTTCTTATTAGTGTAGTATTTGAGTAAGCAAGAATTTATTTCACCTAGTAAGTGTGTAAGTGGATTTATACTCCTCCCCACCCCCACGACCAGTGCCCATCATCAGCTGAACACACAACCCCAACACCAACCCTGGCCCACCCTGTGGCCGCTCCAGACTTGTCTAGCCAGAGCGGACCAGCCAGAACTCATGTGCACAGTCCCAAGGTCAGCCCATGCTGTGCCTGTTCTGGACTGCCCACCCACACTGAGGAGAGGCAGCAGTGGTGGTGGCCAGGCAGAAGTTCTTGCTGGCATGGGGGAAAAGCAGCCCCTTCCCCTCACCACTGCTGCAGCTGCCCAGAGCCTGCATTTGGGATGCCCTGAGGCTCCTCTCCACCACTGTCTCTGCAATCTCCAGGCCACCCAGAGGGGCAGCAGTGTCAGTGGAGAGGTGCTGCAGGGCAACCCAGATGTGGGCTCCAGCCAACTGCAGCAAGAAGAGCCTGGCAGTAGTAAGGGGGAGGGGCCACTTTTCCCCCAAGCCAAGCAGTAGCTTCTGCCTGGCCACTGCTGCTGCTGCCACTGCTCAGTGTGGCCGGGTGGTCTGGAACAGGTGTGAGGAGGGCAGGGGTTGGAGCTGTGCATTCAGGTTTCATCTGGTTTAGAGGTGATCTACTGTGGCCAAGGCAAGTCCAAAACAGGTGTGGGGTGGGCCAGGGTCAGGGCTGTATGTACAGGTCGCCACTAGTACCATGTGGCTGGGGCCAGCAATGGCAGCAGCCGGAAGTAACCACCACTGCCTGGGCTGCCTAGAAAGGTAGTCCAGCCACAGAGCTACCCCAGCCCCACTGCATGCCTGGGGGCAGTAGGACACACCACGAGCCAGATGGCATCTGGGATAGGTGGGACCGAGGGGCCCACCACGGGCTGAACAAAGTCCCTCCATGGCCAGATCCAGTCTGCAGGCTGTATTTTGCCCACTCCTGTCCTAATCTGTTCTTTCACTACTGCAGGCTGCTCATTTCCTCCCCAGACTGTGCTGCCCAGTGCCATAGTCTGGGAGCTGACCTTGCCTATGAAGACCAAAGTAAAAAAGGTGAGTATTTCAGCCTTTTCCACATCATCAGTTACTAGGTTGCCTCCCCCACATTTTCCCTCTTGTTGCTAACATACTTGTAGAAACCCTTCTTCTTACCCTTTATGTCCCTTGCTAGCTGCAACTGCAACTGCACTTTGGCCTTCCAGATTTCATCCCTGCATGCCTGAGCAATATTCTTATACTCCTCCCTAGTCATCTGTCCAAGCTTCCATTCCTTGTACGCTTCTACATCCTCCACTTCTTGTAAGCATCTACATCTATGTAAAGATTTCAAATCATAACCAAGAGAAAAAAATAGACATCTTTTAAATTTTTTAATTATTTTTCTCACATAAATACAGAACATTTAGACAGAACACTCTCTAGGGGCCACTCCTACAGTCACTGAGGGAAGCATAAGAATTTCCACTTATATTATTAAAAGTAAGATAAGGCCCTAGGAAACTTGATTTAGAATTTTTAGAAATGTTTGACAAATGTATTTTGTATATTAAAAAAATTAAAAATACTTCTACTGTGCAATCATTATTGACTAATATCATATACTATGTACTCTAGGCGCACACAAACTATTCCTCTGCCCCATCATTCTTTGTAAATTGAGTTTATCCTGAGCTTTATGGAATATCATTTTTATTTCATAAAAACTGAGAAAAGCCATATATTGTATTAGAAAAAAATTAGGTTCCATGGAGCTACAAGTTTACCTACAGAAAAACTGAGCTTAGCTCTTCATCCTTGCAAGCCAATACTCAGTTCTGTAGTGTTTGCTGTGCAGGATCTCACATCCTGACTATTTTGCTTGAAGATTAAGGGTGTTCTAGTATTATTTTGGGGGTTGTCTCAGTATGTTATCCTCCACCATGGTGATGCAGTTTGTGTCCTGTTTCAGTTCACTGCTTCCAAAAGTCCAGTAATTTTGTGTGCATAAAATTCTTCTAAATATGTATGCAACCAAAACTCAATTAATGTATTAGTCCTCTGAAGTAGAAATTACTAGATCTATATATCTACCTTACATACTCACCTGCAAAAACATCTTTCGTGTACTAAAACAATAACATTTACTAGACTCATCTGACCCTTTCTGATAACAATCACTAACCCTAATCTACATAGCCAACGCTTTAAACAAAAGCCCTTTAACAGGAAAAATCTTAATTTGCACAGTCCTTGAGATAAATCTTTTTTCCTGAAAGCTGACACAATCTATAGCATATGAGCTACAGATGTAAGGAGCATCCTGAGTTAATTAGATCTGGGTTTCTGCAGTCAGTTCAAACCTCTCTATGACTGATTAGGTGAACATATAATAAAATGTCCTTTTATCTTTTTAGTGTCCTCTGAGGAGATGATATAATATTGTATCCATCTAACTCTTTCACTATCATCAGTAGAAAGGGAAATGCTCTAAAACAATGCAGAAATTCCAAAGGAACTGAACTCTCTCATGAGAGCCTGGTCCAGAAGACTGAAATCGCAGCAATTGATCAAAATCATTGATTTTATGTTAAAAAATGTGGGCATAATCAGCCTTACTGTCTGTGAGCAGTTACCATAAATGTGTGTGCACTTTAATCAGTTGTGCACTCAAAGCTGTATCTGGGCACCTAATTGCTCATCTGCATATGTAATAACCTAAATTATATTCAAAATTCAGTACCTTTGCATATTTGCATAGCCTCATATTTTTCAGCTCTTCTCACAACAGAGCCAAAAGTGCAAAAACTTCTCCTCTAGATAGTAGAAAATTCTAGAAGATGCTATCAAATTATTTCTGTAATAGCCTTCATCTTAGATGATACCTTACAAACCACTATAGACAACATACCCACAGACCACCACACTCATGTCTACAAAACTAGCAGTCAACCCAAAAACACCAAGAAAGCTGTATAATCTATAGTGAAGCCCTCAGGTACCACCACATTTGTTCAGAAGAGACAATTCGTGACTCCTACCTTAACTACCTGAAAACTTAAGTAGAGAAACAGAACACATCTTTGTACTACCCAAATGCCCCATGCTACAATGCAAAGAAAAACCCCTAGTGACCACATACCCCTAATTGTCACATACCACCCCACACTACAAGAAGGATTATCAAACAATTACAGCCTAAACTTTGTTTCAAAAAAGAATCAGACTGTGAAATAAAAGTTCCCAACCCCTTCCTCTCTCCTTGTGCTCCTGGCTTTCAAACAACTTCCAAATCTCATTCAACTCAACAGCAGAAGCATAGTCCTTACTGATCAGTAGACACCAAACTGACATAACCCTGCCTTAACAATAAAAAACAAACCTGTCAACATATTTCCACTGCCACCACAACCAGCACCCCAATATTGAAACCATCAGTATCTACACATGAGATCCTACACATGTTGTCTATCACAGAACGTTGCATATCTCTTCCAGTGCACCAGATGCCCTAATGGAAACTATGTAGGTAAAGGACTAACAAAGACTATGGGTCAAAATGAACTCTGGGAGAAAAAAAAAGATAAAGAACAGACACACAAATACAGGTAGGAGGACACTTTTCACAGAACAAGCAGCCCCTTTTTGACATTACCATCCTTGTAATCAGGGGTAATCTACAAGCACCTTCAGAAGACTGACCTAAGAACAAAAATTCATAACCTTACTGCACACTGAAAACCATGGACTACATACGAACAATGGCTTTCTGTCTCATTACAATTAACCTGTTACCTCTGCCAACCTCTGTACCCCACAGATAATAATGAGCCTTTTCTATTTTTTATGATTTTGCTCCTCCACATAATGAGGTTATCTATTCCATTCCACATCACTTGTTTAGAACCTGCTCCTAATAACATCTCTTTTGCTTCTACTTTGCAGCCCTCCTCCGTTCTCTATGTGTCTTTTTTTTCATTGACATATGGAGTTATACACAAGCCATTTTTTGGTTGTTTACCTCAAGCTGTGTTTGCTTCTTTTCCAAACCTGAGGAAGAGCACTTTGTGCCCCAAAGCTTTGTCTCCTCACTATACAGTTGGTCCAATAAAAGATATCACAAAAAAATTGCCTCATATATAAATACTTACAATCATTTTAAAAATGCAAGCAAGTCTTCCAGAATACATGGGTGTCCAAAGTAAGAACTGTGGCTAAACTTTACACTTGCATAAAATGAGTTATTTTCATGAGGCCAAATGAAGCCTTAAGAGTGGCGTGCTTGTTCTGCAAAGCAAGGGTAAGCAGGAGAACATTACTCAATTTGTATCCAAATGGAAAAAGTTCCTGTTATATGGAATAAACAGACAGCCAGAGTCTGCATGCATAATGTGCCTAACCAAGATTCTGACTGAATCAAATGGGAAATGTTTGCAATATAGAATGTATATATATGTGAAGATTAGACAAGTGTAACTGATGAAAAGCAGGACTCATTGAACAGGAGCATGAAAAGCAGGAGTCGGCAAGATGTGGCCCCCAAGGAGCCAATGGATCTAGTCCCAGGAGCTGGAGGGCTTTGCCTGTGCCCAGTACCCACACCAGGCCAGGCAACAAAGAGCTGTACCAGGACTGGGCAGCTTCCAGCTCTGTCTGTGTGGTGCCATTTATCTACCCCCTTCCCCTTCCCCTTCCCCTTCCCTTCCACCTGTTGGAGAGCTATGTCAGAGCCAGGCAACTGCAACCTGCATCTGTGCTGCCCGCGCTACTCCCAGTCCCTCCCTTCAACTCCCAGCTATAGCATAGCTGCCCATGGACCCATTACACAGACATGAGGCAGGGGAGGGGAGGGCATAGAAGTGGGGGCAGCATGGATGCAGTTTACAGCTGCCTGGCCTTGATGTAGCTCCCCACCAGATGGAAGCTATGGTGCCACAGCCAGGGTGTAGGGAGGCCAGGAGAAGCAGCAGCAGCATAAGTGCAGCTTCTAGCTGCCTTGCTCTGGTGCAGAAATAGGCAAAGCCCCCCATCACTGATGCACCCCCAAGCCACCCAGCGCACAATGGACCAAAGCTCATCTGTTCCAGCCCACTGCTTGTCAAGGGTTAATAGCTGTTGCATTCAACGACACAGGAGCCATTAAGAATGTGCATAGCCATCGATGTGATGATGACTGACACAGCCTGCACTATAAACTTGGGCAACTGATCAGTACAAAGTTCAGCTCTATCTGCAAATTATTATCACTTTGTAATGTCCAAAAATAAGTTATTATTGCTATTGTTATCTTCTGTCATTGTCAGAGAGTTTGATTTACTGCCCTTCTTTCTCCTCTTCTTCCTACTTTACAAACTGAAAAAGGACCATTTGTGGGCTCCCCTGTCAGAGATTCAGCATTTAGATGTACTGTACAGACAATGACTTAAAAAATAATTCAGCACGGTCAAATAGACCATGAATACAATTGGACTGAAATTGGGAAAAAAAAAAACAAATAAAGAAAATAAAAAGGAATGAGAAATAATGGAGCCATAATTGTACCAAAACAGATTATCTAAGCTGAGCAATTTAAATTGGCTGCATTTGCACTAATTAACTGCATTAAAAACAGCCAGATTAGGTTTCATATTAAAACAATTATTCTAGATGTTAAAACCATGTGCTCCAGATGGGATGCATATGCCTAGTGTTGTGTCACAGCCCTCCAAAAGCATCTGTTTCGCCTTCTACTCATATTCAGGCTACCCTATATGGCCATTACCTGCTGCTGACTATTTTCTTTGAGGTCTAACCCAGGAGTTTTAATTCAGGGGCAAAATGTCTTTCTTTTCTTTTTTTTTCTAGAGGATAAGAGGACATTTTATTCATTAGCAAATAGGAAACTGCTGAGGTGGTTTAACTCTGTAATGGCAAACCAAATATAGCTTCATGACTTCCCAGAGGCTGCTGATGCATCAGTTATCAAACAACAAGCACTTTGTGAAGTGAAAACAAAAAAATCATTACATGAAATGACCAAGATTGCTATTTATTTCAAGCAAACAGGAGCATTTAACTCATTTTTATATCATCAAAAGATACATTAAAGATAGACCCACCAGTCTAGAGCTCTCAGATGCCTACTCATTTGGGGTGTTTTACTAGAGATGCTTGGGACTTCATTCATATATACCATTCATAAAGGTATATATATTGTATAGTATTTTATATGTTGAGAGCATTGCTCCTGCTGAGCTCCAATGTAGCTGCATACAGGCCTTGTTGCACAGTAACTTTTAGGCAGCTCTTAACCCCTAGATTGCCCACACATTAACACCTGAAACTAGCTTTAAATACACTTTAGGCAGTTTAAAGTTATGCCATTCTAGGGCAGGTTTATCTCTGATCTGTGCTACCCAGCTCATGTTCCATTAATGTGTGGCCACTCTGCAGATAAGCCACCCAAATTGCAGTCCTCCAGCATCCCAGGATGCGGTGTCCTGTACCCCACTCTCCTGTTCTGTGTGGCCAAACTTCCCACCCCCTGAACTCTACTGCCCAGGGGGCACCAAGCCCTCCTGCTCCTGGGTATGTGACCTTCCCACTTCCTGTTAGGCTGGAAGTTGTAGTGTCCCCAGCCTGACTAATTGGTTTGCTTAAGAAATTTGCTTAACTATCAGTTAGCACATGATCAATGTGGGTCAAACTCAGAAGATTCTGGGCGCTTTGAATTTTCAAACTGCCATTACATTGTGACCTACTTTTCGGTTATGAGCATGCCTAGTTCACAGTTGTTTTGGTGCCAGAAAGGTACAGATTATCCCTTGAGGTGATTATTGATCAGATTGGTTAATGCAGGGGTGGGCAAAATACAGCCCATGGGCCAGATCTGGCCCACAAGGCCATTCTATCTGGCCCACGGGGCCCCTAAAAATGTAGAAAATCAATATTTCTCTGCCCTTGGTTCCTGTCAAAAATGGGTTCCTGTCAAAAATGACAGGAACCAGGGGCAGTAGGACCCAGGGGAAGCCCGGCGGGCACCAACAACAGTGGGGTCTGCCCAGCCCAGCCCTGCCCCACCAGCCGGAACCCCCTGCCGGGGCATCTGGCCTGGGAGTATGTGGCTACCCCACACTGGAACCTCAGGTAAGTTGAGGGGGAGAAGGGAAGGGGGAAGAAGGGCAGGGGGGACCCTGGGCAGAGAAGGAGCTTGGGGTGGGAGGAAAGTGGTCAGCGCCCTGTGCTGCAGCTGCTCGCAGCCACTCACAGCCCACCTGGGACTGCCTGTGCCTGCTCCAGACAGCCCCAAATGGGCTGCGAGTGCCTGCAGCAGGGAGAAATGGCCATGGGGCAGGGGAGGGGCCACTTTTCCCCCCTGCACTAAGCTTTTCCCTGGACTTCTTCCCTGCATGGAGAAAAGCAGCCCCTCACCTGCCCCATGGCCAGCACTCCCCAGTGCAGGCACTCACAGCCCATGCGGGGCTGCCTGGAGCAGGCACAGGCAGCCCCAGGCAGACTGCAAGTGGCTGCAGCATGGGGCACTGGGCATGGGGCAGGGAGAGGCAGCTTTCCCCCTCACTCTAAGCACCACCTTGTAACCTGGCCCCACTGCCAGGCTGGCAGCGGGGTGGGTTACAAGCTGGTGCTGAGCATGGGTAGAGTGGCCCCTCACTCGCTGTGTGGTCAGTGCCCCACGCTGGAGCCACTCACAGCCCACATGGTGCTGCCTGTGCCAGCTCCAGACAGCCCCAAATGGGCTGTGAGCACCTGCAGCAGAGAGTGTCAGCCATGGGGTGGGCGAGGGGCTGCTTTTCTCCACACTGAGCACCAGCTTCTTCCCTGCCGGCAATCAGGGGGTCAGGGCTGTGCGCTGCCCCCCACCTGTACTGTGGGGCTGGGGGGTACTGGATATGAGTGGGCAGGGAGACAGCAGGAGTACGGGGCCCGCACCGGTGTCCTGGGGCCAGTGCTGGTGGGGCCCAGAGCAGGGTAGCAGGAGCACGGGGCTCTGTGGAGCCGAGCCAGCTCCCCCCTCTCCCTGCTGGTGCAGCCCAGCCCAGCTCCATGGACCCCTGCCAGCCTGCACCCCACTTTGGGCCCCACCGGTGCTGGCCCTGGGACATTGGTCCCAAGACATTGGGGCATTGCTCTCAAGATGGTGACCAGGGGGCAGGGCACCTGTCAAGGGGTGGGCTACCCATGAGGCCCTCAACAGCCTGCCAAAACTGGGTAAGCAGCCCTCTGCCCAAAATAATTGCCTGCCCCTAGGTTAATGAGTGGGATGTATTAAGTTTGTAGCAAATGATATTGAGTGACAGGCACCACTGAAAGATTGATTGGATTAGGAGGTGATTGGTGAAGCTTGTGTGAGTGAATGTGAGGGCTGGAAGGCCTGGGAGGCCAGTAACTCCTCACATGAGTTCTGCATGCAGATGGTGGATGTGCTGTTGTGTTGTGTCCGTGTAAGTGCGAGGGCGTGAGCCACTTGTAATCTTAGCATGAGCCTAGTGGAAGTGTGGAAACTGATTTGCGTGTGTCCCCTGAGTCTCTAGTGAGAGCTCCTCAGGTGAAATCCTAATTGCAGTCCACAGCAATCCAGAGGGAACAGAGTCTCCAAAGGATCTTGCATTTATGGTTACATCTCACCCCACCCTGGAAACCAAGGAAGTTGAGTGCCTGTGAGAGGGAAAGATTCTCAAGAGAGGTGGGTGATTAGTGTTGCATGCCTCACATCTTTGCTGAGTGACAGGCTGTAAGTCATGCCTGCAGCGTTGCTGTGAGGGTGAGAGTGTACGTATGATTTCTATGTCTTCTCATCCTATCATTTGTATACCTTGTACTTACTCTGCCAAGCTTGTTTGTTAATTGGTTCTATATATTGTATCTTGTTAATGCGAATTAGTTATTTGTTAATGATATACCATATTGCTTAACCCTTAATTGGACTTGGTTGTTATTCCAAGTGCAAGTTCACTAGCACACACCAGACATATTAGCTTAGGTTAGCAAGTGTTTAATCGACCACCTCTTTCACTGTGGGAGGAAGAATTTTGGAGGATTAATGACCTAAATTTACCTATTGACATTTCCCATCTCCAACACCCCAGGGGTGTAAACCTGTGCAATCAGCCTGTAGAGCACATACAAGCTATCCAGGTCCCAGTGTGTGGACAGGTCCAGGAGTGGGGCTTAGGGGGACAGGTCAGGTGGTGGGCCAGATCTGGTCCCCAGGAGCTAGGGCTTCCTTCCCAGGGAAAGAATAGTAGCTCTCCACAAAATGCCTTCTCTTATTGCTCCCACCTCCACCTCCCAGCCAGTTCAGGAAGCACAACCAGCACCGCCCCACAACCCAACCCCAAATCCCAATTTATAAAACCATGAGACCTTCTTCATTTTCTCTTTATTTTTTTTAATGTTTTTCATAGATTTCATAGATATTAGGGCTGGAAGAGACTTTGGAAGATCATCAATAATTGATCCCCGATTAGCGTCCCAGCTCCAAAGCGAGATGCGCAGGTGTAAGCCCGCTGTGCCCCCGTGATCCCAGGACCCTTGACAAGCCCCAGCCTGCTGGCAGGTAAGCAGGGGCCCATGGAGGGAGGGACCTAGCCAGCTGGCATTGGGCTAAGTGGACCGAGGAGGGTCACGCCCCCCCCAGCTCCTACTTAGCCCAGCTCCCCACGGAGCCGTGTGACCCCCCTGCAGGTGCACATGCCAGGTTAGAAGGAAGTCACCCACCTGTTCCTTCCCTCAGTGGAAGGAAGGGACCCCACCTTAGCCCTCCAAAAGCATTGAGGTGCTGGTCAGCCCTTCTGCGCATGCGCGCATTTTAAAAAGAGCCCGGCAATGGCATAAGCCTCATTAGCATCTCAGCTCCGGTGTGAGATGCACAGGTGTAAGCCTACTGCACCCCCATGAGCCCAGGGATCCCAGCAGTGACCCCAGGACCCCTGACAAGCCCTGGCCTGCTGGCAGGGGTTGACGAGGTCGAACGGTTATAAACTACTGCAAGACCGTTTCAGGCTGGACATAAGGAAGAATTTCTTTACTGTCCAAGCCCCCGAGGTCTGGAATATCCCACCATCAGAGGTGGTTCAAGCACCTACATTGAACACCTTCAAGAGCAAATTGGATGCTTATCTTGCTGGGATCCTATGACCCCAGCTGACTTCCTGCCCTGTGGGCGGGGGGCTGGACTCGACGATCTTCCAAGGTCCCTTCCAGCCCAAATGTCTATGAAATCTATGAAATCTAAGAATAATGGGAAATGTTCTTTCTCAGAGAAGTATTTCTATTTCTATTAACTGCTAGAAATAACTGCTACAAGTATCACTCCAAACCTTTGCTTGTGTAGACGATTAAAAGGACATGCTTATCAGAAATTTGCGCAAACTAATCACAAACTGAATTTGCACTAAATTGTAATTGAATCTTGAGATTGCTTAATAATTATGAATCCACAATATGTCATTATTTTACTGAACCATAGCCAGGAAAGTCAGATTTAGTTAGCTGGAAAACAGTTGACACAATTGTGTATTCTTTGGACACTTAAGTATTTTTTTGGTTTTCCTCATATTCCAGCATATATGAAAAAAATTGCAGTGTTATGGGAAAAATGCAGTGTTGTGAGCCTTTAAGAACGTAAGAAATGTCATACTACATCAGACCAATGGTCCATCTAACCCAGTATCCTGCCTCCAACAGTGGCAAGAGTGAATGCTTTAGAGGCAGAGCATTCAACTGAATATATCTAGAGTGATCTATCCCTTGTTGATTACCCTCCCTGGCATCCAGCATGATTAATTGATAAATGACAGAGGAAACATCTCCAAACATTCTGTTAAACAGTTATTAATAGATCTATCATCCATGAATTTGCCTAAACCCTTTTGAACCTGGCTATGCTATCTGCTTCTACCACCACCTGTGGCCATTCCTGTGCCAATAAATTCTATTTTGCTTGTTGCTGCCCATAGAGCTGATTAGAGAACATGTACAATACCTACAAGGTCTCTTTCCTGAATCATAATAACTAGTTCAGAACCCAACCTTGAATACTTGAGGTTATTTTTTCCCATATGGATTACCTTGCACTTATCAACACTGAAGGTCATCTGCCCCTTTTCTGCCTACTCACTTAATTTGGTGAGATCTTTCTGCAACTCATCTCCATCAGCTTGGAACTTGACTATCTGCAAACTTGGAGATTTTAGTGTCCACCCCCATTTCTAGAACATTGATGAAAATGTTGAACAAAATTGGGCTTAGCATAGATCCCTGTGGGACCCCACTTCTGACCTCCCTCCATCTTGAAAAGCGACCATTTGGCCCTACCCTTTGCTTCCTATCTTTTAACCAGCTCTCAATCCACAAAAGAACCTTCCCTCCAACTTCATGGCAACTCATTTTCTTTAAAAGCCTTTGGTGAGAGAACTTGTTGAAAACTTTTTGAAAATCCAGATATATCAACTAGATCCTGCTCCACGTGTTTCTTAATGCCTTAAAGAACTCCAGTAGATTAGTAAGTCAAGATTTCCCTTTACAAATATCATACTGACTCCTCCCCATTACTCCTATTTGTCCATGTGGCTGCTGATTTTATTCCTTATTCTAGATTCTACCAACTTGCAGGGATGGATGTTTCCAGGATCACTGGTATGTAGTTCCTCGGGAGCCAGGAGCAGCGGGAAGAGGAGGGACACAGGCACACATGTGTCTTACACACATGTGTGCCCCCTTACTGGACCCGGAGCAGAGGTGAGAGCAGCAGCAGCAGCAGAGGCGAACGGAGCAGCAGCGGGGGCAGCAGCAGCTAATCCCCCTAAGGTAAGTGGGGTAGAGGGACCGACACAGCTGAGCCGGATCTGGAGGGGAAGCCCCCCGGATCCCTCTTAGCTGAGCCTGTAGGGAGCCGCGCTTCTGAGCCACACAAACAGGCGCATTCTGTAAGAGCGCGCCGGTGTTTGCACCAGCGTTCACGCCGGTGGGCAAGCAGAAAGGGCCCAGAGGCAGATTCCTGCTAGTGCAGGACAGAGGCACCGCACTCAGCTAGAAACAGGCAGCAACTCCTACGATGGTGTCGACACGGAGTGCTGCTAGGGCCCCTGCCCGGGGGGCGAAGCCTTCCGGGGGCTTGTCTGAGGCCTCCACCCAGATGGAGCCCATGGGGGGGCTGGCATCCCCCAACCCCCTGGCCTGTGGGAGCTGCCCAGCAAGGCCTGGGGAGGCAGGGACTGGGGATCCCCACACCTGTCCTGCAGGCACCTACCTTAGGGCCCTGGAGGTGCAAGTGAGGGAGCTCCAGGAGGAGGTTAGCAGGCTGAGGGGAATCCGTGAGGCAGAGGAAGAAATTGACAGATAGTTTCTTTCCCTGCAGGATTGTACGACCGAGGAGGATACACCTCAGGATGAGCCTTCCACTGCTAAGTGGCAGACGGTCACCTCCCGTGCCAGGGCTGCTCGTAACACAGCAGCACCAGTTCCTCCAGTCTGGCTGGAGAACAGGTACGAGGCCCTGGCAGCCCTGGAGGGGGAGGAAGGAGAGGACAAAACCGGGGAGGAGGCAACTCCACGCTCATCACATCCCATGCAGGCTGAAGGAGACAAGCAGG